>NW_016690195.1:527577-536302 GCF_001604755.1 Lepidothrix coronata | reverse complement strand
CAACATCTATTGCTTCGTCAGTATGTGCCAAGGTGCTGACAGACCCGCTGTCACCCGTGACAGCAGCAGGAATGAAAACTATTCAATGTTTTAAAAAGCAAATTGCATATTTTTTGTCAGCAAAACTGCAAAGAAACAACACACTATAACAAAAAAAAAAGATAAAAATAATTAAGGTACAGTGAAGACACCTGCTGCAACACAGTTGTTCATAATCTCAGAATCTTTCTCTGTTTTAATGTTTCATGAAATTATCTTGGGCTTCATTAGGAAAAGAAAAGGGGAAATTAAAGTATTTCTGTCCTTTAAAGGAGGGAAGTAAGAGAAATTTCTCATACCTGCCCTGACTCTGCAGTGTATCACTACTTTTATGTGGGCACTGGCTAATCCACAGAGCAGAACTAATCCTAGAAGAAGGCAAAGCAAATAAAGCAGTGTCCCTAACTAGCATAGTTCTTCCAACCTGTAAATTTGAGTTGCTGTGATAGCTACTTTGCCACAGTGCAAACACAGTGAGTGACTTGTCAAAATGCAAATATATTAGGAGTGAAACAAAAGTCATATAAGCTCAGAAAGAACACTAAGAGAAGCTGACAATTAATTTTAAGTTGAAAGTTTAACCTGTTTGCTTTCAGTGAAAGGTCCTCAGTCCCACCAGTAAATGCGAACAGCATTTGCCTTAAACACGGGCTTACTGCATTCTGTTTTACTACACACAGATCATGCTGTTTTCTTATAAATTTGAGGGTTTTTTTGTTTTTTTTTTCAAATTAAATCTATATGGTTGAAGGCCCCATTTAAAATGTGGAAAGCAAAGACTGTCTGGGTGAAACTTAACAGAAGCAGAACAAGGCATCAGTGGGTCCAGCTGCCATGAGTGCCAAGCTGTTGACTGCAGCTTTGAAAATCCTCCTCCAGAAAATTCTGATTATCTCCATCACAATCAATTTTGCACAAATCAAGGATCAATATATGTTTTCATCACTTGTGAATAAAAATGTGCAAGGTCCAGTTTTAAATTATAAACTTTTACAGAAAAGTGATAGGCAGCTACAAAAGGCACATTTCACACGATGCAACAAATGCAAATATTTGATAACAGTGACCAGACTCTACACAATACAAAGTAAATAAGCTTCTATTAGTTTAAATACTCCCTACCATCCTTCTTATACATTGTGCCCATTCTAAAACTTAAAGCAGTGTTTACAGCTGTATACATTAAAGTAATTTCAATTTGGATTTAGTCAAAGAAATCAAGCACAAGTATGCTCCTGTAAAGCTGTTTATGGTGCTATATTCAAACATCACCTATAGACAAATGCAAAGGGGGGAAAAAGAGCCAGCGATGATAATTGCTAGTAGCCTAGAGTAAGATCATTACCAAATGATTAAAACTATTTTTATAGAGAGAAGCTAGAATACATACCTTAAAAAAAAAAAATCTTAATCTCTGCATTGCTAGGGTTGCCTTTCACAGGGGAAAGACATGCTCCCCAAATGCAAGTATTCATAACTGGAATCCCATTAGACTATTAGTTCCTTTCAAATGCATAAATTGAAGACTTTTTTTACACATTAGATTCATAAATATAAACACAGAGGTATAACAACCCACACATAATTTAAAACCTTTCAGGAGCCAAATGTGCACTTGCTAAATAGAATGGCATGCTATAAATTCAAAGGACTGCAACGAGTACTCAGTCAAACTGGAATTTAAAGTGTTACCTAAAAATAACATCTGAATGAAAAATTTTTATACTCTGGCCAATACTAATTTTACTTTTACATCCTCACTTCACTTTTACATCCTCACTTTAAAATTGACAGGCACATGACAGCAAAAAAAGAGAGGATGATTTTTCTCTCTTTAAGGTCCATCATTGCAAAATAGTTGTGCATGATTATTGGTTGAATAGTTTCCATTTCCCACTCCTATAAGGACTGACACAAAAGAAGAAAAACTAGTAGGTCTCATTAGTCCTGAGTAGTCCAACCTTAGCATTAGCTATTATCAGATTCTTCAGAGGAGGTGAAGAAAAGGCACCACCTTTTCAGAAATGCAGCCATAGAAATTAGAATGCACTGAGTGAAGAAAGGAATACTTCCCCTGTCACATATTCTTTTCAGGGTCAAAAAATAGACAAGTGAGATTTTAAATAAGTAACTCATTCCAGGTAAGTACAGTCAAATTATTTCAAAGCTGACAGACTGCCATTATGTCCCACCACTGCCAGCAGGGTCCAGCACCGTGACTCCAAAGGTTTTGAAAAAATGCAGTGTAGCAGAGAAGGCAATAATAATTACTTCAATAATTAGATTCTTGCGCTGTGTATCAAGAGCCCAAGGCTTATCTGGAATTAGATGAGGCACCCAGAGTGTCTTTACCGCTCTCTATTTTAGCAAATGGAGCGGCCAAATATTCACTCCTTGAAACAGTGGAAGAGCAATCACACTTTTCCCTATCTCAATGAATTTGAAATGCACTGCAATTCAAGAAGAAAAAGAGAATGATCTGAAAAAAAGCAACAAAAGGCATGGAATAATGCTATCCATGATGAGAACATAGATTCAATTCTGCTCAATTTTTTTTTCCCTGCAGAAAGGATGCTCTACACCTAAAATGGGGAGGCAAAAGCTTTTGCACAGGTAAGATGTGTAATGAGGGCTGGGGCTGAGGTCCAAGCCATGACTTGCAAAGCTCAGGGAGGTGAAGCCAAGGGAGGGTTGGCTGGGGAGGACTGACCCAAGACACAGGTAAAGCAGTGATCCTGCACATTTCCACAGAGGCACGAGAGCTGTCTCAGCAGGCAGGAGCTCTCATGCCTGTTAAAGTATTACAGGAGTGTTTCTTAGCACTTTCTTAGATCAGGCCCCAGGGACCACACACAGTCCTCTTGCTCTGTAATTAACAACTTTAAGTCATTACTCAGGCTAAGGGATAGTGAAATTGTGACTGGGTTCAGTATACTGAGTGAAAAAGTTTTTAATCCAAGATAATGCTCTCAAAAACAGAGTACCACGTCTCAGAATCATTTTACCATTAACAGATTTCCTGGCAGTTACTTGTCTGAGTGAAAGAGAAGAGCTACATGGAAAAGAGAAAGCAAATGACATTTTTAACTGTGTGAAGATTTCTTCTTTCCCCCAAGCATCCTGAAATAAAAGACATAAATGCAGAGACTTAGAGGTTTCAATAGCATCCAATGCACATGCTTTTGATGATGACTGCATATGAACATCTGCCCTAAAATCTAGGTGTTGGTGGACAAGAAAAGTACACAGTAATCTGGATCAACAGAAAGAGGCAGGTAGACTAACTAAGTTTCTTCAATGCTTCCCAGTTAGCATATCTTGAGGATTTAAAATTAAAGATGTATATGATTTGGGCTGTTTTCAAGATTAAGATGTCTAAAATTTGTCAATTAGTTTTAGCTGCACAATGAAATCTGCTTCTTAGCTAAAAGTCAGAAGGGCTTTTAGCAGAAGGGCTAAAATTGTTCAGGCCAAGAAAACAACCTGCTGCAGTGGAGTGTCGAAGCCCTGACACGCTCAGCCTGGTGTTCTCACACTGCAGCACAGCAAGAGAGCGAGAGCTGCCCTGTCAGGCCCAGTCTCCTTCACGTTCTTGGTTACAAGCTCAAGAGTAATGGTGGCTGGAGCACTAATAACAATTTCAAGGCTGGCAGTAGCAGTTCTGTGCAAATAGCTTAGGAACCTCCATAGTCCTTCTGTATGGGGAAATAAAACCCCTCAAGAATTAATCTAGGCTTTGCCAAAATGAGGCATTTTGGCTATATCAGTGGCTATCTATTTCTGCAACCTTTGAGCAGAGACAACAAAAAGAGAATGCACTATGATTTGCTTGAAACCAGCACAGACTGTGCATACAGTAGCCTACCAGACTGTTGCCTCTTTCTCCAGGGGCTGCTATGAATACAAGGGCCCAATTCAGGTTGCGAGATGCACCAGTTAACACCTGAGTGCAACAAAAACCACAACTGCCCAGCCTTCGGCAGTATTTATCTAAAGACTTCTTTCAAGTGACACCCATAGCACATGCACCAGCCCTTCCTTCTGCTCTGAAATAGGAATGAAAAGACAGTTAGTTAACAACCTTTATTTTTTAAAATATATTTCAGATCCATTCAGCTTATCTCAGAGTCTCTAATTTGGAAATGAGGAGCTGCTGCTGCAATCTCTTCTGTCTAAAGATTCAGTTAGCATTTTTAAAGCACAGAACAGAAAAAATATGCAGGGAGTCAATAACAGTAATTGGTATCATTAATACTTCCTGCTTATCTCTGGCTTAAATCTGAAAACCAACTAAAAGATGCTTTTGTTTGAGAGTAGTTATTCTAGAAAGCTGAAAGCCTATGGCCCTACACAGCTCTACCCCAGCCACTTTACCTCCCCTCTCCCATTTCCCTTCCCATCTGCCTTACACTGCCTTTCAGCTTGAGCCAAGCACTGCAGCGGGAAGCCGCAGGCATCTGGCTGCAGGACGAGGGCACTGGATTTATATTATACAAAGGCTCAAAGGAAAGACTGCATCATAATTTACATCTAACACTTTAAATAACTCAGAACATTTCTGCATTTAAAAGGCCACTGACTGTAACGTACTGTGAGCCTGGTTACCTGGATCATTTAGTATAATTTAGATGATGCAGGCTGGCACTACTTAGAACAGAAAACCAGCTGAACTGGGGAAAAACCCAAAGATTCAGCCAGCCTGTTCCCCCTCTCTGGTAGCAGCCAATGTTGTGAGAAAGAATGGGAGAAACAAGGCCTCTTCCTTCAGTACACCTGTCCAGTCATCAACAGATTAAGGACTTTCTGAGCAGGAACTTGTTGGAACTTGGTTATCCACTGTGTTGGATAGCCTTCGCTGGACCTTTCTCCCATGCAGTATTCCGTCCTTATTAAATTTAGGTTTGATCCTGGTCTTTGAAACATCTTATGGTGCTAATTTTCTCCATTCAATTACATGTTGCCCAGAGAAGTGTGTCTTAAAGCTGGTTAGTGTTGATGCTCTGATCCTCTGGTTACATTATAAAAGGTGAATTGTTATTCCCTATAATATAATAGCGCTGTTTATATATGTATATAGATATATCTCATGTAGTTTTCATTTTTCTTTCCAGAGATTATAATAGTTTTGTTGGTGGCTTCCACCTTAAGGCATGAAGGGGACAGTCTGATAAAAACTGGAACTAGCCTGGTTCATGTCTGCATCAAAGTCCAGAGAGTAGCTTGTACAGTATAAAGGCTTGTTTCCTTTGATTAAAGTAATAATTGTCTTGTTGTAGTGATACATGATGCAAAAACTGCAGCTTCCTGGAATCCATAAGATAGGCAAACAATGAAAGGCAGAGCTAGGAAAAGCTGGCCTTTCCATTTTGTAGCAAATGACACAATTCTGCTTTTCTCTTTTACCAACTCAAATGAAAATAAAAGGCACCTCAAATTTTTCTCATAAAGTGAAATAAACCAGCAAACCCAAAAACTCCAATCACACATTTTCTTGACTTAATACATGCATGAAATAAAAATCCTAAAAAATTGGTTTCTAGCATCACTCTAAATTCTACCTAGATGTTTATTCTTAGTGAAATATTCACCATTCTGTTATTTTCTATCCTAATTTCATCAAAATAGATCCTGTTTATATGAATTAACATATTTCAATATTTTTTTCCTTAACAAAAGAGCTAATCTACCTGCAGAAACTACTTCTGCAAGGCATTCTACCTATGAAGAAACCCCAAAACATACACGTAGGATCAACGCCTTTAAAGTCAGGCACAAAATCTCTGTGATCTCCAGATGTTACCAGAATACAGCCTGGTCCAGCACCTCAGTGTATAAAATGGTTCCCTTTGAACTAACTTTCTGATCCTATAAAACACGGATAAAAGTTCAAAGTTATGTTTATCATTAAGGACAGCTGAAGAGGAAAAGGAAATGATGTATATTGCAAGGTTGCTCCAAACTGCATGAACACTGTACTCAGAGAGTAAAATATGGAAGGATCTATAGAGTGGGGCACCACAGGAGTCTGAGACTATTTGGTATTCTCATCATGCATCAAAACAATGGAGTGGAGTCTTTCTACACTATGAGATGACACTAACCAGGGACATATATAGCATGTAAACTGAGAGTGTGATCAGAATTTAAGCAATCTTCACTAAAGAGTTACTTGAAAAGACAACTCAGGATGATAATCAATAGGGGCAAGTGTGAACTACTATACCAAGAATGAGTTTCACATAAAAACCTGCTGCAAGAGGAAAAAGTAACCATGTCTCTGGGTTCCCAAGGAAAAGAAGAAAGATTTAATACACTTAAATTGCAGGAGAAAAGACTCAGATAGTAGAAAAACTTCCTTAAGCACTAAGAATAGCACTGGGACAGACTGGCTGGTCTATAATGTTTCCATTATGGTAAGTCTTCAAGATCAGCTTAAACAAATGTGAAACAAATGACAGAGGTATTGGCAAGACCATGCTGGAATGAAAGATATTTAGAGGCTCTCTAGAAATCTTTTTGCTATCTTAGTGGTTCTTTGAAATCTCATCTATTTGTAAGCATTTTTAAAATAGTTGCTTAACAGACTACAGATCTTTTTCTAGTGGTTGGCTTGACCCATGGCTCCAGTCAAGTTTGGTCTGCGAGGCAGAGGGAAATTCAGGAACACTATTCCAAGTGAACCTTGCAAAAAGCAAGCAGACATCAAACTTCTGGAGTAATCCTATTGCATTTTATGAACAAGAACTTTTCATCGGAAAAATGCCCCACTCCTAAATTTCACATGAACTGCAATGCATATGTGTGTGGAAAATAGTGGCAAAAGTCGTTTTTCTAGAAGTTACCCATTTAAGGGATGCAAGGCATAAGAATTCTTGAAAATCACTTCTGTGATTTGACTGGGGATAAGTTTGGGTTTTGTTTCTTCACAACTGTGATCAGAGATGGACAACTGAACACTGATCAAAGTAAAATCACTTTGCTTTAGGATTTTTCACAATAACCTTTGTCCTCAGANTTTCTCCTTGTCAGATGGTGCCAAGGGAATAGTGAAAAAGCAATCTTTCAGATCTATGACTACAATGTTCCAATCCATAGGAATCATTGATGGTGCTGGAAGGCCTGGCTGTAAGGCTCCCATTGTTGCCATTACAGCATTTACCTGTCTCAGGTCATGCAAAAGTCTCCATTTGCCAGATTTCTTTTTTATTACAAAGACAGGGGTATTCCATGGACTATGGGAAGGTTCAATGTGATCAGCAGCAAGTTGTTCTGCCACTAACTGTTGCAGGGCCTGCAATTTTTCTAATGGCAGGGGCCACTGAGGAACCCACACTGGAGAACATGTCAGCCAGGTTAAAGCAAGTGTAGGTTGACGAACACCCTGCAAGACAGTGGCCCCTGTTAAAAATCCGTTGTGATTTTCACCCCCCATTGCTCCAAGCAATCTCTCCCCCAAAGGGTCAGAGGTGCTGCAGTGACATAAGGCTTTACAGTGGCTCTCTGCCCTTCGGAGTTGACAATTGCCAGAGGCGATTGAGACACATGGCTCTGAGCAGTCCCTCCCAATCCAACCACCCCCATCCCTGTATTTACAAGTGGCCAGGACACGGGCCAGGAGCGCTGAGAGATGATGGTCACGTCCGCTCCGGTATCCAATAAGCCCATAACCTGTATCGAGGATGGCGTGCAAGTCTCATTGTGGATGGTGCAAGTCATCTGCGGCCGTTGTGCAGAAACAGTCCGGGACCAGAAGATTTGAGGTGGTCCAGTCGATCCAAATCCTCCAGACTGCCGCTCTCGTTGCTCTGTTCTAGGAACACAACTGGGAAAAGGCACAAGCTGAGCAATGCGAGTCCCTTTAGGTATAGTCACTGGAGGATAAGAAGTAGACACCATTGCAGAAATCTGCCCTGTAGAGTCAGCATCAATAACACCCACACGAACATCTAACCCAGCTATGATACTGCTAGATCGTCCAATTAACAGTGCACAAAACCCTTTTCCTATTGGACCACGAGCGTCTAGTGGCACCTTGACAACATCTCTTGTTGTTATAGTTACTGTGTCGGCTGTGGATACATCCATTCCTGCTGCTCCACGGGTTTTTCCGGTGAGGAGGTCGCAGAGGGATAAGCCATTGGGGCTGTTCTCATGTGTGAATTGGGTGGGTGAGGTACTTGTATCCTCACGCGCCTCATCGCGCTCTTTTTCCAGTTTCCCTGCAGCAACTGTCCATTAACATGATATTTTGATCTACACATTTTAGAAAAATGCCCTGCTTTTCCACACCGGCCACAAGTAACTTCTGCCTCTGCTGCTTTATTTTTCTGCTTGTTCCCCCTCTGCTGGACTGGGCATTCAGCCTTAACATGTCCTTGCTTTCCACACCCATGGCATCTGGGATTAGGTCGAAGGACAGCAGCTAATGCAGTCATTTTATGAGCTACCGATCCCACTTTAGAGCATGCTGCCACCATCTCAGGGATTGATGGATTCCCAGGCATTGCCTCGATTATTCTTTGGCAATCCTCGTTAGCATTATCTTTAGCTAACTCCAGGCAGAGCCTTTGTCTGAGATCTTCATCGTCTACCTGCTTTTCCAGTGAAGTGGCTATGCGTTCTACAAATTGCAGGAACGGTTCCTTAACCCCCTGTTTCACTGTGGTGTACTTAGGCTTTGGAGCAG
>NW_016690195.1:502717-526943 GCF_001604755.1 Lepidothrix coronata | reverse complement strand
TTACCCATTTAAGGGATGCAAGGCATAAGAATTCTTGAAAATCACTTCTGTGATTTGACTGGGGATAAGTTTGGGTTTTGTTTCTTCACAACTGTGATCAGAGATGGACAACTGAACACTGATCAAAGTAAAATCACTTTGCTTTAGGATTTTTCACAATAACCTTTGTCCTCAGAGAATTTAAGTTTTCTGTCTCATATAATTCACTTGTGTAAGTTGCTTTTGGTAGCTCTCAGGAGGTGAGGTGTTTGTACGTTACACATCCCCGAAAGAAATTTGTGATAGCTATAAAATGCCAATGCTCTAAACCCTCATATCTTTGCTTGCAGGGATGGAGTATCTACTCTTCGAGAAACCAAGTTGTTCAATGTCTCAGGAATCTGGATACTAGAATCTGAAAATACCTGCTTTCAGCTATTTCTTTACTTCAGCTTTCTTTAAAAACAGCAGCAACAACTACAAAAATTTTCCTGTCCCAGAAGGTCGTTGCTTGCATTTAATAAAGTTAATAGAACTGAACTGTTTTAAAATCCAGTTTAGCCATCTAAGCAACAGGAGAAGTGCCTATTTTCTTTGGTGGATTTCTAAAGCCCTACATGGTGATTGAGACAGAGCTCTGTCATGGGCACTGAAAACATTTGAGAGCTTTGGACAGACTGGCCCTGATAGACAGTAAATCATAATTAGGTTTACCGGCTCTTTGGATGGAGAATTCCATTAAACTGCTTCTCTTGTTGAGGTTCATGCTTTGTCCTTGCAGACAGACTTATGTGTCCCTAAAATACATTTATAGGAAGCTTATGCTTCCACTTATGCTGCTCTTTTCTTTACACACATCCACAACATTTGCTCAGGTGAAGCTGCGCTTGAGCTAAATAACTGCAAGGTCTGATGATTCCTGCAGAAGATGGACCAGCTTAATTAGAAAGATAATGATGACTCCTTCCTCTTGATTGCACCCTTTAGGCAAAAAGTAGCTCATAAGCAACCCTCAGGTAACATCTATTATTGGGGGAAACTGAGGAAGCATAAATTGTTCACTGATGATAGCAGATCATGTCAGAGCCAGAAGAGTAACCCTGTACCTTTTCTCTTGCATTCCTATGCAGCCCATGATACTTTCTTGAGAATTTGCCAATATAAAATACAAATGTATATTCAGTTTCTTTCATAATTAAGTGTTTTTCTGTGGTCTACTCCATGGCTGAATTGACTGAAATTGTTGCATGAAAACACATATAATGTCACTGGAAAGAGATATCTGGGGGAAAAAAAGGTGGTATTCAATAAATTCTGCTCTTCAGAAATTCAGTACCACTGTAAATCCAATCTGCAGAATGAGTTTTGAAGACAAACAGTTAGAAGGGTTCCCATTCTGCAGTTTATAAATGTTAACGATGTCCTGGAGAGGCCGCCACTGAAATAATGTTGAACTTGCTCCTTTGAGGACAATGTGTCTATAAATTATTTCTGAGCGTAGTATTTGTTCAGTTTGGACTACTATCAAAAGCATTCTACAGAAGCCTCAAACATTTACACCTAAAATGTCACCTGCAAATGAAAGTGTGATATGTTTGCTGCTTCAGGAAGGGACGAGTTTTCTGACTAGTATCTGGGCCTCTGTCACTAAAAAACTTCCTGATTCTGGATCAAAATCATACTTGGTTCAAACCTCCAGTATGCCCTGCACAGTCAGTTGAGAGGTTTCTACAGCCTCCTTTCCATGTAAAATTTCTAGAACTTTTGGGAAGAAAATGCTGTTGAATTGCTGTATTATTTGCTACATTAGCAATAATAATAAGCAATGAAAGAATACTACAAAAGGAATTGCTGTGGTTTAAACTTAAAAGTAGCTTTCAGGTCTCTGCATGGCACAACTGGGAAGACAGGGGAGCAGGTACTACTCATGGTATAGGAAAATGAAGTTAGGGATTGTTTAGGTAAATGGGGCAAATACAAATTAATGGTATTGGATGGGCTGCATGGGGGAGCTGGCCAGTGCCACAGAGGTTGCTTTCTGTCATCTTGGAAAAGTTGTGGCAGTTAGGAGAAGTCTCAAATGACAGAAAAAAGGCAAATGTTGTACAGTATAAAGCAGCAGGATCCAGGAGTGAGTCCAGAGGAGGGCCACCATGTTGATTAGAGAGACAGAGCAGCTCTCCTATGAGGAAAGGCTGAAAGAATTGGGATTGTTCAATCTGGAAAAGAGAAGCTCTTGGGGTGACCTAATTGAGGCCTTCCAGTATCTGAAGGGAGCCTACAAGAAAGATGAAGTGGGACTTTTTACAAGAGCCTGTAGTGACAGGACAAGGGGGAATGGGTTCAAATTGAAAGTGAGTAGGTTTAGATTAGATATTAGGAAAAAATTCTTTACTGCAAGGGTGGTGAGGCACTGGAACATGTTGCCCAGAGAAGTTGTGCATGCCCCATCCCTGGTAGTGTTTAAGGTCAGGTTGGATTGGGCTCTGAACAACCTGGCCTAGTGAAAAGTGTCCCTGTCCTTGGCAGAGGGGGTGGAACTAGATGATCTTTAAGGTCCCTTCCAACCCAAACCATTCTCTGATGCTATGATGATTCTATGAACTATAAACTAGAAAAACTAACCTCAGTCCCCATGAAAATTATGGACTAGAAGGACTGTCTGGACTGCCAGGCTCAAAGGGTAGCCAGCAACAGTTTGAGGTCTAACTGGTGCCTGGTTATGTGTGTGACCCTCAGAGGTCCGTGCCAGGTCAGTACTCTTTGCACACCCAGTAATGATCCAGATGACAGGGATGGGTTGTTTCTTCATAAAATTTGTGGAAGGAGCAGCTGTGCATGCTGGAAGGCAGAGCTGCTGTTCAGAGAGCTCAAAATCCAGAAGTGGCCTGACGTGGACCTCAGAAAATTCAGCAAAGACAAAACCAAAGTCCTGTACTGGAACAGGACAACCCACGGCAGTAGTGAGTGTGAGACGTGCATGAGCAGGGCAGCAGCTCTGCAGAACAGGAGCTGCAGGCCCTGCTGTGCAAGAGGCACCACTGAGACCTTCTGGCAATGAGGTAACGTATGGGCCTCTTTGGCAATAAGGCAGCCAACACATCCAAGGCAACATGCTTTTTACATATTACATCTTTTGTGACTCCAGTACAAGAAAGGTATGAACAAACTGGCCAGAGGAGACTCACATAATCACCCTGGCTGGATGATCAATTGTTCTCATCATTCTTTATCATTTCAAGATAGCAATTACGTCAGCTGTGTTTTGCTGTAATTTTAAACTTGACTCCAAATCATCAATGAAAATTCTAAATAGTTGAGGATACACTAAGCCCTGGAGAAACCTATTAGAGGCATTCATCATATGACTTCATACAGGAAACTACTTGGAGAGGTGCAAGCCAGATCTTAATACATTTAACTTCTGTCCCTCCCATCAAGAGCAGTTTCCACATGGTCATCCTGGAATGCTACTGAATGGTTTACATTTTTAATACTGATGCCATTACAGTTTGTTTCCCAGGAATGAAATCCATGAATCCACAGATATTTTTGCTGTTGTTCCTAACAGCCATTCTGGATCATTACACATTTGGTGAGAAATCTCCCAACATTTCCACACTATAAATGTGTTTTATTTTTCATACAGTCAAATTTCAAAAAGGTAAAAAAAAAACAACTGGAGAGAATCATGTTTAACTTTCTCACTTTTTCCATTGGCAAGCACTTTCCATCTCCAAATTCCTTAGAGAACTCTAATTAACTCCTTTTTTATTATTTTTCTTTCTTTCTGTTTACTTCATTATTTGCATAAGCTTCAGTGAAGTCAGGGACAGTTCTAGGAATAAGGCTTAACTAATTGTACTTCCAAAAAGCATATTTAACATGTTAACACTGAGCTATGTGTGTTAATGTAGGACACTTTTTGTTCAGAATCAACAAACAGCAAATACTTTCATATGAAAAAGAATATTCCCACCCACAGAAACAGAATTTAGCTTTCCTAGGCAGCAAACAATAGAGAATTACCACGTCTCTCTGAGGCGCAGCCAGAATAAAAACAACCACACCCCAAATCTAAGAGATTGTCAGTTAGATATATTCAGTGTTTCTTTTCTGAGACAGAGCATATTCTACCACTAAAAAGATGAGTGGTAGAGGCAAATTTATTGATAATTTTTCAGATGTTTAGAAATTGCATATGCTTACAGGAAGAACCTATTTAATAACAAGAGTCATTTACACCAATCCACCTCATGTAACTTTTTGAAGACTAAGCATCTAAAAGGAAGCAAGAAATTCAATCTTACAGATGGTGACAGAAAGAAGAGTATAATAACTTTAAGAGTAAAATAACTTTAGGAGAAAGAAGTACACTAGCTAACAAGTGCAAGAATCATTAGAATTTATGATTTTATTTGAAACACCTTAATTTAAGTTTTCATTACTAGATTAATGAGCTTATTTAGCATTAGTACTGGATTGAATGCAGTGGAAGACTTTTACTTCTTTTAGGATTCTAAAAGGCAATGAGAAAGTCAGTGTTTCAAACCAATTTATTGTAATAATCATATAAGATTATTTTAAAGCTGTCTTGTCTAAGTTTATTGAAAGACAGATTTTAAGAGCTATGTAATATCAGCTACTTAACCCTTGTGCTGTAATTTTTCACTCGTGACTACCAAGAAAACTTTGCCAACTAAACTGCACCACAAATACTTAAGAAAAGATAATACCTGTAAATAAAATAAAAAAATTCAGCAAAGTGTTTGTTTAGAAGTTCATCAACGTATGACAGAGTTTTACAATATATTTTTTGTTTCACAATTCAAATTTCCTCTGGGATCGGTAAGTTAATGATAGTTTTATTTTTGTATCTAATTAGGATTATCTAAATGTTGTACAAATCAAGGACAAAAGCTTTTGATATTCAAAAAACTAGTCTGTTTGAAATGGGTGAGCCTTAAAAGGGAGAAGGAGCATTTCATTATAGAAAATGCTTGCAATATTTACTGGCAGATTAACAGATATTTTAAGGCCAGAAAAACCCATTACCATCACATCTTCGGAATAACATATGGCAAAGAACCTCACCTTGTCTGTACTGCATCAAGCCCACTCTCCTGCTTGAATTATCCTTTACTTTTTGAAGGACACCCAAGTCTTGTTTTATACATTCAAAACAACAGAGAATTCACCAAGCCTGCAAAGTGCTTCTGTAGCTCATTAACCCTATTGGAAGAAGGTGTTTGCTTTTGTCCACTTTGATTTTGTTTAGACTTAAATAGACTGAATTGCTAATGAGAAATATATTACAAAAGCCCTCTTAAAACTGCCAGGAAAATTTGCACTCAGGCACTGTGCCTAATTGCTCAACTCTATCCCTCTCTCCAACACCACCATCCCAGATGACTATTTGCATGGTCTGTGTCTAGTCTACATGAAACAGAAAAACCTTGTAAAACTGATGCTTCTTGTTAATTATTAGAAGTAGCCCAATACTCCAGTGTGCCAATACAAGAGTAGCCAAAGCAGAACAAAGGTGGAAGGAAATGTTAAAGTGTGGTCAAATTTGTCTGGTAGTCAAATAGCACAACTTATATGAAAACATACCATAAGTTACAGACTATTCCTTTCATTAAATGATTAGTCTCAAAGACTTTATTAACTTTATTAAAAGCAGAGAAGGTCATATGAAAGGCTAATATAACTGAGATACTATGTTAAACTATGAGCCTTTTAAGGTATCCACCTTCATAAAAAGTTGCAGCATATTAAATTTATTTAATTACTCTAGAGTAATTTCTAATTTCAAAAGCCCATTTTAATGGAACAATGATAAATTAGAGAATGAATGAATTATTTTACAGATTAATACACACAGTTCTGTCTGTAATCAGGATTTTAAATGGGTCTAATAGCCTTAGCACTTACAGCAGGTTCTTTAAGTGCCAAGCAATTACAGTTGTTCTCTTAGCATACTGGTTTAATTTAATACCGCCCAAGTTGCAGAACATTTGGCTTTTACAGTGGAACACACTTATCCATCATATTTCCTTTATGAAAGATAAAAGAAGATATTTAAAAGGAAAGGAATGCCCTGGTGTGGTGGTTTGGACCTTGGTTTTTCTCCCAGAGGCTGAAGAGTGGTAGACCCCAAGGGGTGGAAACCCCTGGATGTTTTGAAGTTTTGCCCAATGGGCGCTCCTGCAAAAATGTAAACATATCACAAGCTCACCGGAAGAGATGAGTTGTAGTTGGGGTTGTTGTTGGAGTGGTGGCCATGTTGTGAGCCACGAGGAAGGGGCTCTGAGCCCCTCGGGGCCTCTGGCCCCCTCCCAGCCCCGGCTGGGGGGATTGCAGAGACTTGGAACAGTCTTAGACTGGGCTAAGCGTCTGTAGTTATGCCGGGAGATGTTTTCTCCATGGGCGCAGAGCAGCAGCCGGCACTGACCAGAGAAACAGTGGCACAGAGAGCCAGGACAGATAAGACCTGAACCGGAGAAGCAACAGAGACATGCAGCATCGCAGAAAGGACTCCTGGAAAGGGAGAGAGAGAGCCAGCAGCAGAGCTACAGAGTTTGGGGTAAGACTGATACCAGACCCCAAAACTCCTTTGAGACCTCCGAGAAAGGAGGAATAGATGGACTCCTATTTGAGAGGAGCCTTGGAGTACAGCAGCACCGGAGAGAGAGGAGCTAAGAAGCTCAAAGATGTCCTGGAGCTGGACTGGGACGGCCAGATGGAATGCAGAGGGGGTGACCTTGGCTCCCCCCTCGCACTGCTGCCACGGTGGCAGCCTGAGAACAGGGCACAGAGGCCCTGCAGGAGCTTGAATCTCCTGGAGATACCAGACCGTCACGAAGACCCCTCTGTGTCTTCGTGATATGACCGTGGTGAAACGACCTTGTCTGGGGTGACGAAGCCCACGGAAGACCCCTCGGTTGTGAGGCGATGGGGCCGAGAGAGGTTTGGATACCTCCCTCGTGAGTGCTGGCAGAAAGCCAGCCACAGCTGCTGCATGCATGAGAAGAAGAAACCTGCTGCCTTAGAAGATGTTGCTTAAGGACTGGAAGGGATCTGTCCTTCTTTCCCTCCTGGACTTTTATTTGGAGGGGAGAGGAGATCTGATCCATTGTAAATACTATATGTCATGGTAGAGATATTGTGATCATGTGTATAATGTGATATGGTATTTATTTGTACAGTCACTGTAATATATTCCCTTTCCCCCATTCTGAGTCTGGTGTGTTTTGTCTGGAAAAAAAACCCCATCTCACACTAGGTTGAGATGTGGGAGGGGGCTTAGATTAGGGGATTGGATTTTGGGGCTATCTCAAACCATGACACCTGGGAAAAGCAATACAATATTGCTAATTATCAGACAACAATGTTGGTATATCTCAGACTTACTGAGATCAAGACTCAGGCAAGACATGAGCGTACACCATATGACCCTTACCCCTCATTTCCACAAACAAAGAAATCAGTCCAATAGTGGTTGGTGTTGGCACTGTGCTTCAACACATGTCCAGTGCAGCGGGAACTCAGCAAGTACAAAAACGTAGCACCTGTGGAGTACCTAAAATTACCTAAGTACTTATAATACTATCCATAAAGCTTAGTTCTCTGAGTAGTGTTCAGGAGTTTTGTCTAACTTTTTGCTTCATCAGTGAGCAGGAGACATTTGCCTTGCATTTGTCAAATAACTGGAACTCTATGTGTGATTCCCTATGCTAAACATCTCAAATCACAAGTGATGCAAATGCTATGTATTGAAGTGAAGAAATTAATTTTAATGTCTACTTTTAGGGAAATATTTTTATCTTTCCCTCATCTTGTAGGAAGGTCTTTGTCAAATGCAACATCCCTGACCCCTGCACATTCCAATTAATGGCCTTTCAGCATTGGCTTATGAAGCCCTAGACTATGCGAGGCTGATTTTTCTTCTTTTTCTTTACAGCTTTTATTCTTTTGGAAATAAAAAGAAGCTTAGAAACTGGATCCAAGGAGCCTGCCCAAGACTGTGGACAGTACTGAGAGGCAGTATTTCAAGCATTACTGTGGAGTATCACTTCCTAACAGTGACATAGCCAAGAGTGAACAGAGGTTACTCACAATTTGGGAAAGAGAGTTTACCCAATTCTTCATGTCCAACTGGCAACCTCAAGTCAGGGAGTTTTCCCATTACACTGCTTTCTCAGACATGTCCCTGGCTGACACCAAACAGAGGAGTAGGCATGGCTCAAGCCTGCTGGCAGCCTTACACTTGAGTCTGATGCTGCAAGGGATGATGGGGGTGAGGGTAAGAGAGGGAAGTATGCTCCAGAAAAGGGGTAGAACTGAAGGATTTAACCTCTTACATAATAAGAAAGGAAATAATCCCTGTCAAAGTCTAGTGTCTCAGGCCAAAATACAGCATATTTTAGATGAAGGTTATAAAGAAGCACTATGAAAATGAGAGAAATTACATATTACAGTATTTGTTTGCCACATCTAAATGACTAATAGATTAGGTTAGCAATGAATTTTTCATTTCTGAAGAAACATTAAAGTTAGATTAACTACTTGTGTATTAGTTTCTGGAAGAATAATTCTTCCTTTTATGCAATGTAACAAAAAAAGCAAGACACTTTCACTGTAGAGACAGAGAGACATGAACAACCATCAAGGTTCAGACTGACATGGTAAAAAGGAGTTTCACCTTTAGGTCACCAGTTGATTTTTAAAAGAGGAATTGAAACACACGTTTGGGGAGTTGCTTGATGTCCTAGGTCAGCTCGATCTCAAATACAGCTCAGCTCCTAACAAACAAGTGTTCCCATCATAACTACCACAGCCATTGTGTCACAACAGCCATTCTTTTGCAAAAATAAGAGAGCGTCCCATTTTCATCTTCCCAAACCCATTTAAAGCTGAACTACTGTTCACTGGAATCACTTCATTTCTCCTTCTCAGATTCTTAAGGTTTTCAGGGAAGGCTGACCCAGACCCACGGCTGCTACCTTAGGAACTGGTCTAAATCACATTCGAAGCATCTCGATAATCATCAGGTATCTGTGATCATCAGATACCTTGCTCTTTCTACAAAAATATCCAAGGACTGGTTTAGCAGGGCTTGCTTAGTGGGTTTTTAACCCTTTCAAACACTGAAGAAGCCTGTTGTGAAAAGGTATGCTAAGAAACCAAATAAACCCATCTTCCCACCAGTATTTGCAAATTCTAGCCAAATTTGATTAGGACTTAGTGTTGCAAAAGAACAGCTTTACTTATGTGCCACAGTTTGAATGCATCCCTAACTAAAAACAAATACATAATTGAACGCTTAAAAAGAAAGATGAGAAAAATAATTGCATAATTATTAAAGGAGCAGTCTTAGAACCAATGGTCACCTCAAACTGTAAAACCACAGCATGAAATACCACAAACCCCTAATTTAATTTGATTTATGCTTCATGGAAAGGCAAAACAAATGTTATACAAATATTTTCAGTAGCTGAAAACTGGTTATCAGTACAAAAACACAGCTACGGACACTCCTCATTGCTGGGCTGAACTGTTCTCAAAACAATCCAACATAAAGGCCACTGATGGAAATATTTCTGATATTCTTCAGTCATAAAGCACCAGAGTGCTGTGTTTGGTTCAGATCACCTTGCTTGTGCTTTAGAGGTATTAATTAAGCTTCAGTCTATGGTTTGCTAAGCACTCTGAGCTCTCCTGGCCTCTCTCATCCTAAAATCGCAGAATAATCACCCCTGTTTAGTTGCACATATGTTTGAGTAACATTACAAATAACATTTCATTGCACACCCATTAAAAATAAACACACTGGAAATAGCAGAGATTAAGGAGACACAGTGTCTTCGGCTGTCTCAGGAGCAGCTATGAAATCTCTGAAAACCACACATAATGTTGCTCTCTGTGGATCTTTCAGACCAAAAGGAGCAGGAGGAGCAAAATGTTAATAACATAAAAAGACGATCCAAGAATTTATTTAGCAATGAAAACGTGAAAAATTCTAGAGAAATTATGTCAGAAACCATTCTTACTTTTCAAGAAGTACACCATATTTTCTCTCACTGTTGCAGAAGCAAAGCCACCAAGTGTATTTTCAAGAAAATATTTAAATAAAATTGATGAAGTGTCAACACTTGACTGCTTGTTTAAATTGGATAAAATTATAAAAGCTGTTCAATTTGTTTCAATGTTATTATATACAATAAGGGCTTATTCAAGCAGGGAGAATACTGCAGACAAGGCGTGAAGATTACATGATGTCTTAGACGTCTCCCCGGTACAGTACAAAATACAACCTAAATCATCCAAAATTCTTTTACTGAAGCTAATTTCTTCTCACTGGGGCTTGATGGGGAAAAAAAGAATCACTGTTCCTTTATGCTGCAAGAACATTGCTATTTGCTTAACAGGAAGTTAAATGAACCAAAGCTTCAGCAAAAACGCCCCCCTATCAATTAATGTGACAAATTTTTAATAGGAAAGTAAATCAGATTTATTTAAAAACTGAGGTCTTGCTTCTGGTGTATTCAAATTTTCCCAAGGCTCAGCTTACAGTTTATATTTTTCATAGTTTATGCTGTCTGTGGGAGACAGCTTCCATTCCTGCACTGCTCCTGATGAGTGTGCTTTACACATGTAGCCCAATGACTAATCAAGAGGACCATGGCAAGCTGTAGCTGTTTATGCTCCAGGTGCACCATAGCTGATGAGATATGGTGTACAAGGGCCCAATACACTGCCATCACAAGCACCACTCACATTATCAATTGAAAACAAGGCATTTGAATGCTAAATTTTTCTCTCTTCTATTATCAGTTACACTCAGATGGGAAGCAAAATGAAAGTACCTGAGGGCCATCTGTAATGCTCCCAACACCTTACCTAGAAAATAATTCTGATACCCTTGCATTTTCTAAACACAGGCTGAGTGGTGAGTTCTTATCAGAGGATCACAGAATCACAGAAATATGCTGATTTGCAAGGATCATTGAGTCCAACCCTTAGCCCTGCACAGGACCATCCCCAAGAGTCACACCATGTGCCTGAGAGTATCATCCAAACGCTTCTTGAACTCTCTCAGGCTTGATGCTGTGACCACTTCCCTGGGGAGCCTGTTCCAGTGCCCAAATACCTTCTGGGTGGAAAACCTTTTTCTAATATCCGACCTAAACCTCCCCTGATACAACTTTAGGCCATTCCCTTGAGTTCTCTCACTGGTCACCACAGAGAAGAGATCAGTGCCTGCCCCTCTTCTTCCCCTCCCAAGGAAGTTGTAACTGCAATGAGGTCTCTCCTCAGTCTCCCCTTCTTCAGGCTGAACAGACCAAGTGACCTCAGTTGCTCCTCATATGGCTTCCCCTCAAGGCCCTTCACCATCTTTGTTGCTCTCCTTTGGACACTCTCTAATGGCTTAATATCTTTCTTATATTGCAGTGCCCAAAACTGCACACAATATGCAAGGTGAGGCTGCACCAGTGCAGAGCACAGTGGGACAATCCCCTCCCTTGACCAGCTGACAATGTTTTGCCTGAGGCCCCCCAGGACATGGTTGGCCCTCCTGGCTGCCAGGGCACTGCTGACTCATATTCAGCTTGCCATTGACTAGGATCCCCAGGTCCCTTTACAGTGCTGTATTCCAGCATCTCATTCCCCAGTCTGTCTGTGCATCCAGGGTTGCCCCATCCCAGGTGCAGAATCTGGCACTTTCCCTTCTTGAACTTCATATGGTTGGCGATTGTCCAGTCCTCTAACTTGTTGAGGTCTCCCTGCAGGGTCTCTTGAGGGAGTTAACAGCTCCTCCCAGTTTTGTGTCATCTGCAAACTCGCTTAGTATCCCTTTCAGTTTTGTGTCCAAGTAATTTATGAAGATGTTGAAGAACACAGGGCCCAAGATGGAGTCCTGTGGAACCCTCCTAGCAACAGGTCATCAGCCTGATGTTCCCCCATTCACTATTACCCTCTGTGCTTGACCTGTGAGATGACTGCTCACCCCCTACATGATGTGTTTATCCACCTGTGCTGGGCATTTTGTCCAGAAGGATCCTGTGAGAGACAGTATCGAAAGCTTTACTGAAATCCAAAAGATTACATCAACTGGCTTCCCTTGATCTACCAGGTGGGTTACCTTGTCGTAAAAGGAAATGAGGTTTGATAAGCAGGACTTTCCTCTCATGAAGCCATGCTGGCTTGTGACCAAGAACAGCATTGTCTTTCAGGTGTTTTTCAATACTTCCCTGAATAATCTTCTCCATAACTTTATCAGGCACTGAAGTGAGACTGATGGGTCTGTAGTTTCCAGGGTCCTCCTTCTTGCCCTTCTTGAAAACTGGGACAACGTTCGCCAGCTTCCAGTCAGTTGGTAGCTCTCTGGATTCCCAAGACTGCTCAAAAATCATTGAGAGAGGTTTTGTGATGACATCAGCCAGCTCTTTGAGGATTCTGGGATGAATCCCATCAGGCCCCAGATCCAGCGGGAGCAGCAGGTCCCACACAATTTCAAGGTCAACTGGGAGTTCATCATTCTCACAGTCATGGTCCTCCAGCTGAGGGCACTGAGACCTCCTTGGTCCATCATCCATTTTGAAGATAGAGGCGAAGAAAGTGTTAAACACCTCTGCCTTGTCTCTGTCCCTGTTTGTGAGGTGACCATCTTCATTCTGTAATGGGCTGATGATATTTCTATACTGCTTGTTGCCATTAATATATTTGAAAAAGCTTTTTTTATTGTCTCCCATATTTCTGGCAGTTTCAACTCCAGCTGAGTTTTAGCTGCATGTATTTTCTCCATACAGTGGCAAGTAGCATCTCTGAATTCTTCCCATGTCACTTGACCTTGCTTCCACTGGACATACACCTTCCTTTTTTGCCTTATTTCCAAGAGAAGATCCCTGTTCAGCCAGGCTGGCCTTCTGCCTTGCCAGCCTTCTGCCTTGCCTGCTTGACTTATGACATTTGGGCATTATCTGCCCCTGTGCCCTTAGCAGATGATGTTTTAAAAGTGACCTGCACTGATAGACCCCAGCTCCTTCGAAAGCATTTTCCCAGGGGACCTTACTTACTAATTCCCTGAGCAACCTGAATTCTGCTCTCCTCATGTCCAGGGTTGAAATGCCAACTTCTCCTGTCAACAGAGATTTCAAACGAAATCACTTCATGGTTGCTGTGGCCAAGACAGCCACCAATCTCCACGTCACTCACAACATCGTCTCTGTTGACAAGCAGCAAATCAAGGAGGGCATCTTTCTGAGTCAGCACCCTTAGGACCCTTAGGTCTGAAATTCTGGACCAGCAAAGACTTTTCTAGGGTGTGGAGGATAATGCATGGCTACAGCCTCTCGGCAGTGCTTAAGGTCTCTAAAAACAACTCAGCACACCATTGTCACAGCTGAATGACATTGCACTTAGAAGCTTCCACCTCGCCTAGAAAGCAGTGCACCAGCTGAAGATGAATCCCTAGCTGTTTAACAATATCCATTCATCCATACTTCTTGCCCAGCATAGATATTTTGGTTTGAAAATTAGGAATCCATATGTTTTTCAAGGTAGTCAACTTTATGGTATCTCTGTACACCCTGAGTGAGAAGAAAAGGGTTCTGATTGTAAATAAAAATAATATATTCTATGATTCACTGTTTCTTCCACAAGGTAGAAAACAAGGCAGTTAATAAAACATTAAGACATTCTAATCATACAGTAGCAAGTCGTAAAACTACCATGAGAAATGTGCCAGCTTACTTCAGTCATAAAACCCAGGAGAAAAAGAACCTTAAAATTTTAAAACTGACCATAATTTTTTTAATATCATGGTTATGAAATCTTTCTACCATTATTCAAATGTAAATTCACTAAGGTTTCACCCAGGTTGGCCTCCAGTTGGAATTCTTGTGTTTTGAAAGCCTCTGTGCTAGTGTGGGGTCTCATGCACAGGGGTGCTGCCAGTGGTGGATCTCTCTCACAGCTTACAAGGTTCTTTGCCAAAAAGCTGCTCCTCACTCGGGCCAGATACAGTCCTCCAAATAAACCCCTAAACCACTTCAAACTTTTGTGAATTTTATCCCTTTATCAGACCTTAATAACCCATAACACTTTAAATGTCATGTCTCAAAAACTTTGTTTCTCCAGCATATAAAACAGAGAGAAAAAGCCCCATATTTCAGAGTGAAAATAATAATAATTAAAAAAATATTTCTTCTGCATTGGAGAATTCCCCTCTGCCTTGGTTTACTATTTATAAACCACCAGTCTGGGATTAATTATTATAAATCCTTAAAGCCGAAAAGAAGATTTTAGGCATTTTATTCTACGTATAATCTATACCATTATTAAACTGCAGTTCAAATGCACACTATGTCCTACTTCTGTTGGTCACCTTTTAACATTTATGCATTTTACTTACAGAAGATTTTACTCCCTGGAGAAAGCATTTCTTACTATTTTTAAAACACCAGACCACCCGTCTGCAATGGCACTGCTTGGGGGGAGCAGTGTCACCTGTAAACCACACTCACCGGGCACCCCGTCTCTCATCCAGTAATCGATGTCTGTTCCATCTGCATTGTCGTAAACATCTGTAGCATTGATGGGCAGCAGCAGAGTCATGATCTCTTTCACGATTTCCCGAGCTTTAGCACTGCCAGTAAAACCCAGTCCAGATGGCTTGAAGGTGCCCTCATCAGACTCCATGACGATATCAAAGTTGGAGATATTTTCCTAAACATGTAAGGAAAGAAGATATTGTGCTGTGGTTGCTATTTTAGCTGGCATCATATACCTGATTCTAGGTGTCAATGTGAGCACACTACAACAAATGTGNGAGAAATTCTTCCTGTGACCACGTGTATATAAGCATAAATTAAAGGACCTAATCTTTCTGTATGAAAATACTGAAATAGTTCAAGTTCTGTTCTGAGGCATCAACATTCTGTAGGAGCCACAACGTCTGGTCTGCTGTCCCCAGATACTTCCTTTAAGACTTCCGAAGTGTCACCTAGAAAATAAGCCATCACTACCATATTGCAGGTTTCACCTGCAGCTCTCCCTTTCTTCGCAGACCTGAAACTCAGAAATTCTGCTGCAGTGTGGAGGGTATGCAGTCCCGTGGCTTTAAAATTAGACTGCTTAGACTGTGAAGGACATCCTATTTAAAAAGCCAGCTGCTGTCTGTTCAGAAACACATTATTTTCAATATACCATGTAGTCAACTCTGACATCAGCTGGAGGACTGAAATGCCAAGGTTCTTCCTGACCTGAAGAAATAATATCTATTTTAAGGAAAGTTTGTGCTTCCAAGGCAAATCATCACAGGAAACATGAAATGTAAGATTTTGGGTACAATCAGCACAGTAACATTTGCGTCTAGTGTGCACCTGGAAGAATCTTTCTATCTAAAAGAACAAAAATTAACATACAGAGCAATTAATTTGCTTCCCACATTTGCTCAGATTGCTCAGTTACAAATGTTTAATTGGAGTAAAATATGTATGGATTTTATGTGGAGGAAGATCTCACTCCTTTGGAGAAGCACAAAACTTTTTTTCAAAATAAAACATTTTATGGTCATGTCAGGCAGAAAAAAGCTATACTTCAGACCATCTTCAATGTGACTAAGAGAACTTACTGCAGGTGTTACTCCTATGCCTAGATCTCATTCCACAATTTTATGGTTGCCATGGGTTGTTACAAGAAAATCCTTACAAGAGATACATGATAGCAGCAAGTAACAGATCCATTTCATTAACAGCTTACATAAGCCTACAATTCAGCAAAGAATTCTTTGACATTTTTCTGGATATAAACCCAAATACAAACTACAGGTGGCTGTGAATGATTCACATAAGTTTTAAGAAGTCTTTTATAGAATTTGCCAAGAATTGTGTTTTACACTTTCCCCAAACTTTTCTCTTTTGAGTGAAATAAGTTCTAACATAGCAGAGGTATTTACTTTTAAATGAGAAATATATTCAGCACTTAAAAAAATTAATATAAAATATTTGCATGATGAAGTAACTGTAAATGTTATAATACCTCAAACTCATTCAGCTACTGGAAATCAAAGCGGAAATAACCAATCTTGTCACCAAATTGGCAATCATCGTTTTTATACAGTGAAAAAAAAAATCTTCAGTTTGAAAAATATTAAATGTAAATAATTAGGCTACATGTGGTGTCTAGGTCTACCATCAAATGATGTATTAATAGGTCATGAGCCTCAATGTGAATCGTGATTTACAGATCCTCTGAACATAGTGGGAGAGAAGCAGGCCAAGAAAAGTACAGTGCATGCTAAAAGGGACTGATGATGCTCCAATGTTACAGATACAACAGAAAGAATGCTTCAAAATATAAATCTTCTTTATATCACATGCCCAAGGAGCAAGACTTAGGGAAGACAATACATATTTCAGTGTGCTGCTGAATTGCCAGTGAAAGCTAATGTAAGTATAGTAAGCACTGCATAGATACCATGTTATGGTACTCAGCCTCTTTGGTTGAGTCTCCAAAGTTGCACTTCTGCCCATTTTTAGAGAAGGTGAAATGAGGAGGAGCAGTAAGACACGGGTAAGGAAGTATTTCGGGCAGTGAACTGAGGAGAAGAGTGAGCTTGGGAACAGTGTGGATACCTAGAAGAAATCTCACCTATCACTCGAAAGAACAGAATCATGAAGTTCAAAAACTTCATAAACTGCTAGCATCACAGCAGTCTTCCGCTGTGTTTTCTCACATAAATTTTTGCATGTGTTTTTAATATAAAACTGAGTAAACAAACCACCCACAATACATTACATCATGTTGTTGTTCTTTAAGAAAGCTGTTCAGTTCTGAGAATGTGCTGGAGAGGCACGAAAACAGGATACCCTAGGGAGAGAAACTGACTTCACCGGGGAACAAAAAAGTAATGGGTCACAACTACTTGAAGTACCATATATCCTTGAGAAAGCTTTTTCCCTATTTAGTCCACTAGAAGATAGGATTACTTATAAAACTATTCACCATCGAGTTTGAAAGTTGCAGTCTTAAAAAAAGATTGGTTTTACTACACCCATTTTTGTACAGCTATATTGGCATTTGTAGTTACACAGAAAGAAATACATACTGGAAAACATGCTACAGTGAAGATGCTTTGTCATCATTTGACATGTACAGTGCAGGAATAACAGCCACGAGCAAAGTGAGGTAAGCCCGTACATTGCCCCCTTGACTAATTCAAGGGAACAGCACTACAAAACAGAAAGATTTCAAAAAAACAAGTGCAGGTTCAGCTGTTTCCTTCAGTTGTGCTCATAGTGAATGTACCAGTTAAATAAGTATTTTAAACTTAGTACGTAAGTTTTTTCAGAAAGTAAATTTCATTTGCTACATTTTGATATTGTGCCACTTCTCTTGGTATGTACCAGAAAATTAAAACTTGTTTGTGTGACCTGCTGCCATCATCAAAACAGACTTTTATCCTTTATCTTCCTATGACGTGCTCACAAAAGAGGTCACCTCTCTTTATCTTATCACGCTTAGCTCTTCAAATGAATTTTTAAACGAAATGTAACAATAAATACTACATGGGCAAATTGGCTTTCTATAGCTTATGATTTTCATTGAACACACAATCAGGCATGATCCTTGCCAATACTTCTATTTTTAATTTTTAATTTCTTTTATTTCTGTTTTCTCTATAAACAACCTATTTTTATCTCTGTTAAGAAAACTAAAAATGTAAGTACTTTTTATCTCTAAGGCAAAAACTTGGTAACATGAAATCACAGAATCACGAAATGGATAGGGTTGGAAGGGACCACAGTGGGTCATCTGGTCCAATCTCCCTCCTCAAGAAGATCACCCTTGAGCACATTGCACAGGATTGCATCCATGGTTCCTGAATATCTTCATTGAGGAAGAATCCACAACCTCTCTGGACAGTCTGTTCCAGTGTATCCACACAGTAAAGAAGTTCTCCCTCATGTTCAGGTGGAACTCCCTGTGCATCAGTTGTCTCTTGTCCTATTGCTCAGCACCACCGAGAAGAGCCTGGCTCCATCCTCTTGACACCTTCCCTTCACATACTTATAGACATTAATGAGGTCTCCTCTCAGTTGTCTCTTCTCAAGCTTGAAAAAGCCCAAATCTCTCATTCTTACCAGATGTTAAACTAGACTCCAACATCTCATGACTAATCTACCAACTCACTGATGGTAATCCCTCTTACCCAGCTAAAGCAGTGACATACCTGGAAGTATAATGGAGGGAACAGTTATGCTAAAAGCCTTCAGTAATTTGGGGCTGTTTAAAATAGAGTATTACTTGTCCAACAGCTCATTTACTGGTTTTTACTTTCATTTACAAGGAAAACACAACAACAAAGCACTGTCCTTGAATTCATTTGTTCATTTGTTCCAGTGATAAGGGACATCAGTTAATCCGACACTGTGTTTTCAGATTTCTGTTATTGATTTACACTTAATTTTAGGAAACAACAACACTTGTATTCCCGTATTTGTTTCAGAGCAGTTGGGAAACAAGCATGTTGTTTCCCAACATGGCAACAATTGTGTTGCAGAACTCACAGCAAAATGATGGTCATCCCACTTGTAATACTAAAAGTGGGTTTAAATCAGCACCCAGCTTTGTTAGACTGGCAAATAAGACTACAGGAAAGACAAAAAAATCCACTGGAAACACCTAAGTGCATGTGACAACTGGAAAAGAAAAAAAAAATAAAATATCCTCTAAGTATTTAATAATATATAAACATGATGTAGTGTAATTTTAAGTTGCTGTTTAGCATGAAGATTACTTAATGAAGCAAAAGAGCATAAATGGAAACTACAGAAAAAACCCCACCACAACAGCTGTTAGGAAGCAGAGATGCACCAGCATCGAGGCATAATAACCACCAGCCATAAGTGTGATCATACCATTTACACTCTTTTTGAATGAAGACAGGGAAAATCAGGCACACTGTGAGTTATAAATTTTTGTAAATGATCCCATTATATGGGAGAAAGCTGCTTTGGAGTTAAAGATTAGCACAATTTTTTCTAGATGACAAGGTATGAATAAGGTTCATATGTTTGTTACAAAATGAAATATTCTTCTGCCACATATTATGGGAAAACAGTCTGTAAAGAAGTCCACAGAATTTATGGCTTGTTCTGTATGACAGTTACAAGTTCTGACCTCTGGCAGGCCAATGACAAAAATCCCAGTAACTTCAACAGCCCTGGAGCAATTTGGTCATGTACTTATTCGCATTTCACTCAGTAAAAACGTACTACTGGCATGCCTTGCCTTGTACAATACAACGACTGTTTCCTCTGTATTGACTTCCCAGCACTCACAGAGATGACCATTCAGTATTGTAAGTTCCCTGGGGTGACAGACAAGAAAAAGCAGACAGCTCTGAAGATAGCAGCTGGCTAAGTAAGGCATGCATTGGATTACCTGAAGCCTTGTCTTGGGAGGTTTTTTTCTTTGACAAAGAGGCGTATCAAAGAGAAGTGTTCTCCCTGGAAAACGTTCCATAACTTAAACCCTTTTACTGCTCAAATATAAGGGTATCAAAACAATGTCTATGACTCTGAATAACCATCCCACCACTGTCCTTTTCTGAAAGGTTTTAGGTTTTCACTTGAAAATAGGCAACATTGCCAAAATTAAAAATTGTGGTTTACATCTTTCAATCAAAGATGATGTTTACTCCTTCAGGAAACTAATGAGTATTTCTGCAACTTTCAATAGAAGATATATCAAAAGAAATTTGCAACACCTTATAAATTATCACAGCACATACATCAATAATATTTATGCAGAATGCTTTTAGGTTCTCATCTTGGTAAGAAGTGAAATGTTGAAATGAAAATAAGCCAATGAGGACAGTTCACCATGGTAAGTCAACAAGAAGCAGTAATTTTCTGTCTTGTACAGCTGCAGGGAGTTTGGATTGAAGGAGATCAACTTTCTTACAATAGAACATCTCAATGGACCAAGGACCCATGTTTGGGTCAATCTGCCTGGAGTATGCACTCGAAGCAGCTATCCTCAGAACACGTCTCCACCAGTTTCATATGGCAGCCCTGCTATTCACTGGAGGGAAAGAGAGGAAAGATGCAGAGACAAAAGTTCTTCTCACACTACACATTATGAAATTTTGAATGAAGACTAAGCATCCAGGAGACACACTGTCATGACTGATTTGGGGTCTTCTGTGCTTCAGGCAGTGTAAAGAATGAACCTGGTTTTGCGTTTTAGCAAAATCTGGCTTTCTCTGCAACTTTCACTAGGTAGCTGATTCCTAATTAGTAAGAATTATGAATTCCTTCTGACTTAAAACTGGTGTAAAATATAATTCTATAATCATGCCACCTTTACTGTGGTGCTACTGGCTGTTAATCGGGATTCTGCAGAATACAGTGTAATTATTTTCTTATTGCAGTTTTGCAACTGAACATTTCACTCTTTATGCATTTCTTTCACTTTGCAATGAAAGGGATCAACAGTGGTCTAAAAAACCAGCAGTAATTTTACATCATTTTTGATTACAGAAAATATTGCCTGAGGACAGTCAATAGGCAAACAGTCAACATATTTTGCTGGGATAAAAGAATACTCATTAAAATCCTCTATGTGTTTGGTTCAAATCAGACACAAATTCCTGTCTCGCGTTTCACTAGAGTACTTGGTACATCAGGAAACAACCAGAGTTTTCTGAAAACTCTGTTTTTTGAGCAGCCAGTATTTTCTGGGGAAGAATCATTTCACCTGAAAGTGACAAGATAGTTTTAGGATATTTGCTTCTTAGAGAAAGCAACTCATGAGCAAACCATAGTACAGAACCTGATGTGACCATCAACAAAGAGTACTTAAACTATTATCAAAGAAATACCAACATTTCAGAGAGTTCTGTTTTCATGCAGATGCAGTTTGAGCAAAATATAAAATCTTGGTAATAAACACACAAAAACCAAACCATAGTAAATGCTGGTGATTGATATTTTTCATTAAGTTTGACTTTTACTAAAAAGTTAAACCAATGTATGGCATTTGCACCAGAAGTTTAGGCAAGTTCCGTAAAAATCATTCAGACAGGAATAAAATCACGCAGAAATATTTTAAGAATGCCTTCTGTAATACTGTTTGAATTAAATTCGTAACACATTAATGTCTCCAATGATCACAACAGAGTTACTAAAGTAAATTTGAATGTGACCTAGGATCTCTTAGTCTTCTAACTACAAAATGTATTTGCTTTCCGAGAAGATTGCTATTCCAAAATAAATATTTTCAGCCACTCATAGTCCCTTAATTCAGCTGAGTAAATAACTGTAACCTTGTTTCATGGTACACAGACCTTTCACTGAAACTACTCCAAAGCAATGAAAAGGGGGACAGACACTCCATTACATATACTTCTTTCTCCCTTCATGAAGGCAGCAAAAGAGTAAACATACAAACAACTTTAAAAGCCCTAGTGGAAGGCACTCACATATTGTTGTTAAATGTTGCAGGAGAATCTGTACTGAAGAGCTGCAACACGAACCCATTTAAAATTACGTTCCTCCAGTTCTTCCATTCAACTTGTATAAGAAAGTAGCGTTGCAATGTTTCACATTTCTGAAGTTATTTACTATATTTACTGTATTGTAAGAGCCCTACTTAGCAACTGGGTCGCACAACACTAAGCATTGGAAAAAGACTACAAATACAGTGTCGAACTCCAAGATCTGGAGCCTGATTTGCACTTAGATCCTTTAATTTCATTACCCTTCATCAAGATAAGGAGCTTTAATGTTAAGGAAAAGCAACCCTTTTTCTAGTCTGGGATCAAATCTAATTATTCACTAACAGCTAAAAGTAGTGAGCACTTCAGCAGGTATCTCCTTCGTGAGCAAACGGGCTGGTAATTCCCCTGGGGGGTTTCTGCCCCATGGTCAAAGCTGAACAGGTGCTCTGTGATGTACTAGTGGGTGGCAGGTATCCTTACACTAATGGAGGCACTGAAACTGCCAGAAGATACACAGTTTTCAACTCTTGGAAATGGCTTAGAAAAATCATACAAAGGAAACAATGGATGAGGACCCTGAGATGCTCTCCAGAAAATATTTGATAAAATGAAAGCATGGTTGCATGAGTAATGTATGTGTCTGAGGTTAATCCGACCGCAGTTGGGCAAATATGCTTTTCCTAAGCATACATTCACTGGATGCTATCAGAAACAAGAGACAGCACTAGACTGCCTAGAGCACTAGAGCTTTTGATCAATCCAATATGGCAGCTCTTATATTCACACAAAGCTCTGAATAGCCAATATACCCCATCACTGCTTTAATAATCAGAAATTATAATACTGGGATCTACAGAAATACTTGAGTGATATAAATGCTGCTATTATGCAGGGATGTGAGCTAATTATTGGCACCATACTAAAACTACTATGCTGCTACTACTATCTCAGTTACTTCTGCAGTAACTTATCCACTTTCTAGAAGTGGCAACCTACAATAACAGATGAGGAAGAAAGACCTGAATTAAACTGAAAGAAATAATAAATAAGCTACAAAAGCAGGAGTATCTGTACTTGTCCAGTACTATATTGTCTTCATGTCTTCTCCCTTGCCACATTTCCGCTGATGTGAGGAGGTAATTTACAATCTCAAGGAAATCCATGTCTGCCTCTGCTGAATTACTGCATTCATATTTCTACTTGTTTGTAGCGAACTAAAGTCATAATAAATCCAGCTATGTAGATGAGTCATACAGGCTGTCTTTCATTTAACAAGAAATCTTTAAATACCACTCTTATTTAACTTGTACTCATTACCATCAGCAAGCACCGTGTGTGCCATACTATTCTAATTGCCAGAAATTTGAGCAAGTAAATCATTAAAAGGTTAAGTTATTTTTCATGCTAAACATAATGTACAATATTAATCTGCTTTATTTTGTTATTATGAGTAAGGTAATGTCCTATAGTAGTATCAGTTTATAATTATGCCAGATCATATGGCACAGGGAAAACAAGAACAACAAACAACAGACAGATGTCATTTCTGCTTAAATCCTCCATCGTAAATAACAAACTCTTAAGTTAGAAAGGGCTTTCTCTGCAGAGCACAACATTCAGAAAGAATCTCATCAGCAAGAGTAAGAACTAAGATGCATCTTTGTCTCAAACTTTTTAAAAGCAAAGTAACAAAGTATCTTTCAAACAACACTCAGTCTGCTTTATATTTCCCTATTTGATCCTTAGGCCTAATTTATGGTATTATTTCTGAATATAAATCTTTGAGATGACAGCGAAATGCAACCATTTTGACAAAGATGAGACATGCATGAGACAATTTCACATGTTGCTGACACCACCACCATAGGGTGGATCTTACTGTCTAACACAGAAATCTACAGAGGTAAATCATCAAATATATTTCTGATGAGTGGTGTGCACTAGGCACGGCACATCCTTCCAGCTCCTCCAAAATGCAGTTCTGTATATAAGAAGCATCTCTTTCAAGTGCTACCTATTCCAGAACATTCTATTTTAGTTTAATCCTGCTGAACATCAGAGTACCAGTGGTAAATCCAGAGTCCTTAACACATACTAAACTGCAACCTGTCACGTCCCTGAAGCTCAGAAAGCAAGTTCTTTGGTACTGCTGCCAAATAAATGACAGAGCTAAGCTATCGCTATAATTTGGAGACATAAGGAGGAACAACATTATACATGGGTAGTTAAATACACATCTTAGTAATATTCAAATCGTTAGTGGGAAATAATTGATTTTTCATCAATTAGCCAGAAAACTGTAATCTCTGTAATGCTGTCTGACAACTCTGCTGCAGATACAATTTGATCTAATTTTGTTCATCACAATGAATTGATTCAAAGTGAAATTTCTGTTTATTTGTTCTGATAGGTTGCTTAGCATTAAAAATATACTGTTAGGAATTGTTGTAAGTCTGCTTTCATGCTATTGTAGAAAAGGTAACTTCCTAAACACATCTGCATTCATCTCCTCTCTGCCTTGGATGTATTAACCATTGCTGAGAGTTATAATAGTAAACTAGGGAAGAGAATGCAAGATAACTACTTTAGACCAGTTATACAGGTATAGCCTAATTTTTCTGGGAAAAAGAAAAAAACCCCACATATTCCAAAGACTTATCCCCAAAACAGTTTTGGCAACTGCTCTTTATGCCAGGATGCACTTTGAAACACCAGTTGTTGGCGGGAGAGACAGAT
>NW_016690195.1:483736-502627 GCF_001604755.1 Lepidothrix coronata | reverse complement strand
TATTTTTATTCTGATAACCATAGTCGTAGAATTTGTGTGTTCTTTGCATCATCAGAAATCAACCTTTGAAGATGTTCCAGATCCCAGAAAACTAGCAACTGGCAAAGTGTATTACAGATTACACACTACTAAGATAAGATAGCAAAGATTTTTCTTTATATTATTTTATGTTTTACATTGTAAAATGTTATGGGAAAATGCAATGAAGCAGAAATATATAAGGCAAACAAAACTTATTTATATTGCAAACATATGTGGACCATTCATCATTTGTTCTCAGAGAGTTAGCTATGTTTGAAAGCTATGGCAGATATCATCATGAAATATCTGTTCCAGAACAGTTTTGTGACAGAGTATCTTAGGTCAAGCAGAACACGTATATGTGTGGTCGCATCACTTACTGTTAAATGTAAAATGAAGTTTACATTTATGATTAAGCCCAGAAAATATACTTGCAGGCAGAACCAGAATCACTGGTTTTGGTTAGATATTAGCTGAACATTTTGACAACAATAATATGCAAGTCACAAGACTAGAGAGCAAAGTGCTGTCAAGAAAATAATGAAAAGATGTAATTTACCTTGTGCAACTGATAATATTGTTTGGCACCTATTCCTCCTTGCTCTTCTCCTGTCCACAGCACCAAACGCAGAGTCCTTTTTGGGCGAAGTCCTAAAATACAGTTTTTAATAATGTTTTTAGTACTAAATATGTATATAATTAAGCATTGTTTGCATTGGTCTCCACTCTCCAATGGATGAAAAACCTGGGTTTCCACAAACTAAACGCAAGCTATTTCAAGTGTGGGGTGTGCTATCTAGAATACTGTTTTCTTGTTTAGAGAGAAAGACTGGGGAGTGGGAGAGAGCCCACATGAGGAAGGAGTGGGAAGCTGTGGTGCTGGTACCAGTTGCAGCAGCACAAGAGAAGTACATTTTGGGGACATGCTGCAAATGTCTGAAAACCATAACATAAAGTATCTACCTTGATAGATTTCTGAAACACGTGCTCCTGTCACTGTGGTGGTCCACAGTAAGGAATGCACATCTGCTTTCAGCAGATCCAAATCAAATTTTCGTGAGAACTACCATTGCTTTGTCATGGTTGATTTATTACAATTAATTGAGAATGAGCTGCTAGATTTTTATGGGAAATGTTCATCCATTTCAAGAACTGAGGAGTTCCGTAATATCATTTTGCATTTTATCAGAGAAATGAAAAGCAACAATCTGTATTTTGGAATCTGAAATACAGTTGGCTGCCAACTGTATGCATGACTTTCTGAAACAAGGTGAACATGAGGCCATTTTCTACTTTGCTATGGTAGCTCAGTAAAAAAGATAAGTTCTCAGATAAATTTTGAACCCATTTCTGCCACGGCAGAACTGAACAGATAGAAGTTTACGCCCTTTATTTATTTGATTGTTTCTATTCATAAATGAATACATTTGAGACATCAAACTTGAGAGCATGGAAGAGCAAACAGATAAAGAAAAATGTGTTCTCTGTGCAGTGGAATGCTAATTATGTTAGAAAAAAAAAGACAAAACAGTGAGGAGATTATCACAAGTGATAAAGCATAAAGTACCACACACATCTTTGTGCCAAGGAGAAATAATATCAGTATCACCAGCAAAACTTAGTTCATTTCCTAACTGAAATGGTTGAAGATTGCCAATAGGCCTGGCCTTCATTAATTTTTTTCTCTCAACACAATGGATATGATCTGAAGATTTCTTTCTCAAAACTACATGCTAGCAATCCTCAAAAGTGAAGGCAGAGTATAGAAGGAATAACCCAAATGTGAAGAAAACAACTTGGATTTTCCAATATTTCATAATGAAGTGCAAACAAGTGGTTTAAAGGTGTATTTTCTAAACGTTAATCTGCTGACTGTAAACAGAAAGGTTGTCAAATCTCATTGCTTTAAAAATAACCTCCCAGTGGATTCCCTGCTCTCCTAAATCACGACAGTACAGGATTAGTCTCCTTCACTTTTCAAATCAGATGTCTAATGAGGTAAAATTTAAATAATAAAATAGCTATTGGCTTGAAGTCAGAAAGATTTAAGCCCAAAATAACCACAAATGTGTTAGCAGTTTGGTTAGAAGAGATGGCTGTAAAAAAGAAAAAGTGCTGGGTAAAAAGCATAGAGTGGCCAGTCCTGTGGTATGGTTCCAGTGGCACTGCAGTTGAAGTGGAAAAAAGAGGTTTATTCATCATATCACAAAATGCAAAGTGCTGAAGCCCAGTCTCAAGCCCACCACACCAAGGCTATGAGAGCAGCTTTGGTAGGAAGTGCTTGAGACAGGAGCAGCAGCTCCTGCCTCCTCCCAGGCAAAAAACAAGATGCTTTAGTCTGACACTGCTGCCCTAAGGGGAACTTGGGTCAGTCATCAGGGTCTTCATGTTTGGCTCAGATGGGCTGTAACCCCAGCTGATTTCTCCTGCTTTCCAGGAGCCTGAGATCTCAGCTCACTTGTGGAGAAGAAGTTTGAGATTCTTATGGCCCTTTCCTAGCTCGTCATTTTATCTGTCCATTGAAGCTGGGAAAATAACGAAGTCCTACTGAGCTTTTGGTCTTTCAGTCCCGGAGGCAGTGTATCAGCTCTTCCCATCTCACAGATTCCCATCAGCAAATTCATTTGTGTGCTCTACTGAAATTAAATTGGTAACTTAAAAAAAATTAAATAAATATATATGTAAGCTATGGAGGGAGTTACTTTAAAAAGAAGCAAAGTGTACAGAGGAAAATTTAATTTCCTCATTATCTTAATCTGAAAGTGATAAGTATTTATCTACCTGTTATTAAAAACAGAGCTATTGTGACCAAAGAGCAGCAAACAAATCTAATATTCGCAAGTAAAATTGCCAAGAATATTCTCAATGCATGTTTTTATTTAAAAACAAAACAAAACAAAGTACTGTACTAAAGTTACAATTTTTTTTTACTATTAAGTTTAACTATTTTGGTTTGCTTCTTAAAAACTACAGCTCCCTAAGCAAGGTATCACCTCTACAAATCAGAAGTCTTGCAGATCACAGCTCAAATATTTATGGAAAAGACACAATAAAATATCAATTGGACTAGAAAACTATGTTCTACGATAGGTGTATAATGCAGAGGGGTACGTAGACAATTTTAAAATGAAGGAAAACTGTTTCACAAATAAAATAGTGCCTCTTTCTTTTTTATATGTATAAATGAATAATCATATTAAAAATAAAGTGGATATCAGAAGAAAAACCTACAGATGAATTTAAAATTCTTCAATGTTTTAGAAAAATGTATTAGGGTTTTTTTTCCCCTCTCCTTGAAACTTAACCGGGAAATACAATCATAGTTTACTACAAAGTTACATTTTACTAATGATCCTCTACATTCTCATGGTTTATCTCAAGTATAAAAAATACTACAGAGCACTTGGGTTCCTAAGTTAAAGAATGAAATAAAAGCATCGATACAGTTGATCTATGACTAAGGATACGTGTGTAGTAAGCACAGCAGGACACTTGTTCCATTACAATCCCTCTGTGCTGGAGTGGCTGCCACCCTTTCATTCTCCTTGGGTACCACAAACACTTCAGTCATACCAAGATGCAGCTCTTATTGAGTCTATTTTCTGTTTCTTTTAAATCATCACAGATTGTTCACATTTGTAGATACCACCATAAAGACTTGAATTTTATGTCCTACATGTCTTGGTCATGCTTGATAGAATTGAGACACTCCCACACACCAAAACTGAAATGTATTGTTTGGTACACATAGTGACAAATTATAATGACCTGTCACATGCAAAGTAAAAAAATAAACCTGCTTCACTCTCAAGGCAGCACATAAGTCAGGATGGAGAACTTGAATCGTCTTTTTTTAATCAAAATAGAGATCAGTACTGTAAACACTAGATTTCCTTCAGTAACTATTTTCCCACTTTATAAACATAAATCCTTACCAATGGAGAGGATTACAAAGATAAAGTATTTTCTAAGAAGACAATGTGTATATGACTAACAGACTTCTTCAATGTTGTTCTAAGGCTGATCAGCTCACAAAAACGTAAAAAGCATTCCACCTTTGTGAAAACAGATTTTTATCCCTGCAAGTCAAGGCACTGGAATCATGCACAAACAAATCAAATAGTTCATCTTATATAAGGCATATAAGGAAACTGCAAATGGATGTAAGTAGATTAACAGGTGTCGTGGTTTAACCCCAGCCAGCAACAAAGCACCACACAGCCCACTCCTCCACCAGTGGGATGAGGGAGAGAATCAGAAGGATAAAAGATGGAAAACTCAAGGGTTGAGATAAAGACAGTTTAATAGGGAAAGCAAAAGCTGCAGACACAAGCAAAACAAAACCAGGAATTATTTAATTCCCAAGCCCCTGCATAAATGGTTTATCAAAGCCTTGATCTGAGCATAAAATAGAATGTGCTGCTTCAGGGAGGTGATTCTGCCCCTCTACTCTCCCCTGGTGAGACCCCATCCAGAGTACTGCATCCATCTCTGGAGTCCAGAGAAGGGTCACGAATATGACCGGATGGATGGAGCTCCTCTCCTACAAAGAAAGGCTGAGAGAAGAGAAGGCTCCAGGGAGACCTTAGAGCAGCCTTCCAGTACCTTGAGTCTATAAGAATAAAGATGGGGAGAGACTTTTTAGCAGAGCCTGTGGCAATAAGGACAAGGAGCAATGGTATAAAACTAAAGAAGGGTAGATTCAGATTAGATGTAAGATTTTTTTTACAATGACAATGGTGAAGCACTGGCACAAGTTGCCCAGAGAGGTTGTGGATGCCCCATTCCTGGAAACATTCAAAGTCAGATTGGACGAAGCTCTGAGCAACTTGATCTAGTTGAAGCAGCTCCTCCTCATTGCAGGGGAGTTGGACTAAGTGATCTTTAAAGATGCCTTCCAACCCAAACTATTCTCTGATTCCGTGTTTCCTTACTTTCTAATATAGCCTAAATCACTAATGTAATTTGCTTCAGCAGCTACTAGAGAGAGCTATATACAGATATATCATCCTCAAGTCTTGTCCGCTGCTGCATTTAACATCATGAGCTACAGCTTTTTTCTGCAGTTATCCTGGGGCCTGAAATTTCTTTAGAAGGGTATTTATACGACAGGTAGTAAGATACATGATGCTGCTGCTGACAATCTTTAAATTCCTATTGCACTCCCTACCTTTCTCAGGTTTGCAGCTGATTAGACATAGGGGATTTACTGTGTGACATTAGTTGGGATATTTCTATCATGCATACACTTCTCATAGAATGCCTGGAATTTCCAAAACCTCTGCCACAGTTTAAGACAAAAATAAAACCAGTACCGCACATTTTGCTAAAGAAGATAAGAACGCATCATCAAAACCAGTGGTAAAATCTGCTTCCATTTTAAAAGACTACCACGTAATTCATGTATTCTGTGGTATAAGCAAGTACCGTGTTAGAGAAAAGGCTCTTACCCCTAGTAACTTGTTTCCTGGCTAATCTCAAAGATACATATAGAAAAAACTGCAATTAATAGGATGAAAGTAATAACACAGTTAATTGAACATGTCCAGACTTTTTCCTCTGAAGACCAAGAAGAAGTCTCTATTCTAAACCAGCAGGTCTTTGGCTTTCATTCTGCTATTAGAAATACCACCCTCTATGGTTCAGACAACTGATCTCACAAAAGTGTCTGTCTAGTTAGATTTTTATTTAAGAAGAAATATTTTTAATTGAATGACAATTAATGATTTAACAGAAAGTAATCATAGAATCGTAGAATGGCTTGGGTTGGAAGGGACCTTAAAGACATCTAGTTCCAACCCCTCTGCCATGGGCAGGGACACTTTTCAGTAGACCAGGTTTCATCCACAACTTTCCCGGGCAACCTGTTCCAGTGCCTCACCACCATCACAGCAAAGAATTTCATTTTGAACCCATTGCTCCTTGTCCTGTCACTACATGCTCTTGTAAATGGACCCTCTTCATCTTTCTTCTAGGCCCCCTTCAGGTACTAGAAGGCTGCAATTAGGTCACCCCTAAACCGTCTCTTTTCCAGGGTGAATGACCCCAATTCTCTTAGCCTTTCCTTGTATGACAAATGCTTCATCTCTCTAATCATCTTCGTGGCCCTCCTCTGGACATGTTCCAGCAGGTCCACATCCTTCTTATGTTGCAGTCCTCAGAGCTGGATGCAGCTACTTCAGGTGGGGTCTCATGAGGGTAGAGCAGAGGGGTAGAGTCACCTCTCTCGTCCTGCTGGTCACATTTCTTTCAATGCAGCCCAGGACATGTTTGGCTTTCTGGGCTACAAGTACACACTGTCAGCTCATGTCCAGCTTCTCAGCTGGACATTCACCAACACCCCCAAGTTCTTCTTGGCAGGGCTGCAAAGTTAAAAGCAAAGCACACCTCAAAAAAACCTTTTACACCTACTTAAACCTTGACTATGACTTATTTCTAATTCTCTAGTGAAGCTCAAATTAGACATGGGAAACAGCTTTTTGCTTGGGAAACTGCCTTTGTTTTCTTCTTACATCAGTTTAAAACAGTGTAATCTTGATTTTTGTCTGTTGCAGCACTGAGGAAAAAGTACTGCACAAAATAGCATTGGAAAGTGAGTAAACCTCTGAGTCTTGAAGGTCAGGAGTAAAGAGAGACGAGGTTTGGAGGAGAAGAGACATGGGATCACAGGAAGACAGAAAATGGGCAGATCTGGGGCTAGGGAAGAGGAAATGAAAGTGGAGAGAAGAGCCAAGATTGATACTGCAGCTCAGTCTTGCCTGGGGCTGACAGCTTGCTCAGAAACATGTTTTTCGGGGGCTAAGAGGACACAACTCTGCCACTGGCATAGACTGTGAGCAGCTGTCCGGACAGGCTCCTGCAAAGAGGGCACAGGGGGACAGCAATGCCCAAGGTGAGCCAGGTTAGGGAAGGACTGGGCTTGCAAAGCATCAGCAGCCTTGACTGCAGTGCACCAAGACACTGAGATTACCCAAGCAATTTTCTTTTCCTGTTTTTAGGGAGGCTGATGAGCTAACGGCAGAAGGGCAGATTTACAGATGAGTGGAGGTGGGAAATGTGAGAGGTTTTAGATAGCTTTATTTTTAAAAAGCAATGCAATATCCAAGAGGAAATGTGAAGGAAGGAACTGGGTATAAAAGACTGGAGGGGAAAGCTGTGAATGATTTGCAAGTCTAGCAACTAAAAATAACATGGATTAAGCCTTTTGACTGGGGAGATGAGGGGGAGAAGAGGGAAACCAAGCCCAGAGCCCATTGCAATGGGCTGCAAGTCAGGCAGCAACGCTGCCAGAGGGAGGGTTTCTCTGTGGACACCTTCCTGCCACCCAGCAGCACAGCTCGGGGGCAGTTCAGATGAGAAGTGCTATGAAATGTGCTCTTCTGCATATGGGGTTTTTAAAAAAGAACTGGTTAGTGTAGTGTCATGAAGCCAATACAAGTCATGTCTACAAAAAAAAAAAAAAGGAGAAGAAGAAAAGGAAACACATTACTTGCCTGTGTAAAACAGCAAAGCCCAGAGTCAGCAGAGGACTCCTCCACCCTGTGCCCTGCTCTGGTCCTGTCAACAGGTTCTCCGAGTCCCACAAAAGGAAGAAGACACTGTCCACCTTTAAAATACACCTTATTCCTCTTTAGGAACACAACTTTCCTTAGAAGTTTTTGAAGATCTCATCAAATTGTGGAGCAGAAAAGGCAATGCAGGGCCCCACTCCCGCACTCTCTAGGATTACAAATAGCTGTGGTTTGCTCTTACCGAGTGGTGGCTCTGCATTCTGCCTCTGCTGCCCCTCTCTTTGGATCAGAAAAAAACCAAATCCGTTAAACTATTCCAAGAACCTATGAGTCAGAAAATGCATCAGCCACACTTGTGTCTCCATATTGAAAATTTATACCTTAAAAAAAAATGACAGTAAGGATGACATTCCCCTGACTTCATTCGTAAAGGATTTCAGCATTTCGCCATGTCAGTCATGTTACATATTTGAAAGAACCCAACAACCCACAACAGCCTCTACTGCCAGACTTTTAGGATTTTTATAGATAAACAAAGCTCAGATTTTATCTTGAATTTCTCGGGTAAATTAAAGCTTGCAAAGAAGCAACAGTCTACAAGACATAGGGCAAAACTGCTATGTCTAAATTTACCACCAGATTAACAAATTTTTGTTTGCAGTCACCTCTCTGCTATGTCAACAAAGTATGAAAATTGAAGATTTAAATATTTGCCAAATATGCATTCAAGCAAATGTTAAAATGAAGGAATATATGCATTTGTAGTGTAACACCATATGCAGATATTTTGTACCAAGTAGATTTACTAGATTTGAAAAAGTGGTCAGAATAAAATATGCAACTTTGGGAAACTGGAAAGGAAGTAAGAACAAGGAGTTAATATCAGGCATATTTGATTAAAGAAAAAAACCCCACTGACAGTAAAAGCAGTCAATTATGTTTCACAACGTAAGCAACGTAAGAGCTAGACAGTAAGCAAATACACCACCACAATTACAGGAAATTGAGAAAAATGTTTAACAAAATTTTTGGCAAGTACATTAAAATTGCAGTTATATGACTTCAATTAAACTAGCAGAAAAGGAAATACTCCAGTGACCATATTTTTAATAAAACATATCTTTAGTCCTCATATATTAGCCAGTGAATTTGGGCTGGAGAAATGTAACTTCATACAAAGACTACAGTGAACTGCATAAAAATCTGTCTAGTGGTTTTCCAGTTGCATTAGTCATGGGTATAATTCAGAAGAGAGTTACAATTTCAATTTTAAATAAGTTTTAAGGGGGAAAAACTCTCTAATCAACTTCCTATAAGTTACATAAAAAGTAATTCAGGTAGTATATTAAAATTCTTACATGCATTGTTTTAAAAACGTTTCTGTAGTTTTCTGTACCTTTCTCCCATGAAACAGAAATTTGGTTGTGCCAGATCCATGCCTACATCTATAGGAACTCCATTTCCCCATAATGCTGGTAAACAGATGAAGAGAGGGAACTACACATAGCACCTATCACCATACATTTCTCCCATACATCATCGTCTAGGAATGCAGGAAAGCTGTGTAAAAGGTGTGATGACTGGGATTAGCTTTTGTCAACAATCATCCTTCCTTCATCAGGTTACTCCAGCAGAAATGGCATCAGGCATCGTGCCCTGGGTGTGGAAGAGGAAAATGTCCCCTGTTCATCTACTTGACTCCTGGTATTCACTGGCTCTGGAAGCTCCCCATAGCAAATATTTTCTTACTTGGAAGAACAGGACTCTCAGGAGCACTTTGAGGCACAGTCCAAGCAGGAGACTTCCTGGTCTAACATAGCATGCAGACATGACCAAACATGAGCTCAGTGCACAAGACAATAGCAAAAGCAGGGACTGCTTTACTTACTCTGGACTGCTTTACTTACTCTGTACCATAACCCGTCTCTATAATGGTCATTGGAGCACAGCCTTTCCTGAAGTCTATACCAACTACTTCAATAGAAGCAGGAGTTCAATTAACAATAACTGGCAACATCTTATACTGGTTGCAGTGGAAGCAACTGAAGTGGAAGAGGACAAGTTTGTCATTTGGCAAATTCACAGCACAGCCATTGCCTTCTGAAGATACCCCCCATAAACACATAGACTGGGCAGCAGTTGATGTATAGATGTGCACCTCTGTGCTTGGCAGGGCATGAAGAGCTGACTAGTGATCATAGAATCATAATATCATAGAATCAGCTGGGTTGGAAGGGACCTCTGAGATCATCAAGTCCAACCCTTGATCCACTACCACTGCGGTTGCTAGACCATGGCACTGAGTGTCACATCCAGTCTCATCTTAAAAACCTCTAGGGATGGAGAATCCATCACTTCCCTGGGCAGCCCATTCCAATGTCTGATTACCCTCCCTATAAAGAATTTCTTCCTAATATCTAACCTAAACCTCCCCTGCCAGAGCTTAAGACCATGCCCTCTTGTCTAGCTGATAGTTGCCTGGGAAAAGAGATCAACCCCCACCTGGCTACAACCTCCTTTCAGGGAGTTGTAGAGAGTGATGAGGTCTCCCCGAGCCTCCTCTTCTCCAGGTGGAACAACCCCAGCTCCCTCAGCCTCTCCTCACAGGACTTGTGCTCGAGTCCCTTCACCAGCCTTATTGCTCTTCTCTGGACCTGCTCCAGCACCTCAATATCCTTCCTGAACTGAGGGGCCCAGAACTGGACACAGTACTCCAGGTGTGGCCTCACCAGCACTGAGTACAGGGGAAGAATCGCTTCCCTGGACCTGTTGGCCACACTGTTCCTGATCCAGGCCAGGATGCCATTGGCCTTCTTGGCCACCTGGGCACACTCTGGCTCCTGTTCAGCTTCTTGTCAGTCCAAACTCCCAGGTCCCTTTCTGCCTGGCTGCTCTCCAGCCACTCACCAGCCTGCAGCGCTGCGTGGGGTTGTTGTGGCCAAAATGGAGGACCCGGCACTTGGCCTTGTTGAACCTCATCCAGTTGGAATCAGCCCAACTCTCCAGCCTGTCCAAGTCTCTCTGCAGAGCCCTCCTGCCTTCCAGCTGATCGAGACTCCCCCCCAGCTTAGTGTCATCTGCAAATTTGCTGATGGTGGACTCAATCCCCTCATCTACATTATCGATAACGATATTAAATAGAACTGGGCCCAGCAGTGATCCCTGGGGGACACCACTAGTGACCAGCTGCCAACTGGATGCAGCACCGTTCACCACCACCCTCTGAGCCCGGCCCTCCGGCCAGTTCCTAACCCATGATGAAGCAGGCGAGACCCAAACACAGCCAGGGAAAGGTAAAAAACACATTTCTGAACAAGGAGAGAGAGCTTGTGGGTAAATGCTGAAAGAAACCCGGGATGTGAACAAAGAACCTGTTGACTATTTAATTCCTCCTGTGCCAGCAGAGATGAGACTTTAAAAATAAACTAGACTGTAGTGTCAAGTAGAAGACCCCATCAGGCTTCTCTTTGAAACAGGGAAAAAAAAATTGACTCCAGCTGTTTTAATTAAAAAGAGACACAACAGTTACCACTTCTGAAGTTTTTCAGAAGGAAGCAGTGAAATTCATTCATCAAAATCGCCTGCATCTCTAACTCCAGTGGGATCTCTACTGCTGTTAGGAGACTCAAAATACTATGTTTGAAAAGCTAACACTGGCATATGACCACCTTCTAAAGACCTTTCTCTATCACTGTCGTTATTCAGTTCCCTCAATCTCCCTTTAGGGATGGAAGTCTCACATTCCCAGCACTGGAGTGTGAGGTGACTTTGGCACAGTGCTCCCCAGGGCTGAAGGAAGTCAAAACACCTGTGGCCTCAGCTGGGAAATGTCCCTCAGCCAAGCAACGCAGGAACTCATCTGGATTAGGAGCAAAGAGGCAGCACTGGCTAAGGCTCTGAAACTACTAAATATATACTAGCTGATTCTTGCTCAAATTCAATGTACACAAGTATTAGTCCTGAGCAAGACAAGAACTTGCCACAGGCTTGAAATGTTGGGAGAGGAGCACTGAGAAATAAAACCAAAAACTATTAAAAAGTTTACCTGAGGCAAGAAAACAAACTGTACTGCTTAAAATAAAATCTGACCATCTTAAATGATAATTTTAATAATTTTTCAATAATTTCATTTATTTGGTCCTAAGCCAATAGCTATTAAGTAGTTTTGGGAGAAGGTTATGGTGAAAGTATGAATTGAATTTAAACTATAATCATTCTTCAAATATTACAGAGAATTATCAAAATCCCAATTAACAGGCATAATTTGGGTCTACCAGCCATGTCCAAGGGTCACACTGATATCCTGATGAAGTGCTATTATATCATCACTGAAAAAAACTGCTTCAATAGTGTACTAGTATCTTGCTTTCACTAAACCAGTGGTCCATGGCAGAAGTACTGGCAGTATTTCTCACTGCACAATACAAACTTTATACTCTAGAATTCATATTTCAGAATGCTCACTTCAGCTTGAGGATCATATCACCACAGCTGTAAGATCAGTTATACTCTGGTAAATGCAGGCACAGTTTTTATGGCTACACAATGCACCACGGCTTTAAGACTCCCAGTACGCAGTAAAAATTTTCTACACATGCATAGAGCCAATTGAGTTGGCTTATCCTCATTTCAAATGTATTTGGTGGACAAGTCTAAGACTAAATTTATCTGAGTTCAAAACAATGTTAAACAAAGCTTCCACAATTCAAAACACAATGCTCACTCAAAACACCATCTATGGAATTGATTTTAAATAAAACTCGTTAATTTGCTTCTCACACAATCTGCACACCTTGTTATTTTGCTGTCCTTTTTTTGTCATATTTAATGTGCATAGTAAGATATCTGCATTGACCAATCTGCTACGGAGGGCAGTTTACGAAAAGCCCTTTGGTCATCTACAGGTTAGATGTGACGACCCAGAAGTCCTCTCCCAGCCTTCTGTTCCTGAAGAACACAGGTACAAGAAGAGCTGGACACAACAGCTGCCCACAACAGACGGCATCAGCAAAGGCTCTGGCATTTCCCAGCTGAGAGAACGGCATTTCACCACAGGACACACAGCAAACACACAGGCTACTACCAGAGGAAATCAAATATTTGCACAAAAAGAAAGTGATGAATTTCAGTCATGCATGAAGGGAAACCCAGTGAATAAGAATTATACAATGCCACCATGAACTTGCCCTTAAGAGACACAGAACAGTTTATTCTGAATGGAATAGAGTAGCAAACACAGTAGTGTAAGTTCTTTTTCTTGAAGGTGGAGGAAACAGACAATTTTCCAAGCATCATAAAAAAAGGATTAAAAAACACTAAAAGAAGGCATAGACCTGGATTCTTCTGTTGAAGAATCCTATTTAGTTTACTTTTAAAAGAATAAAAATTTAAATGCACTTTGTTTTGAATTACAGACTGATATTCCAATCATTCCAAGGCTGGAAAATGAGAGATTAAAGGTTCAAACAATGCAAAATAAAGGAACTCACAGGGATGTCTGATGTTCACCACTGCAGTATGTGAGTGGCTAATCACATAACAGAGCTTCTCTACAAAGAGCTCTTCATGAAAGACTGAGACTGTTCAAGTGAAGAAATCCTTGTGTTGGGAAGTAGAGAAAGCTAGTTTATTATTTAAAGGCTGCCAGAGCTAAAAGCAGAGCAGCAGATGATTTTAGTTTCTAATGAATATGTGGTGCATTCCTCTTGACCACAGGTTACAGTTCTGGAAAAAGAGAATAAGGAGAAAAAATAGATTCCATCTGATGAAGGGGAAAAAACAACCTTGGATATCAGTTGGACAACCTAAAAAGTCTGTTTTGAACTAGTTTTGAGGGGAAGCCCATATGGAAGTAAAAACAGCAGAAAACTACGGATCAAGCAGTAAGACTGGAATTCGCAGGCTGGAGACCAGAAATCACACTAGGTCACAGCAGACTGGGAACAGATGACAGCAGACCCAACTTTGAGAGTCTGGTGTCTGAAGAACACAGGCTGTGCAATCATAGCTCCCTCTTGCACATACACTGGCCCTATATCATCTTACTTTATGGACAATCTCTCCCACCAAACACATCCTAGGTAGGCATATGTAGACCAAGTTCTTCCACAATAACACACTGTCTGCAGCCCACTTCTATCCCCAAGTCAGATGAAGTCCATGAGTAGAAAAAATTGGCCTTTCAGATCTCACACAAGGGAGGCTATGCAAACTAAGAGGAGGTAGGCTGAGCAAGTCCACACTGGTATTTTATCCATAGCATTACTGAAACAGAAATATCCAGGATACAGGCTGCCTTTTCCTCTTTCTCTCCTTATCCACATTTAGCACTGACAGAAGGAGGGTTTAGTTCCACTCCTACTTCTGCCGAGCAGAAATTCTGGAGGACCAAGACCAGCAAGCTCAGAGATGACAAACTGTTTGCTAGAATATCAACTGCAGAGAGTCCAGCTGATCAACAGGCCAAATTCCAGAACCCAGTCACCTTGTCTCTTGGCTAGAATGATTCAAAGAACTGATCCCTGGGAGCAGAGCATGGCTTTGCTTCCCACAAACCTATTCTTGCAGTATACTATGGTGTACAAGGCCTCAGTGTCAAATGTTGCTTGGTGAGACATATGAGCCCACAATATTTGAGAGGTCACTGTGGCTAAGCCAGACTTGACAAAAGTGTATCCTTGTAGTGATAAGACTGAAGTGTGTGCTTCCGCTGACCCGGATTATATTTGCCAAGGAAATGAGGTATCACAGTCCAAAGCAGATCCCAAGACCATAGCAACATAAAGGCAACATAATTAGGAAATCAGCCCTCCAGTGGAAAACTGGGAATGCACAAATGCATGGATGGTACGTATGTATCACTATTTGGTGAAATAAGTCGAGCAGGATATAAATTTATTTAGGAAGAACATTCTAGGAAAAAAAACAACCCCACAGAAATATATACACTGAAAATATGAAATTCTGTGAAGTTTATAATATCTTTATATGAATATCTTTATATGTAGAGGGGCCCTGTGGTGGTCTAGTGGTTAGGATGTGGCGCTCTCACTGCCGCGGCCCGGGTTCGATTCCCGGTCAGGGAACTCCTCCGGGCAGATGGAGCTCGTCAGCCCTGTAAGGCAATCCATCTAAGAGAAGGTCACTCTAAACAAACCTACGTCCTGAGGACCTCGCTGCCACCGTCCGAGCTCGCTCGGCCCCGGCAGATGAACCTCAGGATTAAAGGGTGGGCTCAGTTCAGCGCACGCTGTGTCTCACCTAAAAAATCCACTGTGCAGGCTCGAAGGGTAATGACCTTTCCCAAATCTTCGCTCGCGAAGACTGGGCATGAAATATGTAGATGAAAGGGAAAAGACTAGAGGCAGGATCATTGCCTAGATCTAGTCCTAGTTACAAGCTCTTGAGAGAGGAAATTGTCTTGAGAAGTCATCAAGGGTGAGGTAAGGGGTTGAGAAGTAGCCACTGTAAAAAGCAACATGTAGAACATTGAAAGATTTAAGAACATGTTGAATGAATAGTTTGCTTAAAGGGCAGAGAAAATACCACGAGCCTATCTGTGACTTCATAAATCTTCATCTTCATTAACAGAGTGAAACCTATTAAGACAAAATGAAAAGGAATTACTTTCTTCTAAGCTACCTAGATATGATATCTTACACTGAACTTTCATTCTATGATGATCATGAACATGCAGGCTCAAAGCACTTTCTAGATCATTGACTGATGTGTTGCTTTTGAAAGACCCCTGTGATAAAAGGAGGAATTTAGCAGAAAAACCTGAAAAGTATGAGTATTTGTGCTCAGAGAGATGGATAATACAGAAAATCCAGTTTAGACATCATACAAAACATCCTGGAAATATCATGCACTGAAAATATCTTAAAATTTAATATTTACCCAGATCCTTAATGAGTGATAATGCTTCCCATGATATAAATGCTCCACCACCGTCATCCATAGCTCCCTGCCCAACGTCCCAGCTGTCCAGATGTCCACTGACCAATACAATCTAGAAAAGGAGTTATGAGAAAACATATCTACATTAAAACACAGAATCAGAAAAGTCTGTTTAGCCTTTAAGCATTTTAATGATTTTGTCATAAAGTTGGCTTATTAGTTTAGAATGGGAGGAAAAAAAAAATTTAAATAAAACTAAAATATTGTTCTCTAGTTTCTGAATATAAATCTGGGATGACCAATTGCCTCCTACTGCTTCAAACCACTGCCTAATTCAAACTAGATACACTGTGAGAAATATTTAAATGAAACATTTTGGTTTGTACATTAAGAAAGTGCATACTTTCCAGAGATGCAGGATTACTACATTGCCGAATGGTGAAATTGTCTTTCATATTCCATCTGTTTAAGCCCTTACGTATGAAGTTTGATTAACCTTATTTTGGGGTGCATAAGGAAGAAATATGAACTTAGACTGAAGCATTCCCAGAGGTTTTTGTTTTATTATGCTGTTTTATCTATGCTGTTTGTCACAGAGGACCTCTAATTTATTACTGGATCCCCTATGTACTACAACGAGGTATTTTATAGTTCCATTAGTCACAAGGATATTTTAAATGGTTATTTAAAACATGATAGCAAGTCTAAGATGGATTTTCTGCAAAAAAGGCTAGAGTAGAGAATAGTAGTATACACATCTCCAGGAACACCCACTTTCAGATCTGAACTTTTCAAATGTTGACAAGCAGCATCACAGCAATACCAGAAGTGAGACAGTTCCCTGCCTGGACCTGAAGCTCAAGGGCCAATGGATCTATGATTGCAGTGGAGAGGTCAAGGAGAGACAAAAACTCTGAGCTGAGCAGGCAGTGTGGTAAAATGATGCAATAGCACAAAAACAAGAGCAGGAGCCACTGTAAAGCCCCAATAGTCTTTGAAGAACTGACACCAGTAAAAACTACCCTTGCGATAGAGTGGAAGTGCTCAACCTATGACAGCTCAGCACTAAGGAAAAACTGAAGGAGACCCTGGAGCATCCACCTGTGTCCTGCCCAGAACTAGCCATACATGAAGGGCTGCTTCCTACTCTTTGGTTGGCTGATGTCAAACAAGAACTAACTTGCGGTCCAAACGTTAAGATCTCTATTTTCCTCTTCACAAGAGAGAAATCTTAGTGTGTTTTCACTCGCTATGAAAAATAATGGACTAACAGATCATGGCAAGACAAAAAGTATCAAGTGCTCATCAAACAACAGTGGTTTCTCATCTAAGTACAAAATGACCCTGAGATTAGCTCAGTTGGTTAGAGCCTGGTACTAATAATGCCAACAGGCACTAATGCAAACAGAGCTTGATCCGTTCATGGGCTATTCAGTTAAGAGTTGGACTCAATGATACTTGTGGGTCACTTCCAACTCAGAACAGCCTGTGAAATCAGGTAACATAACTAAAATACCCTTAGTATTAAACAAGGGCCATGAAAAAGTACTAGTCATATCTGCTGTACTGCCATGAGTCCAATCAGAATGCACCAAACCCCTTTAGATTTAGAAGATACACTGTGAGAAGCTTATAAATGTGTGTGTTATAAAAAAACAGAAAGAGTAATGTCTTAGAAGCACGAAAAGCTTGTCATCAAAATCTGAAGAGCAGCTTACTCTTTTCTTCTCAGATGTCTCAACTTTCTTTTCTGCTTATCCAGCCTTAACATTTTTTTCCAGCACAGACTGATTTTCTTGGTAGTAGATAGACATGCTGCAACCTTTATTCCAAAACCTCCCCTCCTTCAAAAGTGCTTAAATTTGGATGACAAGTCCCTCTGCAAAAGCCTCAGAATTACACAGTGATATTCCTGCGATTTAATGTCATGATCCTCTCAGGCCCAGCATGAAAGATTGCAAACAGCATGTTTTCCAGGGACATTGCCCTGCAGTAGAAGTACTTAATCTGCAGCAACCCTCTACTACAATAGCAACATAGCTTGAAACCAGATCATCTGAGAAAAGCCATGCCAGCTTTGGAGGCACAAACCTTTCTGTAATGAGAGCAGAGAAGTGCTCACTGTGGTACTCCTTGCTCTTTTGTTTTCTTATAAGGGACAACTAAGCGCACACACACGTGCACTTGCAGGTGGTGAAGGCGACACATGAATGAACTCTGCTTTGTGTTCATTCACGCACGTGCAGCCCCACTGCAACCAGCCTATGGAGGAGAGAGCTCAAACACCACCCTTGATGCAGACTCAATACAGTCCACTCAATAAGGAATTTGCAAATAATAATAACTTTTTTAAAAGAACAGAAAAGGCTCTGAGTAAAAGCCCAATTGTCTGTGGTATAAAGGACGCCTATTTCGCAACTTCAAAATCAACATGTGGTTTGTTTGTTCTTAAAGCAAAAATTGGTTTTAAGAAGATAACTATTCTGTCTCCTGGGAAACAGAGTTTCAAGATGAAATGAATTATTTAGAACGAGCTTGTAAACTCATTGAGAGGGAACCAAGTTTACAACAGAAGTGACGCCTTATCTTTAGCAGTGAAAGAACACCTCAGTAACACTGTTCCCTGGTAGCAGTCTCAACATCAGTGTCTGAGAGGGAATTACTCCTCGTTTCTGTGGAAAAACACATATTGCAACAGCAAGAAATTCTGAATCAGAAGAAGGTGGTGTAATCTCATTTGGTGTTACAAACTCCAGTCGTAAAGCATCTTTACCAACTCCAGAACATTACACCAAAACAGATCAAGGTTCAAGTGGATTGAGAAAGTCAGATAATTTTATGGATGAACTTTGACTTAAATTTACTGAATCTGTTGCCAAGTTCAATTACATAAATACAACCATTGTACTTCTATGTGAAACTTTTTTGAGAACATTTTTTTTAAACTATCATATTTTTGTAGCAGCTGCAAAAATGAAAGTTTCACTGATAATGCTGATAGTCAGACATTCTTAAAAAAAAAGTCTATCATGACCATTTCCCAAATATTTGGTTTGGGCTACAAATAGGTTAAGAAAGATCTGTGTATTTCTGCACCTGCCTTTAAGAAAACATTAACTGCCCCCAGTTAAACTGCAATTGGATTAAATCATGCCCTAAATGTAAATCAGGAACATTACCACATTCAGTGGATTTTCTTTTGTATATATAAAGATATTTCTTCAAATTAGTTTCTAGCTTTGGTGTCCAAATAATATGACTTCACTGGACTGCTCCTTTTATTAGATTTTACGCATATTAGGAATGGTTCTTAAATAATCACTCTAGCTGTCTCAACTAATTTACAGCCCTAAAGATATAGTGAAGTGCAGAAAGAAAAAAATGATTAAAACAACAACTGTCTTTTCTACTTAATATGCAGTGTAGTAAGTCTTAACTTCCAGGCTTCTGATTAAATGAT
>NW_016690195.1:471178-483726 GCF_001604755.1 Lepidothrix coronata | reverse complement strand
CTGCACATGAAACAGAAGTGACTCACTTAGTCGCACAAGAATCCAACCCTATTATTGCTAAAAAACTGATTAACCTTCAAAGAACCCCTGTGTCACAATATACAGTAAACTCTTTAAAGCCGAATCTCTACTTAGTAGAAGCGATTGAAAATAAAGTGTTCTTGGAAAGTACTGCAATCAAACCTCCCTGTTTGAAGTGAATTTCAAAACTGCTGAGTAGTTAAATAGCATGGGCTGATATCATTTACAGCATATAAGACAGTGAAGGAGAAAATTAGTCTGAAAATAAATTATTACTGATAAAGGAATCGTAGTAAAGGTAACAAGACACAGAAACTATATAAGCATTCAAAAGATAACCAAATATTGAAATTACTACCATTTTCATATTAAATGTTGGACTTTAAGACTTAGCATTTCCACATTAAAGTCCTCCAGAATCTTTTATTTCCTGTTTCCTGAGCTGTAACATCTCAGAAATAATACCACTCTTCATAATACTCTATTTTGAATAAAGGATTTTACTTTATATATTTCAACTCCGTTCTAGAGGTTTTAAGAGGAAAAATCATAACAGTAATTACCTCTAAACAAAACCAGGCATAACTGAAATTAGCACCCTTGCATAAAGATGATGTTGTAGCTGCTTTTTTTCTAGTTCAAAGATTAGCAAAGAATCTCTGCAATAGCCCTGTATGAAAGCTGAAATGGCATCTGAGCTGACGTGCAGAGAGAAACATTCTTTTTTTCCACACTTACCAAAGGAAGACTTCCCTTACACATGTAGTAGATAATTTTATAATCTAGAATATTTGTATTTATATATTTTTCACTTTAGGGATATGTAGGATTTCACATTTTTACAAATCTATCAATATCCCCAAATGTTTTATTGTTGAAATTCCTTTTCTCAGTAAGAAAATTAATCTCAGCAACAGAATTAATCTCAGCTAAAATAAACACTAGTGTCCAATGCTACTTCTTTCACTGAGGCATTTACAAGAACTGTCCTACTTGTACACTGTGATACTATGCATTACCCTTTCCAAAACTGTAAAAATAGTAGATTTTTCTAAAAAAAAAAATTACAACTATTTTTTCCTCTCAAGAACACTAGAGGATCCCTTACTAAGTCAGAACCATGCCTCACTAGCACTGCCTTGGAGCATTCTGATGACCTAAAATGACCTGAAAGACACTGAGTAGCCACCTCTCAACTGTCCTCAAGAAAATAGACTTGATTTTAAAAATTCTCCAAGAAGATTGCTGATGGAAGCAAGCCAAAACAACCCTTAGACGGCTGTAATAACAGCAGAGGACTACAACACAGGAGGCTTCAAAACCTAACACTTATGTCCCTGTGCCAGACACCAAGCATTAGGGAACACTTGAAGTTGGAAGGGACCTCTGACTGTACATTGACTTCCATGTTCTGCTCACAGCAGAGTCAACTTGTATCTGATCAGCCAGAGTTTTGTGCAGTCAAGTTCTGAAAATTTCCTATGATGGAGATGCCACAACCTCTCTGGACAAACTGTTTCAATGTTTACTCTTAGGAAAATATTTTTTCTAATACCTACTATAACACAAGCTTTTGTAAAATGTGACCTACTGGGCCCTCACTGCAGCATTCAAAAGTCAAACTGGATTTTAAATGCTGTCAGCTCACAAACCTGCCTCATGAACTACACGTTCAGATGCTTTTATTATTCATCATCACCAGTTGAACACGATGGAAATGAAATTTTTGCCTCTTACCACACCATTGTCCCTCACCACTACACATACTAAAAGGAGTGCTGATCATATAATCAGTTCTCCCAAAACTGTCTCATCATCCCACTTCTACAGTCACAATGATCTATCAGATCAACTATCAGGCAACTATCTTGTCCTTGCTACTCTACAGTGGGAGGTGGCTCCATGCCTTTCTGCTGTGATGGCAAAAACTTCCTCCTCTCACAGTCAGAGACTCACAGGCCCATGTTCACAGCTGCAACTCCAGCCCATGACAAAGGCTCTTCTGATGCCACCCTTTTATTCCACAAATCTACACATAGGCCAGGTTCTTGCCATTTCTTCCACTGCTGCCTAAAGGATTTGTCTAGTATGCTAAAACACTCAATTAATCTTTCATTTGATTACTGTAATCCTTTTTTATTTCTATGGCTTATCCTGCACTCTTGGCACCTGCACAAGTTTTCTCAGAATTTTGCTAAGATTATCCTTTTGTTTGTCATGGGGCTTTGTTAAGATTCTTATTTGTTACTAATTTTTTGAATGTGTACATAATATTTTTATTCCTCTTTCCTGTACACGTTGCTCCCCTCTTAAGCTGCACAATAAACTTCTCAATGCAGCACTACCTTCAGGCATTCCCAGAAGTGCAGGAACCCACCGTGGATGTAGGAATTTACGACAAAGTGATGGCTGAAACACTAGAACATAAAGTATGGGGAATTGCAGGATGGTGAGAGGTGCTGCTGTCTCCTTGGGTTCCCAGAGACGCGGTGGGTGGCTCGCGTGGCCAGGCGTCTGCAAATGATGGCTGCAGGATGAAAGGGTGATGAGGGGACGCTGCCCTTTGCGTGACAGCAGTGAGATCTCCTGGAGCTCTGTCTGGGGACTGGTTGATGAGCCAGCTAGGAGGTTCTGGGTCAGGATTAGGAGGCAGACCAATGTGGGTGGCACTGCAGTGTGTCTGCTACAGATAGCCTGAAGAGGAGGAAGTAAGTGAGGCTTTCTGCAGACAAACGCAAAGAAGTCCCATATTTTCAGGCCCTGATCCTCATGGGGCACTTTAACCACACTGAGATATCTGCAGGGCAGAAGCACACAGCAGGGTACGAGCAATCCAGGAGGTCTCTGGAATACACTGATGACAACTTCCTCACAGAGGTGATCGAGCAATCCCTGAGGGAGATGCTCTGTTATACTTACAAACAAGGAAGAAGTGACTGGGGATGCGAAGGTCTGTCATGCACATAAGATGGTGGAGTTCAGGATCTTGAGAGGAAGGATCTAGGCAAGTGTCAGGATTTCAGCCCTGGTCTTGTGGAGAGTTTAGCCTGTTCAAGGAACTGCTTGTAAAAATCCTATGGGAGACAGAGTTGGAAAGGAAAAGAGTTCAGAAGAGATGGCTGATTTTCAAGGATCGTGCTGGGCCTGACCAGGTGGAAAGGAGCTTGGCAGAGAAAGAGCTTGGGGTCCTGGTGGACAGCTAGTTGACCATGACCCAGCAGTGTGCCTGTGCCATAAACAAGGCCAACAGCACCCAAGCTGCATCAGGCAGAGTGTTGCCACTAGGTCAAGGAAGGGTGATCCTTCCTCACCACTCAGCACTGGATAGACACGTCTGGGAGTTGTGTCCAGCTCTGAGCTCCCTAGAACAAGAAAGACATGAATATACTGGACTAAGTTCAACCAAGGGCCACAGAGATGATGAACAGGACAGAATGTCTGACAGAGCTGGGACTGGAGAAAATAATGTGTATAAATACTTGATGGCAGATGGAAAGAAGAGGGAGCCAGATTCTTGTCAGTAGTACCCACTAACAGAACAAGAGGCACCAAGCAGAAACTGAAAAAGAAGAAATTCCACTTAAAAATAATAAAAAAAACTTTTTTACTACAAGGGTTATAGAACATTGGAACTGGTGTCCAGACAGGCTGTGGGGTTTCCATTCTTGGAGATACGCAAAACCCAAGCCCTACACAACCTGCTCTAGTTTATCTGGCCTTGAGCACAGGGTTGGACTACATGATCTCCAGAGGTCTTTTTTTGTAATTATGACACTGATTCAAATGAATAATGAATGAATACTTCACATTTTCTTATAGATCTATATATATTCTATATTTCTTTTGGCTCTGAAAATTTCATTACAGACACAAAAAGCAGAACGCAACTTGGAATTAAATTCTACCAAACCCCAGTATGTCCTTCAAGATGCAGACAGATAAAGTACAACTGTAATCTTCAATATAGTATTTTACTGGAAGACAAAAGACCTCTTTTCTACTTAGGGTAGTCAAAATCATAATAAAAATTAAAGTTGGTATGAAATCCATTTTATGAAATAATTTTCAATTTTTTTCTAAGTTTTATTAACTGATACAAGAATGCACAGAAACAGGACATTACTTGGCTTGCAAGATGAAAAAAGTCTTTATCTTACAATGACTATAAAATAACTGCTTTGTATATTGTATGAAACTTGTCTTCAAAGTATTAACATAATTTTCAGATTACAAGTCTTCTCTCACCAATGATAGTCCCTTCAGTTTCTTTATGTTTCTGATAATTAAAACAACATTTATATTTAGGCTTAAATGTGTACTTAGAAAAACATTTATTTCTCATTTCTACATTCAAATTAGTTAATGATATTGTGTTGATCTCTTTGTAAGTAAAATGGACTACACAACTGTTTATTATGTAGGGATATAGCGAAGATTAACATTCACTCTTATGAAAGCTTTCATGGAAAATACTAAGAAACAGAGACTTAAACCCCCTGTATTATGTTGAAATTATTGGAGCTGTACATCTTTATACAAACAAAAATTCAGTCCACAATTTCTATTCACAGCCCCACAGAAACCAGAGTGTCATATTCACAGACACACAGCTAAGTACTTGCAAGTAACTCTGACACATTTCCCTACTCAATTCCCATTAGTGTATCTCAAAAACACAGAGTTTTGATACAAAACAATAGCTCACCCCTTATGTTTATGTGTCCTTAATTTTTTTGTTTATATACTCCTGTGAAACTTAAAGTGTGTTTGACACAAGTTTTCACCAAGATGGAGAAGAGGTTGATTTTTCAAACTCAAGCAATGTCTGAGAAGACCAGACGAGACAACTTTGTCAGGATGATTTCCAGGGTGGATTTTCTGCTCAAAGTCAAAAGAGATTTGGTTTATTGGAAGCAGTAATACGAAGGCTCTGGAATGCATTTGTAGTGCAGGGGACTTGGGTAAACCTGGTGGAAAGTACAGATGTGGCAAAGCAAGAAAAAACAGTGGTAATGCACTCCAAGATGTTTGGCATACCACAAGGCTGAAAGGCCATTCAGGGACATGAGTCACCTGGGCACTGTATGTCTGCTGCCTGTTACATCCTTTAAAATAGATGCACAAGTGTCCCCAGAGAAGGGCAACGGAGCTGGTGAAGGGTCTGGAGCACAAGTCTGATGAGGAGAGGTTGAGGGAGTTGGGGTTGTTTAGCCTGGAGAAGAGGAGGCTCAGGGTGGACCTTATCACTCTTTAACTCCCTGAAAGGAGGTTGTAGCCAGGTGGGTGTTGGTGTCCTCTCCGAAGTAATAAGCAATAGGACAAGAGGAAATAGCCTCAATTTGTGCCAGGGGAGGGTTAGATTGGACAGTAGGAAAAATTTATTCACCAAAAGGTTTGTCAGCCATTGAAACAGGTTGCCCAGGGAAATGGTGGAATCACCATCCCTGCAGGTATTTAAAAGACATGTAGAAGTGGTGCTTAGGGACACAGTTTAGTGGTGGACTTGGCAGTGCCAAGTGCCAGTTGGACTCAATGATCTTAAAGGTTTTTCCAACCTAAATGATTCTATGATTTGATCATCCTATGCCAGACACAAACCAGTGCTTCCCTTGCACAGAACAGACAGTAGATGGATAACTCACAGCTCTGGACAAACCCTGGAGAAAAGTGAAAAACAGGTCAACTGCACTAAGAGAAAGGGAGGAAATACACAGGTTCCCTGTCCTGCCTATTTCCAAAATCATGGTGTGATTACCACGGGTGGGGGACCAGGAAATGGAAGTTATCTCATTTGGAATTTGTTCAGTTTATGTGAAACATTTGAGTATTCATTAGGAGGGACATGCAGAGTGATTACAGCATTCATCCCAAAAGTGGGAGAGCTGAGAATCAAGCTGAGCCGTGCTTTGCACATGGGTCTCCACCTCCTCTCTATCAGGTGCCTAAGGAATGGCAGCAGGTTGGTATCATCTCTGACATTTTCACAGGCACAAATTTCTTCATGTCCTCCATGGAAAGAGAAACTTTTTGAGCTTGTGAAAATGTTCAGAGCAGATTTTTTTTTTCCAATGTCCAGCTCCGGACAGGAAATCAGAAAGAAAAACACCAGAAACACCAGCAAGGTCCAGGTTATACAGACAGGTTTGTGTGATGTGGGTTTCTGTCTACTTGGACTTAACATCAAATTTATGTCCCTAGGCCACTCCAAATCTGTCAGGACTAACTAACACTCCTTGTCACTTCACCTTAGACTTAAATCCCTGACCTTTATCTGAAAGGTTGTGTGTCTCATTACCAATGTCACCTCCCTCTAGTTTCTCTTCCTATGGCTGCAAGTTAAAATAACTTATTTACTTGTAACTATCCCTGTGCTCCCCAGTTTCACACACAACTTAGGAATGTATGCTCACAGAAATTCTGACATCTACGTAGCACTGGCTAACCAGCTGTCAAACAAACTGATATTAGACATTAGTCTAACCTCCAAGATAGGCATCTAAAATACTCTATATTAATTCAGTCTCCACAATCCTGAAACCGAATGCAATAATGGTTCTTGGATTTTTTAATGAAACCTTGTGTCATACTCAAAGTATTACTGGTGTTCTACTTGTACTTCATTTCATATCTGCTTTTGTTGAAATGAATTTAATTTCTCCTTCAGGCACTGTTTTCACAGGCTCTTATTCTAATTTTATTAGGTTTTGTGTTTTTAACTTTCAAAATTAAACACAGTGGTTATCACAGTAGTACACAAATCTGATTATATGTCATGAATTAATAAGCTTTAAAGGCATGTTTAGTTAAGATTTTATCAGGTCTGTACCTGCTTAAAATTTTTAATAGTTGAATGGTAAAAGAAACTTATTCTATCCTTTAAGTAAACTGCTGACAAGATTACACAGAGAGAAATAGGGACATGAAGAACAAGATTCTCCTAATGCAACCACTCTAGTCATTGTTATCAGATGTAACTGCATGAAAAATCTGGTTCATTTTTTTATCATTTGAGTGCATTCAGCAATTTTTATTCCCACATTAGTGGGAATTAAAAACACAACAATTTCAGAATAGTTGATAGGAATCTGTAGTTATCTCTTAACTTTTCTCCTCCCACCGACATCTTACAAAATTTACTACTGACTTTGCAATCCAAGCTTGGATACTTCACTCCTGCTGAAAGACAAAAAGATGCTCAAATGTTGGCCAGTACTTCTTATGTCTATCACATTCTTCTCAAGAGACTGAAGTCTTCATGCAGTTCAGGTTTTGTCCATATAAGACAGGGACAGACCAAAGGGAATGTGAGTTGCCAGTTCGTTCAAAGGTGACAACATTGTGAGGGCATTTTAATAATGGCTTTTAAAAAGCGTTGATTGCAAAGTAAAGTCAGAACAAGCATGAAACTTGACCATTTATTTGACTGATCTTCAACAGTAAGCAAAAGTGTTTACCTGGATTTTGCATCTTACAGATGAAAAAAAATTCAAATTAACTTGTTCTACTACTAAGACCAAAAAAAGGCAAAATTACTCTGCTAATGGGCTGCTACTCCTGCCATACTGAAATACATGTAAGACACTCTCTTGGAAAAAGCTGCTCCAAAGAACACGTCCTCTGCAATGCATGTATGCCCATAATACATAAGTTGCATGTTCATTTTCTGAAACTACCTACATTCACATAACCCAGAGAGTAGTTGCAGATCTCACTCTAGTAATTAACTTTTACTCTTTCCAGCTGCAGGACTTTCAATATTAATCTACCCTATATCCTATTACACCATTATAATTGTAACTGAGCCACACATAAGGAAAATAGACACTGAACTGAAATATTTCTAGCACTTTGCTTGCAAACTTTGCAATCTAACAAGCAACATTACACTTTCTATTCCACACAGAGTTATTCTACATGTTCCAGTAAACATGTTTCTCAAAAATATAACGCTAACTAATGTTTTATTTCTTCATAAATACACAAGGAAAGAAGTTAATAGAAACTGTAAAGAAGTCAAATGATGTAAAGAGAAAGCTGCAGATAAAAAGTCTCCACAATTCTGTAGAAAGGGTTGACTCCAATTCAAGTATGTCAGCAGAACTCCCCATGACTTGTTGCCACTATGATCAAAACAGCATAGGTTTGAGGTGAAGAAATTTATATCAACTGCTGCCTGGGAACAGATATTAGCTGGAATTGTTGTAATGTTACTCTGAGCATGTAACCAGTGAAAGTAAAAATGAGTACCAAAAATTCAAAAAACACACACAAACACCTACAAAGAAGTGTGCTAGACTGCCTCTACAGAGATCTCTACTGAGCTACAGCAGATCCTTGTACTACGGATACAATCACTTCAAATTGTCCTGAGGAAACACTTGGAAACAAAACCAGTCTGGAAAATCAGGCTGTAAATATATTGCAGAAAAGCTTTATAAGTGGTTATGAGAGACCTGAGTTTCCTCTGGGAAGAACAGCAAAACACAATAAAGGCTCAAGGTACATCGAACACGAACTGCACTGGCAAAGGATGGGTGTTAAATAGGCTTCATATGCAATAACCAAAGTAGTTCTAGAGAATGCCAAGGCTTTTTCCATCACAAGGGTGCCTTGGCTTCCCCACATGCCACCTTCACAATAGCTGCCATAACAGCGTCTGGAGACCTTCCTTTGCTTGCTCTCCAGACAATCTTGATCATCTGTTGCACCTCTATGTTCACACTGGTTCTCATGAGCAAGGAAAGTCTAAGTATCAGGTTGTAACTAAAATCTCCCTTCAATCCTCCCCATTCCCAGTTTTTAAACGTCAGTTGGAATCCAGATCCCAGCACAGCTGACAAGTGTGTCAGTCACCTTCAGTGGATCACTGTGGCTACCGGGCAAATCAAAAGAGGGAGCACTTCCCTCCTCAAGATGTTCCTTTCCTCTCCCACAGCCCAACTGAGGCTGAATCAGAGTAACTTTATCAGAAAGACAGGAAAATGAATAATCATAGTAAGGACGGAGGGGAGAGGGCAACCTCCATTTGGCAACCCAAGATAGAAAAAATGCAGGGATTTTATCACATTCCTGAAAAGCTACTCTCTCATTCAATTTCAATCTTTTCTGCTGCCTCTCCAATATTCAACTCCAATTTCCTCAGTCCTAAAAGCCTACTTATTGACAACTTGACCACCGTGGAGGACACGGAGAAGAAAACAATTCATAAAGCACTATTCATATTCAGAACTGCATAATGGGCCATACATCTTCAGGTATGACGTGTACACATTCTAACCAGAAAATGTAACATTTGAAGTACCCTTAAATGTCCCACAAGTTATTAAATGTTTAGTTTTCTGAATCTTATCTCAGATCATCAAAGACATTTAAATCAACAACAACTTGTATATAAAAAGAGATGCACATGACTTTCAATATGAGAAAATGCATGCACTTACAAAGTACAACAGTGTTGTTATAAGATTAAAGTTCATTTTGCATGACATTTGTAGAAAATTTCTTTTCTGAAGTAGCATTGTGGAATCTAGAATTACATCAAAACCAGAGAAGTACATTTTCCTATACTTGTGGGGAAATATTGATGGTGAGATTATCTAGGCTAATACTAACAATGTGCTAAAGTAAAATGAAGAATATGCCCTCAGTGATTCTGCATTTCCCCTAAATCCAAGACCTCAAATGCAATTTTTCATAAACACACAATTTACTAGATACTAAATGATATTTCTTGACTCCAGATGACTATTAAAAATTTTAAAAGCATTTTGTCCATGTCAATCAGACATAGCAAGAAAACTGCTTTTCCAAAATCTCTTAACAGAAGGGAAATTACTAAGTGCACTGCTATACATTAGGAATATTTAATGGTGACCATATGACCAGTGGCTGGAGTTCTAGTGAACATACACCTGTGTTTTGGTAAGATATAGGAAAAATAGACCTTTTGAACACAAATGTTTTTAATCCGGACAATACATGATGTCAGAGACATTTAAAAAAATTACTATGTGAGCTAAAAATATGTTACTGCCAATTCTCCCTTCCACATGATATGCAGGGTCTGGACTATATTCTGAGTTTGGGTTTCTTTTGGTTTTGGGTTTTGTTTGTTTTTTTAACCTACAATCAAGGACTAGCTTATTTCACTCAGTTTCCCAGTATTCATCCCAACATCGCAAAAACTTCCATGGTGTTCAGTGATGTGTCCAGCATCCCTGCATATTCCCTTCCTCATCCCATCTCATTGCAAAATCACTTGTTGATTAAACAGCACTGTTTGCATATGTTATACTGGTTTGGTGCAGTATGGAGTTTGACTGATTCCCAAAAAACTTCCCTGCAGATACAGACAATATGCTCATTTCTCTCAAAATGAAGATGCCTACCACAACAGACTGCAAGTTTTGCCAGAGAAACACAAGTCTCTACAGAGAATTACTCCAAGCAATACTCTATGGGCAGCAGGTTAATAAATAAAGAATATGGTCTGATGATTGGGTTTTTTTCTGAAAGAATCATGCATTACTAATTAGGTTGCAATTTTTTTTTTATTGTTCGTATATATTTACCAAGAAAAAACATACAATTTCCAGTGTCAATGGCTTTGGAAGTGCATCCTTTACAAATGAAAATACTGGTTAGCTTTATTAGTTGGAACATTTTAATCACAGGCACAAAGAAACCATTGTGTATGTCTGGTTGTTTGGTCAGAAGTTTCTCCCCTCTCAGTGCTTGCTGGAAGGATGCTTCTCATGCAGTATTCAGAGCAACTGAGCAGCAACCACATACCTAAATTGTGTAATGGATGGCATGTAAATTTTGACAGCTTTTTAAAAATAAACAAATAAAAGCACAAAGGAAGCAGGGGACAGTGCTAACAGATTACAAAAAAAAAACTTTAAGCAAAAGATGTACAATAACCTAAAACATTTCCTCTAGACTAATGTGGCTGAGAGTGGTAACCCCTAATTTTTATGAAAGGAAATGCATAAGACAACTCATGTACAATGAATTCAGGACATCAGGGCAAGTAATAACATTCATATCAACTGAGCAGGAAAGCTGAGAAGGACACAGCATTTTTCTCATGGCTTTTACAGAAGGGAGGCATAGGGAAACTCTGACCCTGTATGAAAGTCTTTGAAGCTGCATATAAGCCTTCTCTACAGCAGCCAAGAAACAATTTGTTGGATCTTGTCTAAACACTTACAGCTAACACACTTGAAAGATAGTTTTGATTAGTCTGGTTGCATCCTTCTGAACCAAGCAATGTTTACGATATATATTATTTCTTTTGGTTTATATAACGTGCATTAACTTTCCATGTAAATAGCCAGTAATTAGGACCAATGTCAAGCAAACGTCCTCAAATTTCCAGTATCTTCATGACATAACACTTTTTAGACAGCAGATAGTCAATTAATCTCTCTTTTCCATGAGAGGCTTAGATGTGAATACAGCTAGGTCCCACTTTATCCCCAAGTTGGACAAAGTATCTTTAAAAGTATTTCAGAAGGTGGAAGACATCATCTCCAGAGAGCTGCTGAAAAGGGTCCAGGCTAGTTTCAATTTCCATCAAAACAGAAGAGATCAAAGGATTGGATGAGCAGGAGAAAAACATACTTACTACACATTGTGAATATCAAAGCAGCATCAAAGATGTACAAGGCTGCATGTGCAAGGCCAACAGAAGTTCAGTCAGTTCCAAAAGTGTCCTATAAAGACAACTGCACTGGACTCTTCTCCCAACAGCTGTGTAACTTCTGTCACTGCTGCCTTTGGCTCTTTCACTGTCTACTACAAGAATGGGAAATTATGGAATGAAAATCATCAACCTTTCGCAGGCTGCAAATGCGGATATTTTAGAAACTTCTTTGTTTGTATTTTGGGCTTTTCTTCCAAACTTTCCAGGCCATGGAAACGACATTAAATAAATCACACATTAAATAAATGAAAATCTTCCTCCCTAGTTCTGACATGTTTCTGTTATGTTCACTAACTGGAGATAAACCAAAACCAGTGGGAGTAAGCAAAAAAGAAAATTCAGCTTTGAGAACGAGCAACAGTTCTCAACAGCAAGCCTGAAGACTCAGATATGACAGCCCACAATCCTCTTTGGATTGGGCATATCTCAAGGCCTCTCCAGTAAGAAGATGGCTAAGCAAAAAAAAATTTTTTCATATATTGGAATGTATTCTGCCATTTAAAGTAGAAGTTCATTTAATAAGATAGTGGAACTAACAAAAACAGACAAAAAACTAGAAGCAGATGCAATATGACAGCAAACTTTTCTCCTTGTCAGTATTTTGCAGCACGAATGAAGGAAACTCCAGGAGCCAAGTGATTGGTCATTCTGTAGACAGCTAAACGTCTCTCTCAGGAAGCTTTTCATGATATTCCATCTAATATTCCCTGCTTAGTTTATCCCTAGCAATTATTCATACTATGTTGTGCTGGTTTAAAAGTTAACCAGCAGGGGAAATGAACTCAACTCAAAAGAGAGATTATAAGTCAGAATAACAATT
>NW_016690195.1:464156-470893 GCF_001604755.1 Lepidothrix coronata | reverse complement strand
GGGAATTCCATAAAAGGGTATGAGGATGCTCAGTCCTTCCCTCAGAGCGGGGAATTCCATAAAAGAGTGTGAGGACAGGAACATCTACAGGCCTCTACTGCTAACAATTTCTGGGAAATGGCATGGAAGGCTATAGAATACACAGTTTTGGGTTGCACCCATACCATGATGAACTGGTCTCAGCTGTCCTAACTAGGACATATGTGCAGACACTTGTCATCCTCCCCTACCAACCCACTTAGAGAAACACAATCATTCTCTCCTGTCATTCCCCATCCTGTATTTACATTTTGTGTTCTTTCCACCGAATTCCATTAAAGTGATCAATACTATTCCTTTGCAGGCCTGAAAATTAAAAGCTAAAGATGGACTTCCAGATGAAGCCCCAGCTAAGATATGTAAATTGCAACAAATCCTTGCACTGTCATTATGTGGTGGTGTGGCAGCCCAAGGAAGTTCTATTTCAGAAAACCTCTGTATTAACCTAGGAAAAGAAGTGATTGAAAGGAATTACCTGTTCTTGAAACTATTAGTCATAGAAAGGGCTGAAAAAATACTACATCTAGGGAATTGAAATCTAGATGCAACTAGCAAGAATAAAATATCTGAAAATGAGAGTTTGCGAGTGCATGAGAAGGCCAACTGGCAGACAGCTCTCGGACCCACAGTAGCCTGCAAGGAACGCTGGCTTTGAGAACAGACTGGTTTCAGAAGAGCTGAATAGTTAAAGAGACTCTCAAATTTATTATCTGCCATTTCTCGTTTCTCTTTCTCTTTCAGGATTTAAAAAACTTGGGTCTCCTCTCTCTTCATATCCTCTGAAGTCATTCTTGTTTTAATTCCCTGTGCACATACCATGATTCACACCTCCCATCCTTTTCCTTTACCTCCCCTTTGTAACCTCCTTTTTTCTGACAATTCTAATGCCTCAGTTAAACATGACAAGAGTAAAGGATTTCTCTTTCTACTGCCCAACCATGTCACTCCCCAGGCCTCAAAATCCTCTTACTGAGTTTAATCCCTCCATTTCCCCCACTTTGTCAAACAGCTTTCTGTACTTGCTCTGAACTTCTGGAACTTTTATTTTAAAATTGTACTTCCAAACTTTTTACAAAGCAGTATTTTAATTGCTCCCTATGTGTCATTCACTTAACTCTTCTCGCATCCCTAGTTTCAGCTGTAAAATCTTGGGGAGAGTAACTACTTTGTTATTCTGTTTAAGTGCCCTGAAAAGCCAGAATACTACAGCTAAGTGAATACAGCAAAATTAGGAGGGCAATCACATTCTTTGTTCTAGTTGAGAATGCAGCTCAATCTCCTTTTCTTATTACTGGACTGTAAGTTTGGCAAGTACCAACTGTTCCTCCAGAAGGTATCTGGGTTGCAAGATTCAGATACCTGGTCCCAGAGTTTTCAGTGTCTGTGAAATTCTGCCCCTCTACCAGCACAGATGGCACCTTTTCAGTAACATGGACTAAACCCAAAGCAATAAACCCATTTCATTAATTCCTCTAGAACATCTAATCAGCTTCAGACTACCAGTCCTTATTGCAAGGTGCTCAGTGACCTGAACCTAAAAACCAGCAAGGATGACCCAATGCCAGCAGGCAGTGCTGTGTCACAGCTGCAGAGGAAAGAACAGAACAGTTAAGGTCACCGGTGCTGTCACCACCAACACTGTGTGATGAAACACTTACACCGTACTGGTTAAAATGCAACTAACTTCTGACTCCTTTAATAAGACTGAAAGTTGCCCAGGTTAACAGGACCACTTTCAGAAAAACCACTTCCTCCAAAAAAAAAGAGTCCAAGTGCCTCACCCAGTGAATGCAAAGTGATTTTGGTCCCCACTTTTGATTTTAAAGTAGCAATGAGTACAAAGCTTTTTTTTATATAATACTGTAACTAACATCTATCATAATGAACAGGAAAATAATGCAGCAGTAAACACCATCTATGAGCCCTGTTCAAAACGTTTTCTGTACTGATAAAAATTTGCACAAGTTAAAAAATATTCATTGCCAAGTGAATTTCAAAAAGACACAATTTTGAATGAGTGAACACAGTAATTTCACATAGATACAGTTATAACTTGTGTCTAGATTCAGAGTTGGCATCCATCACATCTTTAAATTGTAGATTCTTCCATCCCCTCCTTCAGGCTTTCTGTTGGATAAATATCAAATTTTCAATGTCCTCTCAAGAACATTTTATCCCATCTAATAAAGCTATGATAAGTGTTTAAACCTACTTTGAATCCTGCAGGACTCATGGTATTAATATTTCCCAGCTACATATTTCTCCATTAAAATTTAGCTGAATAGTGCCAAAATGCTCTTCATTAATATTGATTAGATATGTTTCCTTAAAAGTTCATCACACGTACAACTAATCTGATATTAATGATGAAACTATAAAGACACCTATGTGTTTTATGTCCTGAAATCTCTTCAGCAAAGGTTATTCAGTGGCAGTTCCTCACAAATTTCACTTGCCATTATACAGCCTATTAACTAGGTCAACTGAATATTTATTAAGTTCATAATCAGAGAATTAATTATTTTTGTAGCTCAACAATGAGAATTCTGAGCTAATAACATTTATTATTTCAGCATAATTTTTAACAACTATAACAATGTTGAACAATAGTTCATTCCTATTCTCTTTCCTTAAGTCTCCTGAAGTAGCTTTACAAGCACAACCTGCTAGAAAAAGTTTTGAGATGAGGTGTAGTTTCTTCACAGGTTATTTGTAAGGATACTTGCTAATAATTCTGAAGTGTAAAGTTTTATTCCATCACAGTTCCTTTCAAATGCTGAGAAAACTGAAAAACAAAAGAAAATGTTTTTTTTTCCCTAAAATCATTCTGCTTTGCCCACTTTATATCATGGCATCTGCATTTCTGTCACTTTGTTTTTAATTCTTTATAAACAATTTATGGAAGCAGAGCAGTTCCCATGATCAGATTTTTAGATATAAGTATGATCTTTTGCCCCCTGCTTAAGCCCTTTATTATACAAACTGTAATCTTCTCACCCAATTTTTAAAGCATGATTATTGTCCATTATAAGACATAAGAGAAAGAAGTCAGAATGGTTCAGACGATAAAGTTTCTGCAGGGAGGACACAGTGAAAGCTAAGCCAGATTCTCTTGCCTGTTTTTTGCTTATAAAAATATCACACTTAATTAAGGGCCTTTTAAAAATTTTCTGACTGAGCATAATATTGGCAAAAACAAATCAGGCACCAGTCAAAACAAATAATCCCTTTGATTTACTACTCTGACGACGCTAACTGGTTGAGTGTAACTCATTCTTGAAAGAATTTCTCTCCCCAAATCCCACACTGTGAGTGGCTTTCAGCCCTGTTAACAAAGTGAAGTGGTCTCTGGTTTTCATGGGGAGGCTCAGTGATGTGGAGAACTTTGGCAGGGCTACAAAGGCTTGGCAGAATGGAGGCAGTCTAAACAGATATGGCTGTTTGGTTTCTTTGCTGGAACTGCTGAAGACAGAAGTAAACTCCATGAACCCTGTTTGTTCGCTCGAAGTATCACCAAAAGCACAGTTCATGATTAAGTCTCTTGCTACGGACAAAAACATGTTCAAAAAAACCTTTAAACAATAAATGTATAAATGTTAAGCATTCTGTATGTACAAAAGAATCTAGCTAAGATGGCTAAAAGTCTAGAGGAAACCTGATCAGCACAAAGGACACAAACCAAGTTAGGAAATCAAAATCCAGAATGCCTTGTGTTCTGCTGGAAAACATCATCAGAAGTGCTATTCTAGGTTAGGCACACATAGTAAGAATCTTGAAACACTTAACCTATAGCCTTGCCACAGAAACTTTACACTTGATTTCAGGGAGGAAAAATAAATAAGGATCAAAATATTCTTTAAAACCAGTGTGATGCTCCAGGTTTACGACTGTCTGTTATGGAGTAACCTAACTGCTGCTTCCTCAGCACCTACCTCAGTTCTCCCAGCTTCATGGAGACATTGTCTGTGTCATGGACTTCTAGAAACTAAACCTGGGGCAGATTGGGCATAACTGTACCAGTGCAACTGGGTCCTGAGCATTTCCACTGGGCCTTGTTCACCCCCCCTGCTCAGCTTCACAGGGTGCAGGTTCAACTTCACTAAGCTAATCTTGCAGACTTGCTAACACAGCTCAACAGGGTGAGCAAGAGCATATTAAGGTAATTCCAGTTCTAAAGTCTCATTGAAAAAGAAAGAAGGGTATGCATTTCTCCAGCACAATCACTTGTGGCATCTGAATAAATCCAGTTATTGAACCCACAGTGTTCAAATTCTGTATGATATCCCAAGTGTCCCCCTTCTAAGCCACAGTAAAATTATTTATTCCATTAAAAAGGGTACATTAGCTAGTCAAGTACAGAAAGCGCCATTTAAAATATTTAATTTCTCTAAAAACCTTTTTTGTTGTTGCATGATTTTTTTAGTAATTCAGTTACAGCTAAAGTGATTTGCTCCAAGTTACTAAACTGGTAATTTATTAATCATACTGTCTAGCCTAGTGACTGCTGCACAAAATGCACTAAATAAAAGTCACAAACTCTTTTACCCTTGAGCAATTTTCCTTGGATATACAACAATCCATTTACAGCATGTGGAAATTAGCTAGTGAAAGGATTATAACAATTTCTTTTCTGAGTGCAGCATCCCTGGAACCTTTCTGATATACATTTTCAAACAAGACAAGCAATCAAAAGTACTAAATCTACTTTCAGTTACAGTATTTTTCATTCTCGTAAGACAGAGTAAAAAGCTGAAAACAGTGTCACAGGCTTCAAAAGACACATCTATACAGTTAAATATTGAGAATATATTCAGTTAATATAGAATAATACAGAAACGTACACTTCATGGGTTACCACTGGTAGAGCAAATGGAGAAAAAATATGCCCCCAACCAACAGCAAATGAATCTGCCAGATTTAATCACCGCACTTTATCCTCCACACATCATCATGGCTGGGCTTCATGAACGAAGACTTGGGAAGGGCTCTATCGACATCTGCTACAAGCGCGCTGGTGGCTAAAAAGGCCAATATGAGATAGACAAATCTGGTTGCAAAAGATTTGCAGAAAGACTCCTTAGGTGGTATCGGCAAGATATGATTCTTTCTGTGTTGTCTTTGCTCCTCAAGAGTGATCCGGCTTGCTTTCTCAAAGGAAACAGCAGCGTTATAAATGGTGTGTCTCCAGACCTCCCAACTGGAGGCCAGAGTAGAGCAGTTATGTTGATCAATATGACCAAGGCTGAGATGTTGTTTCAGGGAGTCCGTGTACCTTTTCTTCGGGGCTCCTCTCTTGCGGCAGCCGGTGGCAAGTTCACCACAGAGCACGATATTAGGGAGGCAGTGGTCCTTCATCCTGGAGACGTGCCCTGCCCAACACAACTGAGTTCTCAGCAACACGACCTCAATGCTCATAACTGCTGCCTGTTCTAGAACAGACATATTGGTCACATAATCAGTCCAGTGGATGTTTAGGATTGTACGGAGACAGTGTTGATGGAAGCGTTCTAAGAGTCGCAGGTGGTGGCGGTAGATGACCCATGATTCGGATCCATATAAAAGAGTAGACAGCACTACGGCTTTGTAAACACTGATTTTTGTACTTTTCTTCAAGTGTTTATTTCGCCAAACTCTTTTATGGAGTTTTCCAAAAGCCCTGTATGCCTTTGCTAACCTGTTGTCTATCTCTTCATCAATCTTACCATCCGAGGAGATGAGGCTTCCCAGGTAATTAAACTGCTGGACTGATTTGAGTTCTGATTCGCCACTGATGATACGGGGATGATGGAAGACTTCCTGAGGTGCCGGTTGATAGAGAACTTCAGTCTTCTTTAAGCTGACTTCCAGCCCAAAGAGCTCAGCAGCGTCTGCAAAGCAGGATGTTAAACGCTGCAGAACTACTTCTGTGTGGGCGACGAGGGCGTCGTCATCAGCATAAAGCAGCTCCCGGACAAGATGGTTTAAGGACTTAGTGTGGGCCTTCAGTCGCCTTAGGTTGAAAAGGCTTCCATCAGTACAGTATCGAACGTAGATACCATCTTGATCATTAAGGTCTGCCGTGGCCCTTTGGAGCATCATGCTGAAAAAGACTGTGAATAGAGTTGGAGCAAGAACACAGCCTTGTTTCACACCACTGGTAATTAGAAAGGGCTCAGAAAGTGCATTGCCATATCTGACTTGGCCGTGCTGATCCTCATGAAGTCAGATGATCATTTTAAGGAACTTGAGGGGACAACCTAAACGTTCCAAAATCTGCCATAGACCTTTTCTGCTCACAGTATCGAAAGCCTTGGTGAGATCAACAAAGGTTACATAGAGACCTTTGTTCTGTTCCCTACACTTCTCTTGCAGTTGCCTGAGAACAAATACCATGTCTGTGGTACTCCTGTTGGCTCTAAAACCACATTGGCTTCCACGTAGAATTCCTTCTGCTATAAATCCTCCACAGTGGGCTGGTGGTCTAGTGGTTAGGGTGCAGGACTCTCACCGCTGCGACCCGGGTTCGAGGGGCCCCTGGTGGTCTAGTGGTTAGGGTGCAGGACTCTCACCGCTGCGACCCGGGTTCGATTCCCGGCCCCCCGGGCAGATGGAGCTCGTCAGCCCTGTAAGGCAATCCATCTAAGAGAAGGTCACTCTAAACAAACCTACGTTCTTCGCTCGCGAAGACTGGCCATTAATAAATTAATAAATCCTCCACA
>NW_016690195.1:146645-464114 GCF_001604755.1 Lepidothrix coronata | reverse complement strand
AAGGGTTAATGACCTTTCCCAAATCTTCGCTCGCGAAGACTGGCCATTAATAAATTAATAAATCCTCCACACAGCTCCTTGAATAAATAGCTGTATAAGCCTTAATCAAAATGGAGTTTGTAGATATAATTTTGGATATTAGATGTAATTTAAATAAAAATCTCCACTAAGAAACTCATCTGGATTAGAATTTAAAGGAAAAGTGAGTTGCTCTTAAGTTATTGTTTTATAAGTATGTGCTCTGGTCCATTCCCAGCTCTGACAACATTCACTGAATATCTTCCTGATTAGATTGCCAAAACCAATGAAACTCCATACCCAAGTATGTCAGATATATATTATTTGTGGACTGTCACACCCAGAAACAAAGCATCTTACGCAGCATAAATTTCTCCTAAAGTTTTCCAAGTCTTCTTGGAATAAGCAGGTTTTAATGAACAAAAGTATTCATATTGCAGTGCAGAACACGTATTTCCAGCCAAAGATTTTTCTCAAAGTATGCAAGTCAGGCTGTACAACTCAAAACTTTTGGCAACCAAAACAGAATTCAGCACATACTAATTATTTCTTTTAAATACAAATAAATTTAGAATACATTTTCCCTAGTACATAAGATCTCCTTAATCATTGTACCAACACATTTCCATGAATTTAAAAATAGAAATCTCAGTCCTCCTACCCCTTTTCCTGAGACTAAGTAAAGAAATAACCTCATTCACTCAGATGACTGATTGGTTGGGACAAGGAGGATGCCAGCAGAAGGGAAAGCTAAAATTCTAATAAATGGATATGAAGTATGATTTTTTTTTTCCTTGGGAGAATTCACTTCATCAACTATATTCATTTCTTCTGGCCGTTGTCTCCTACCTGTCCACTGGCAGACATGCAACTGCAGAGATTTTGAAGAGTACACTCATGTAGAGCATTAAAGTTAAGGTACTAACAGCAGATCTCAACTCTCTATTCCGCAGAAAACTACTGCAGTCAGCTGAGCAATGGGATGGGAGCTTAGTACACAGGCTGCTGCTATTTGATATTTGCTGAATCTTTGAAAAGCTGCTTAATTTCCAGAACAAGAAAGAGAGAAAGAAAAAAAAGTATACAGATCAGCGTGAGTCACGGATCTGGCCTATTGCGTCCTTTAGCAAACTAAGCTTAAGCCAGTGTTTACTAGCATCATGAATATTTGGGCATCCACAAAGACTACGAAATCCAAGAGAATCCCCAGGCAAAGCAATGACTTCATCCAGGAGCAGAATTTGCATGCTTGGACTGGGGACTTGGGTTTCTCTTTCTTGATGGGTCCCGTATGTGAACCCTCACAGAGATGGCTGCTCTGGGCTGTTTACGACCATGGACATAAATTTCTCTACATGAGGAAATGTAAACGCCAAACTACTCCCCAGTGTAGTTATATACTGTTTGTTCTGTAATCTGTTTCAAGGGGACAAAACCACGTATGTCATGTCTGTCTTCTAAAAAATTTGTTTATTTTTTTCTGGAGAAACAGTATTTACAGACGCACATGGCGCTGTATTTCTATGTCAAAGAAAGTAAGATCAAAGAAAGTTACCCTTCTCTGGAACAGAAGGTCAGTGAAAGCCTTATTTCCTGAGCAATTTATTTCTACAGGCTTGGACCAACTTTGAGAATATCTCCTACAACAACTTTGTCAGAAGGGGGCCCATCATACAAGAAAAGAGTACCTACTGACTGTAAAGTTTTCATCCTGTGTTTTTAGATTGCATAGGCTCATAAAATTCAAGAACAATAAGCAGGCTCAATACCTTAAAAACAACTAAACAAGATTTACCAGTATTGGGTATGTATCTTCAGTAGAAAACAGAAGTACCAGGTTTGTTGGTTCCTCAAAATGACTTTTTGTCCTACCAGAACTCTCCTCTGCCAAGTTCACCTTCATCTACCTGTTCATCATTTATGAACTAATCTCACCTAAGCACCACATCAATACAATCTTGGTCCTATTACTGTAGAAATACGTGGTGAGGAAGAAAGAATATGTAGACTTGTTTCATTCACATGTTGTTGGTGCCTGAGTCTATGTTGTCTTAACAGTTCACCTCACAATTCTCTGAGGTTGTTGAAAAGCAGGAAGAGAACAGAACTGCAGGAGTTTCACAGCCACTCACAGGGACTGCTTGAGGAAGGACTTAGAAGCATTTTGGCAGAGAACTCAGGAAGCCGTGATTGTTGTCTCTTTTTTAACCATTAAGGCAGTAAGACAGGTGGCTTGTCTTCTGACCTGGGCACCAACCCCACACCAATTCTAGAAGGTTAAATTCTGTCAGATGAGCTTATAGCAGACTTTGAGTAGTCCCTCTGTGGTTTTGCTTGTGAGTGAGAGGTTCAGGACAGAACAGCACCTGGCACATTCAGTTTCTCTGGAGTTACTTTAACGCATAAATACCGATAAGGAGAAATGTTTCTCTGAATACTTCTCTCTCCCATTTTCTTTCAACACATAAATTAGAAATGAGGTAAGAATACTGGGTAGGAAAAGCAACCCTCTGTATGTCACCTTGAACTGGGAGAGCAGTTACTTAAAATTTGTAATTGAAATAAATGTGTCTCATATGGGTAGCACTGCATGGATTACATCAAAACTAAAGAGGAAAAAAATCTCTTTAGAAACACATATTGAGAAACTCCGACCTCTGGCTGCTTTTCTCCAGGACCTGCCCTTGCAGAGTCAGCACTCCCCAGCCCAAACCAGTCAGGGGAGTTGGAGAAGGCACGTTCACCATGTGTGCAAGCACTCAGCAGTGGAACAGCAGAGCAGGCACACAGTTAAAGCATCACAAATATAAATAAGGATGGCAGCAAGAAACTGTATGGGTATCTCAATACAGCTCTTCATTCAAAAATGTGCTCTTGGCCCACAAAATGACCCTGTTTGTGGTTGAGCCAAAGAGCCACACGGGTCACAGTCTTGTGACCTGCACAGCACTTCCTTCCTCTTCGCAAAACTGTGGCCTGCCCACCTGCTGACTCACTTTGTTGACCACCACAAAGATTTCCATAATTTGGTACTCTGCAGGCCACAGTGCGGGAATCTGGCTGTAGCACGCAGCTAAACAATTCTTCCTGCATTTAATTTCAAACAAATGGGAAAAGGAGGACAGACAATCCACACCACTTCAAAAAGGGACTGCAGTAAGCCAGATGGTGCAGATTACATCTTGGGGAAGGCTGCTAGTTTATGATGATAGGATGTGAGGGGAAGTGGGCTAGAAATTCGGCAGCCCCCACCAAAGCAATGCAGTGCAATACCTGCTGTGTGGGTAGTGTTTCAGTGATACAGGTTGTACCTCCAGGTCCAAGACTGAAACAGGCAGTCACATCACAGTATCTTGAATTCACATTTGCTTTGGATTTGTAAATTTGTGATAGGTATGTTACCTATGGAGTGGTTTTATTTAGCACAGTTAAATATTTTATGTTATTCATTATGCATGTGAAAAAGTTATGCAGAATTATTTCATTCCGTTGCTCACAGTTTGAGTCAATTTTGCTATCTATGCTACCATTTTTCCTTTTTATTCTTTTCAAAAAGCATTAAAACAGTGTTAAAAATGGGGGAAAAAAGCTAGTTACTTTCAGATACCTTTTCCAAGGTTCAAAGAAGATTGTGATAAACATTTTTTATTTATCACTTCTTAAAGTATTGATCTTATGTACTGATACACACCTCCAATCAATTCTAATTTCAACTGCAGTCCAAAATCATTAAAGATACATGTTTGCTACACCTGTGCTGGAAATAATTTTATTTTCTTCTAGAGGCAAAGGTTTAATTAAATGTGAGACACTGCAGAGAAAATTAAGAGAGTTCTGAAAAAATGGAAGTTCTTCACAGGACTGTCTAGAGAACCTTAGACAAACTGAGGCTTCTTAATTACTAATTCAGTAGGTCAGCTTAAGAGCAATTGCACAACATTATGCTAATTGTTTCAGATAAATAATTTCTGTGGATTATGATTTGATAGAGATTATATCTGTAGGTGGTTTATCAAGGAAGAAGGGGACAAAGATATCTCTTATTCTACACCAGAAGAGATGGATGGTTTGAGTTACATGATGGGAAAGACACCACATTATCTGAGTCACTACAGTCAAACCCCAGGTCAGTGTTGCATCCATAAAGCAGCATGATATATTTATTGAACACAGTGCAAATAATCCTTTGATCTCAGGTTCTGCTTGTTTCAACAGCCCAGTTTTAAATTGGTATTAACAATTATGATTCAAATTACACTCAAATATGTGCATTCAGATAAGGGAAAAGAAAAAAAAATCACTTCCCTGCTTCAAAGATTCAACAATAGATTTTAAAGTGCTCAGAGAAGCAAAATGAAGTTATTGAAAATATGCTAGTGTCTTTTTGTACCACCCCGAGAGAAGAAATCTTTATCTATTCCTAAAAGATATACATTTAAATGAAAATGCAATTATAGACAAAGAAGATTTGTTCAAACTACTATAACTGTACTTACAGCAATTCATACAGTTTCAATGTCACTAGATTTTAACAGCTAAAATTACTGCAAGCTAGCTGCTCGTTCTTCAACTTCTTAGTGGCTTTCAGACATCATCTTAATTAAATGCCTTAAGTGATTCTGTTAAGCAGGGGAAGGTTTGGTTGGAATTTTTTGTTATTTTTCCTTTAAACATACACAGCCTTTCCCAATTAGGGAAAAATTTCCTATTAGAAAACAAAAAGGAAAGGTCTTTGTGCTTTTAACACAAACTTGGATTCCTATACCCTTTACCAAAATTGAATTTAACAGCAAGTGATTTAATTTGACAGACATGCAAATTCTGTATTTCCCCAACTATATATTACTGTTTGGATCTTAAATAACTTACATTTGTGCTTTGTGATGCTGCAGAATCCTATGCTGAAAGGTCACTAGACGAGCTTTAAATTGGCTACATAGATAATTAGAAAACAAAGATATCTCTTTAGTGCAGAGGCTTTTGAAACAAACAGCAGCAACTACAGCATGGTGAATGACTAGATGCTTGAGAAAGCATTTGCACTCATGGAAGATTGTCTAGATGCCTCCACTCATCTCTGTACAAACAGGTTCTTTCAAGAGTGACTCTTCAACTCCCAAGTTGTGAATATGCCCAAAATATGTTTTCCCAAAGGGCAGGACAGCTCTTCCAAGGAAGAGCTGCATATAATCTCATGGGACAATTTGTACCATGCCTCTTAAATCCTAAGTACTTCACAACTGCTTTCAGAGAAGAGGGGCAAGGATCTTGTATGAGGCACTTTTTCAGTGGCACATTGAACACTAGATTTCTGCTTCCCAAAGAAAAGCAGATCACATTTCACCCTGATAAGTATGAACAGTTCCTATGAATTTGCCAAGACTATTCTGAATTGCTGTTTTCTTCTTCTGAGTACTTAGTACTTGTATCTTTCTGACTCTGGCAGCACCTGTAATCACTTGCCCTCACCCTAGTCTTGTCACTACCAGATTCAGAAGGTCACACTGAAGTATGACTCTGAACATCCCCCAAGTTCTTCTTAATTCACAGAAAAACCTGCTACAGATTAAAGAAAATTGAAGTAATTTGAGTCTTAGCCATTGCTGACTTATAGCGAGGAGTAATCTCAAGCGTTCTGAAAGGCTTGCTGGGTATTTTGCAGGAGCAGCGAGGGCTGTTATGTTGATCTTTAACAGGACATTGTGTGCATAACAAAGTCCACAGATAAAAGAATATAAAGTTAATGTATTTTCATGTAATCTACAATATTATCCTTACCAATTGTGTTGAAATTTAACCAATCTATCAAAGCCAGTTTATTTATATATCCTTATACTTAGTTGTATCTCTCTCCTGAAACTCAGCATAGGCAATTTAAAATTAAAGTGCTAAATTAATCGATGAAAAAGTAAATGGACCATACTTAGCGGATAAGGGTGCAATCCAATTATTTTGTTGAACTTATTTGAAGGTTGGAAACTCTAATGAATGAGAAAAAAACATCAGACTTGGGCTTGCTATAAATAGGCTTATTAACTATAGCCTATTTATATGCACAGCTGCAGTCTTCTAGAAGGACTCACAGAACAACTTGTGGAACGTGTTAAGAGACAGTCAAATAAAGTATCATCTGAACATTAATTCCAGCTAAGTGAACAGATCCCTGGAGCACTTAACATGTAAACTAAGGTCAGTGGACTTCTGGCAGAAGTGGAGAACATAAATCCAAGACTTCAGATTTACAATGCCAAGGAACAAAGTCATACAAGCAGAACAGACCACAAGCTGTAGTACTGGTTTCTAAGATAAGACAGAGAGGAACAGTTAAAGATACAGTTTTTCCTTTCCTTAACAAAGGATCATGTGACCTCAGGTCCTCTTCCTAATTATTTGAAAGGGGAAAGGAGAGGATGAAGGACATTGCTTTTCAGATCTCAGTAATCGCTCACTTGGCAAGAAACTGGATCACAGAGATTTCCTATTTGGAATGGTAGAATATGCTCTACTCTGCCAAGCAGAATGCCACAGAAGGCGGTGTCCTAAAACTGTCTCATATATATATATATATATATATACACACACACATATATACACATATATATACACACACACACATATATATACACATACATATGTCTTGTAGCAATAAATTTCATTACAGTGAAAGAATATTATTTCATGAAGTACCTTCTCCAACAAGCAAGATATTAAACTTGTCACACGAAGAGGATGAGAAAAATCTTTGTCCAGTTGACATTACTGAAAGTAAAAACTAAGCACAATGATCATTACTCCAGGTATACAATTAAAAAAATAAAGCCCAGAATTACAGAAGTACTGACACAGCATTAATATCCTTCCCTGGTGAGTGAAAATATTTAAAATACAGGGAGAATTCTACTTCTATTTGGTTATATGCACTCAGTGAAAAAAAAACCCCACTGATTTTATGCAATTTATAAAGCAATATGGTTTACAGACTATTTCATCTTACATCATGATATTATTCCATTCATCCTCTATCTAATAATGTCTGATTAAATGAAATGGAACACCAGGGTGTTTTTTCTCTGTAATTTATACCAGGACATTGTACACTGTTCTTGAGACTAATATTTCACAATGATGGTTGTAAATTCAAACACTGTGATAGAAATCAGATGTCAAGCAATTACGTAACTATCAGACGAATACACATTTTAGTTTATTTTTGTTCAAATTTGTAAAACAGTCTATGGGATAAATGACAGAATAAAAACTAAAGTGAAAAGCAAATGCAGACTGCGAGGAACATGCTTTTCAGCATGTATAAAGAAGCAAATCTACAGCACCTGTAGTACAAAATACATTTTCTGTTAAAGACCCTCTAACATGTCCTTTTCTTTCCTTTGCAACTTTGGCAAAGAAGAAATGGGATCTCAGTGCTAAACACATAAATCAGTTTACATTCGTGACAAATACTATTGAAAAGAGTCAACCATGTAAATCAGGATTTTGTCCAAAATTCCCTTACCTATGACAATGAATTAAAATTATATTTGTGCACAATGAAATTTTAGATAACTTACATATTACATCATGACATATTGTTGGTATAAGTACTCATAATAAATGAAAAACTCATATGAACAAAACTCGTTCTTTAATGTAATTAAGATTTATGACTGCCAGACCTTTAACATTTTATTAACAATCATTTTGGACGTATTTTACTGGTATTATGTGTTTTACAGTGTATTTTTCTTTGCCAAACGATAATAAATAGTTTTGCATCATTGCAACTACATTTACAATGAAGCTAGAGTAGCAAAGTTCAAGGCCTTTAACGTCTCAGAAGCCTGGGCAACTCCTTCTAGACAATGACATTGTATAAACTATATAAAAACAGCACTTAAAAAAAAAAAGACAAATTATATCAACATTTTTAAGCATGTACTTTGTTAGTAAAGCAAGGTCTGGAGAGTAATTTTCTTAAAGACCACACCAACTGTGGTCAGCTTATTGTTTTCACCATCTCTCCCCATTCCCAGTTCTCACAAAGCAGCAAAGCAATGCATAAAACCCTACAAGTCTAACCACAATTCTGAAGTTGGTTCCGTGTTTCATGGTCTCTCTCCCCACCAAAACTATGAACTCTGCTACATCCTTGAGCAACCATCTCTCTCAGTTGCTGCAATCACGCATTTCTTAGAGTAACACCTCCCCTGTCAGTATCTCAGTGTGATTAAGCAGACCAAGTTCTTTCCCCCTTTCAGCTCAGTCCCAACCTGACCATTTTACATTTCACTGCTTTTAGCATTTCCCTTTCACTTCATTAACCTTATTACCTCTGTCCACTACCTAAAATCTTACTGTCAGATCTTCCTCCACACTGGTCCTGTCTGTGGGAATCTATGAATCTGTGTCAAACATCCCTCTACATCCAACCCACATGCTCTTAGACAAGCAGTTTTCTGTTGGGATCCAAAACTCCGCTATCAGCAGAAAAGGAACTGATAGGATTACGTAGCAGGCCATGGACAGCAGGAGCTGGGAGAAACTCCTTACTCTGAGGAGCCTCATTACAAGACTTGTTAATATTTAGCTATGTTTGACTGTCCTGCCTCCTTCAGCAAGATATGAAAAGACTTTGTGGTGATGTTGTCGGATGATGTAGAAACCCTTTCATTCTCTCCACGCCATGTAGTCCTCGCTATGAAAAAATATTAATGACCTTGTGTAATTGCAATAGAGAATTGTGTAACCCTTTAGTTAGCATAATCCGTCCCTCAGTTAGCATAACCTGTCCTCTTCATTAACATGTCTTGCCTCCAAGACCCTTATATTGCATGTCGCGTGTTCAATAAATATTCCAGCTTCTATCCCTGACCTGGGATCACTTAGTTTTTGACCTCCACGGTTTTCCATTAAATTTGCATAGAAAATATGCATTTTTTTAGCACAGTATTCATCAAAAGACAAGAACTATCTTGGTAGTCCTCCTTCTGTTGCACTAAGTTAAGCATACAGTCTTCACCTAACAAATACAAACATACAACAACAGGTATTTGACTATCCCTGTAGTGAATAGCTGTTTTTAGACTAATCCTTGACACTTGGCACTAGTGTTTCTGGCACCTACTTATTCATAATGATAAGTAAAATATAGTTTCTTTTCTCCTTCCTCCTCAATACTGTGGTGTTTCTTACTTCATGCCGCAGACAAGTATCATCTGCCAAACCCATGACTACTCTTTAGATACTCTTGCATATCAGAATGCAAGAAAGATGCAGTGTAATTTTAGAAGATAACATTTTCAATGTGAAGAAAAAAAGCTTTTATAATCGTTTTGTAAATCCTATGTGTATTTGTAAATTATTACTGAAATACAACTCCACAGTAATTCTTTAAACTGTTGTGTGGAGTTGAGACAAAGGAATGGGTGGAAAGAAAAAACATTATAGTGTATCTGTTTATAGTCACACCATCAAAAGGACTACAAAACTGCATGCTCTGAAGAATTTGCTAGCCAACAGAACAAGCACTCTAAATGTTGCCTTTTAATTTCTAGTCTCACAGTTTAGTTGGTTGCAGTTTAGGATCCAGAGGATTTAAAACCTAACCAAACACTCTGAAAAGCAGCGCACAGAGAGAGCAAAGGTCCAGCAAGTAGCTTTGGGCAGACACCAGCCTGGATTCAAAAAAAGAACGGGGCTGGGGAGGGCAGCCAGCTGTCGTGTATGTGGCGATATCTATGCCCAAGCTCAGGTGAAAAGCAGAAAGCCCACTGTCTGAACATCAGGAGAATAGAAATGGAATATGTATAACAGGGTGACAGCATCACTCAGTTCTTCCAAACCCCACTTTACTCTAGTGAGGAAAGCCACCTCGATTTCCCTATCCCTTGATGTTGTCACCCTAGTGCTGCAGTAACGTGGGACATCACCAGCTGCATGCCAGTGAACTGAGTCAAAGGTGCTGCTCCCTCTGGAGACCAGGCATTGGTGGTAACTAAAGCTAATACATTTTTCTCTCATACTGCAATGGTTCATATGTGTCCTCAGCTGGCAAGAGGAGAACCCTTTCAAAGAGTTGCTGGCTTGCCCACATCTAGTAGAGCATATCCCTTGGTTCTCCTCTGGCATCACCAAGCTGAGACACACAGCAGCTTCAGGTGTCTCCCAGATCAGCAGAGACTGGTACCACCTGACCCTCTCCCCACTCTCACCTGCCCATTTATAGATATGGTTTAGTCATTTTGAAAATATCTGAACTTCACAAAGGTCACACTATACTGGTGAAACCGAACGGATTCCTTCCAGAAAAATTATATCAAGAAAAAAATTTTTGAAAATATCTAAGTTGTTTTGGATCTTTCTTCCATATGTACACATTCACTTGTTCTACCAATATTTCAGACACACACCTCTAAGTAGTACTAAGTGTTTTCAAATGTTGCCCCTTAACAACCTCAACCCCATATATACAAATGACTTTTAAGTTGTAGCTATTGCATACCCAGATACCAAAGTGTCCAAAACACATGACTGAATTAGGGTGCAACAGTCAATTAGTCAGAAGCCAAACTATGGCCAAGTTCTCCCTACCAGAATTAAATGCTTTCAGTCAGCTCTTAGGTTTTAAGCAGGCAAATCAAGTTTTAAAATATTTGCCAAGCTTTACACCACAAAATCTAGCATGGACTTTAGTCTTAAAATTTGGTAGGCCCTCTGGTAGTTTAAATAAATAAACAAATAAATAAATAAAATTATCAAGTTACAAAGAGAAATTTTCCTTCATATCAGTTTTTTATTGACTGTTTTCATCATGCCAAGACCTCTGTTTAAGAACAAATGACAGCAATACTGCCACTCCCAGAAGGCATAGGATAAAAGATAACCCTGCCAATTAATAGCACAAAATCCTGTTACTAATAAAACAAACACATCCAGAAGGTACTACTTATTTCAGCAAACGTAGACACAAATATGTTAAAGAAAATACAACATTTCCTAACAATGCCAATGTTCCTTCTTCACCCTTTCTCTTGTTTCTTTTTCACCATTTCTCTTTCTACTTCTCCTTCCCTATCTGTCATGAAGTAATAGGCTGGCATTCTCAAAACTCTCAAAACCAAAACTCTCTAACAATCTCCTAATTCTTTTAAATACACTTAAATTCTAGCAGCAACAGGCATCAGCTCACAGTCCCAGGAGAGAGGTTCACAGATTGCACTTAGAAACCCTTCAACATATTGGAATGAATAGCAAAACAATCCACATGGAGAAAATGTGATAATGGAGCCATAACGTGATGGCATCAAGCTCTTAAAACATTTCTCCTCAAAGCTCTATTGTATGCATGATTTACTTTGAGCATAGGGATGTCTGGAAGCCACATCAAAGAGCTAATGGATAGACATTTTGTTAACATATGTAGAACTGATGCCAGGCCATAAAACAACATTGTACTGAGTATTACACATCTTCAGAAAAGTCTGGTTGTTTTGTGTTTGTCTTTTTTTTTTTTCCTAGGGTTGGGATGGGCTTTTTTGGTCTACAAATTATTTCTTCAGTTATGTGCATGAGTGCCTAACGGGCTCAGGAGCCTGGAAAATTTTTATGTTCTCTTGCTCCCTGGATCTTTGCCCAGTATCACAAAACCTGAGAGAGGGCTGATCTTTGAAACAGGGAAAGGAAGAAGAATGAAGAAGTAAATAAGCAGCTATTTCCTTTGCAGAACAGATCCTGTTACATCAATCACAGGTTGGTAAAGACCTTCACAAACTACTACCTTAGCATCTCTGTTTCTCAGGTCATCCCTAGGACTCATACTTTCAAAGGGCTGTCCAAACTTGGCTCTGGCTACAGTACATTCCTCAATGGTCTTTCATGCTTGTGGTGTTCAACAGAGTCACTTTTCAAATGGTACATACTGTATATATGGCATTCCATAAAAACAGGAGGCAAAAAGCTTTGTAGAGTGAATTCCTGGAACAGCTCTTCAGGATTCTGAAAAAGCCACTTATGAGTTCATCTGTTTCTGCTCTAAAGTATTTATGCTAGATCACAGAATAAAGAGCAACCATTCAACTGATGTACTTCGTAGGGCACTTAGGAAACAGTTTTTTATCACTTAGTAACTGTAGGATAAGTAAAACAGCACTGCACACCAAGAAATACACAGCATGGAAAGACACTGAAAGTCAGGATTATATAGAAGAGTCATATCTTTATCCACTTTGATACCTTAGGTACATTGAAGCTAGATTAACAACAAACAGCTGCTATTTATAGCATTTCCCCAGAGTTAGGAACAGTTGCTGCTGCACTTTAGGACCAATCATGTTACATCTGTATTGAAATAAGAAGACAAACATGTTTTACTGCCAGCTCTGCCTGAATTTCAAATGAAAACCACATTAGTTAACTTGTGAATTTCTCAGTCAGTCTCCAGTGTCAACTTACATAGTTTAAATAAAACATCTCACCAATGCACAATACAGTACAAAAAGATGCTAACAGCATGGTCCTAGGTGCAATAGCATGCTTCAAATACTCCTCCAAGACAAAAGCCAGGAATGGTCTGCAAAGGTCTCTAGCCTGCAATAGCCTGGACCTCAGCAAGTTCTGCCACCATACTTCTCATTTCACAAACTCTTTGGCTCAACTGTCAGTAGTCATATAAGCTTAAATATGTTAAGTCCAACAACCCACAGGTTTTCTAGTCTTGCTGCTGTCCTAAGCACTGTGAGAATGGGATCCCAAGTGCAGAAAGGCTGCAAGGGCATCAAGTCATAGCATGTTTAATCCCACTGCTTCCCATCTGTTTATAGGAAGAAATCATAGAATCATAGAATCAGCTGGGTTGGAAAGGATCTCCGAGATCATCAAGTCCAACCCTCGATCCAACACCGCTGTGGTTACTAGTCCATGGCACTAAGTGGTGGCACCAGTCTTACCTTGAAAACCTCCAGGGATGGAGAATCCACCACTTCCCTGGGCAGCCCTTTCCAATGCCTGATTACCCTCTCTGCAAAGAATTTCTTCCTAATATCTAACCCAAACCTCCCCTGCCAGAGCTTAAGACCATGCCCTCTTGTCTTGCTGATAGTTGCCTGGAAAAAGAGATCAACCCCCCACCTGGCTACAACCTCCTTTCAGGTAGTTGGAGAGAGTGATGAGGTCTCTCCTGAGCCTCCTCTTCTTCAAGGTAAACAATCCCAGCTCTCTCAGCCTCTCCTCGTAGGACTTGTGCTCGAGTCCCTTCACCACCCTCGTTGCTCTTCTCTGGACCTGCTCCAGCACCTCAATGTCCTTCCTGAACTGAGGGGCCCAGAACTGGACACAGTACTCCAGGTGTCGCCTCACCAGCACTGAGTACAGGGGAAGAATCATTTCCCTGGTCCTGCTGGCCCCACTGTTCCTGATCCAGGCCAGGATGCCATTGGCCTTCTTGGCCACGTGGGCACACTGCTGGCTCATGTTCAGCTTCCTGTCAATCCAAACTCCCAGGTCCCTTTCTACCTGGCTGTAGAGCAGATGGCTGATGTTGAATTCATTATCTTATAGGCACAGGTTCACCTCCTTTGGGCACCTACAGGTAATTGTGCCTCAGAAGCCACTAACTGAGGACCTCATGACTGATGAGGATGGTGGATGTCTGTGCTCAAAACATGCACAGTCATGCCTGCTCTGACATTAGCAAGGGTCTTGTCTGGGGAGAGCAGCCCTTTCCTAACTTAGAAGTAATAACAAAACGATAAACAGAAAAGAGACACTAGTGAGACACTGAACTTCACTGATAGCATGACAAAATCCATTTCCTTTTTCTGTTCAGAAGCTTTCTACACCATCTGAAAACTTGATACTGCAAAGTTGCAATTTGCAGTAGGTTTCACTGTACAATTTTCTTAGTTGAAGCATTTGCTTACTGCCTACTGGCTGGCCAAACAGAAAGCATAAAGCAGAAAGGAAACCTGAGGTATCAGTGGGTTAATTTTTCAAAAGTATTTGTGCATTCGGTACAGAGCTGCCTCAAAAAGCAACAGGACATCTGCACTCATGTCACATCATCGCCTCTGAAGATGAATGCATCCCTGAGAGCTTGATGCTTCACAAAGCAGTAATCACATTTCTTTTACTGCTTTAAGTTATTCAGAAACGTAAATGTGTTGAAGTTAAGCATCGGTGCCTAAAATAAGGAGTGCAGTTTTGACAATTCTGAGTAGCAATTTTGGTGATAGCAAACATTTCTTGCAGCAGCAATGACTTTCAGAACACAAAGTCTAAAATACAACAAACCTTTGGGAAAATATATCAGAAACATGTCAATTATTGTTTTTCTGTTTTCCTTACCCCCCCACGACCACCCCAATTGCTAAATGCAAGAATCCACATAAAACACTTGGAAAAATGATTGAAAAAGGACAAACTGAACTGAAAATGCTACAAAAGTGGTCAAATAAAGAAAAAAAAGGACAAAAACAAAAAAGAACCTCCAAAAACCTCTTAAACAGGGAAGAAAAAACAATAAATTGCTTTCTCCTCCAAAGGATTTGAGTAATAATATTCAACATTGCTTGTTACAGATAAAACTGTCAGACAAATATTATTTCAGTTCATGGTGATTATTTTTATTAAATATGCTAAAATCCCATGGGAGAAGTTAATGAATTATTTATAAATCAAGCAGCATATTAAATTCTGGTCAACATATAGATGAACACAAGCACATCTAAATGTGCAGTTACATCTCAAACTGAATCACTTTTCACCAGACTTCTTCAGTGTCCTACAGCGACCTGCATTTTCAATTAAGTTCCAGGATTTTAAGTTATAATTTGTGGCAATACCTCTGACCAGTTATGTTTCACAGGCTTCAACCTAATTTCAAACTGTTTTGCTTTAGACCTTTGTAAGAGCAATACCATCCACTGCTGATTTCTCACCCAGAGTTCAGAGATCCATATTTGCTTTTGTTTCAGTTTAAAAATTAAACTCAAATCTGGTCCGTGGAAATGTCACCTTTTTGTTCCCCTGGATTTGTACTGCATTTTGAAACACTTTGGCATAAAAGGCATTGTAAGAGTTTGGGTCTGTGGTGTATTTTATTGCCTAAATAGCTACATGGTTCCTATTCTTACTAGAGTAACACAGTGGAATGAGTGGTGTGAAGCACCCGTTGAGGCTCCAAGAGGAACTGAGTACTAAAAAACCTAAACATTCACTTGTTTTATTTTCCTGTTTCTTGGTTACATTTTGAAAGTGTGTCCACTACCACTTCCATTAACATCAGCAGGGGGCTTGTAAATAAGCCTTTACTCAGTGTTTCAAAAAGATTAGCTTCTTGGTGGAAGAAGCAAAGAGATCCCAATCCACTTCATTACTTAAAGAAACAGAGCAGGACAGCAAAGAGAAAATCAAGTACAGGCAAGCACCTTAACATATCTTTGAAGTCTACATCTGAATACTTTATAACCTGAACTGAAATGTCAAATTTTGGAATACACAAAACGTAATTCAGGAAAGATAGCCAATCAACTGGTTAGAAACATGGTTAAAAATGCAGATGACAAAATTAAATTAACTGCACCCTAATTTAGAAGCTGGAGCATTTAGCTTGGTAAATATGTGTTTCATGAAGCTAGACTCACAGGTGGTGGGATGTAAACCAATCAACTATGGGGGTAATTACTTTTTCCCTGCTCAAGCTTCTGAAACTGTACATTCATGCTAACACTGAGGATCTCTAGACACCACAAGCCAGAGCTACAGAACTACCATCTCCTAAAAGATAAAACCTTTCAAGAGCTATGCCTGGTTTAAAGGTAAGAGATAGTAATTCCATTGAAGCTATAAAACTAAAATGTTTTAAAAAAAATGTGGATCAGTAGGTACTCTAGCGGAAATTTCTAGTGCTGCTGTAACTGAGGTTACACCAGCATTTTCACAATAAACTATATTGCCAGAAAAGTCATTCCATGCTGGAAGCTGACATAGAAGACCTCATACCAGGTACAAATCCTTCAAGACCATGAATTTAGGTTGTATGATTTTTAGCTAAGAATTTGGAAGAAAAGAGAAAGCGAGAAGAAAAGTCTTATAAATGGAAACCAACAATGTAGGATTAACTAATGTTCAAACAGAACTGGTGGATACTTTTTGGTGCAGATGGTTTATTCCTCCAAACACACATACAACACCTGTTCAACGTAGCAACAAAACCTGTCACCTGAAAAAGACTGAGAAGCTGAGATGTCCAAAATGTAGAAGAGCAGGTTGATAAAAGTTACTTGTTGTAGTGATTTCTTAGAAAGGGCCGTTCTTTGGGTTCGTTTTTTTTGTATTTTTACAAAGAAAAAATAAGTTTCTTTTTGTATAGTCTCACTCACCTGCTCTGGGTACTTGCTTCCAACTATCTCTGCCACGGTGTTAAAAGATGGAGAGTCTGGATAGGTCTTAGCTCCCATCTTCAGGTGCACAACAATCTTAGTGCCCCGGAAAGCCATTCGTGACATCATTTCAGCATCTTCCACGGAGATGCAAGCAGTGGGGATTTGGGGTACATCAGGCTGGTAACTCTGCCCCCCCGTATGTGGGCTAATAAAAGAAAAATAAAAACACAGGGTTAACAACTTAGCTCTGCAATTGTTTTTATCACTACCATAGAATTATTAAAAAGAATACATTCACAACTATCCCCAGCAGACCCTCAAAAAGGGTATATGTACTATTTTTAATAAACCTTTTGATAAAATACATCAAGTGCTTTTACACTAATCAGAATATCTGGCTGTTACTATTATATATGTCTGCAAATCTATTCTGTGTCAGCTCTATTTAGGTCATTGTCATGCTTTGACATGCTCTGATACCACACTTTCTTCGCAGCTTTATCAGGAAGAAAAGCAATGAAAAGTCTGTAAGTGAACAGTTTACAAGAAGTACATTCTTTTTTTCCCCTGTGACAAGTAATGAAATGAAAATTCACTACTACATTTTAATGCTATTTTCCATATACTATATAACAGAATTGCAGAAGAGTTGAGGTTGGCAGAGACCTCTGGAGGTCATCTGGTCCAACCCCTCTGCTCAAGCAGGGCCACCCAGAGCCAGGTGGCCAGAATAATGTACAACATGAAAATCCTCACCTATGAGCCTTCTTAAAGTAGCAGACCCTTTTTTTTTTTTACATTTAAACAAAAAAAAAAATCCCAAACAAACAAAAAAACCCACCCATAAACCCCCCCCAAAATCTGGGTTATTTTTAGGTCTTCCAGACTGGAAAAAAAACCCCACCTAATTTCTGGAGGAGATGTGGTGAGGAGGAAGAGAGAAATCTACTTTGTAAAGTTATAGATTAGGTAAAATGGGACAGATTATTCAGTTCTATTTGTTTAGAAGAATAAATCCTTCTCAGCAATAATATAATCAATAATATAACTCACAGAGTAGATATGTATATTTATTTGACAAGAAAATACTAAAAACAGTTACAGAGGTCTTAGAGGAGCTGCTGCAGAATATAAATAGATCTGTTTATAGGTGGCAACAGCTCAGGAGATTATTTCTCCCAGTTGTTTACAGCTGAACCTCATACGAAGGCCGGTGCCTCTTCCACCAGCTTTGCAGGTTGGGTGACCCATAGCTCACCTCTGGAATAACAGTTACCCTGGTACTCAGAATGTCTTGTGCCACATAATCCTCCCTGAGTGGGATAAACTTATGTAGACTTATAAGTTCAGATCTCTTTTTTCTTTTTCTTTCCTTTTCCTTTGTCCTTGTAGGAAAAACAAAAAAAAAAAGAAGGCAATCCTCATCCTTACTTTTAAACTGTGATAATTTGCTGCATATGTTTAATATTTCTTTGAGTGTTTGAGGATATACCCAGCATGTTAACCAGGAGACTTTCCAAACAATGTAAAATAAACAACACCCTGGGGAAAAAAAAAAAAAAGAGAGATATGACAATTTCATGTATTAATGTTCAAAAAACCCCCTACGTTCAACAACTGAGCAGTAACTCTTTTTTTTCTGCTCATTATAAATGAATCCATTCACCTGTGTCTTCTGGCAAGATTATGTCCTAGTACTAACATAGTATGTACACTGAATTGCAGTAATTCAAGTTTTATCACTGATTTCACTGTCCTTGTTATTTCCCAGATGCTCAACAAAAGAAGCCCCTAAAACTGTATTTGTTTCTCCAATATAAGCAGCAACTACATTTCTTTCAGATGCTCAGTCCCAACTTTCCACCACAACTGTGAAGAAAGCTTCTGACAACCTGCTGAGATTCACACGTGCTTACACACCCCAAATGAACGAACACTTGCAGGTACAAAATCTACCCAGCTAGTCAAAAAATAAACCTGTAAGTCACCCGGTAGTGCAACTTTTATGTTCAAACTACTATTTTGCCAACCTTACAAAGGTCAACCCAACTACCAAAATTAAGATATATTGGCACAGGCAGGCAGATACCAGGACCTGAAGGGAATGGATGACTGTCCAAATGATTGCTACAAAAAGGGAAATGGACCCTAAGCATTACCAATACAAAGGCACAAAACAATAACACAGTACTGTATATTCCTAATGCTACAAGATAAACTCACATAGAAAACATTTGTGGCAGACACTAAAAATCCCGGGAAGCACCTGATTAAAGTTTACATACATGCAAAATATGCCATGTATTAAGTATAACATCTACATAATAAATTGCTTAATAAAGCATCAAAGAGTACATTAAAAAAAAAAAGTAAAGCAAATTAAGGCCCTTTTATGCAGAGATAACCAAGAACTAGAAAGGCTACTGACCATATGGCAAGACCTGAGCAAGAATTAACTAAATAAAATAGAAATTATTTGCAGACTCTGTGTGTAACAGATGGAGAGAAGCATTCCTGAGTTTGGCTCAAAATAGGGCAAAAAGGATGTAGTCCAGGAGAAAGATTTTTGTACTGGGGGCAAGGAAGATATTTTCCATTGAGTCTGAATAAACATGACTTTTTGACTATTACTTCTAAAGAAAAAGGATTTTACTTAAAAAAAAAATCTCTTATATTACCATTCCCTACCCCTTGAAAAGGAAAAGAAAAGCAAAGCATCACATAAAACCAGCTAGAGAGATCACAAAGCAACCCTTACTTGAAATCAGCATTCAACTTTACAACATTGGTACCTACAGGCAAGCAAGGTGCCCCTTCATTGTCATTTGGTCTTGACATTCTTGTTCAACAGCTGACAAGATTCAGATAAATAAAGTGGATGAATTTTGCTTTTGATAATCGCCTAGATTTCACATCTCAGAAAGGATTTAAGAGAAATATCATGGTATGAATAACATAGCAGAAGAAAGGCTCCAAAAGAAAAAAAAAGCATTTTCTCTGTTAGAGGTGCATGTCAAATGACTAGTAAGGAACAGATGAGGTTTCTATCCTACAGGCAAGTGTAAAGGAAGAATAAAAAAATCAAGAGACAGTTTCTCTTCTGAGTAAAACAATCAAATGTGGAGAAACTAAACAACGTGAATGAAAAGATGTGTTGCTGGTGTCAGGTCAGTTCTAAGTCTTATTACTGTGGTAGCTGACCTTGCATGCTTCTTTACTTTGTTCCTGCACTTCCAACCCTTATCTCTAAGATAAGCTAAAATGCCCAGGGAAAAATAATCCCTGTAAGAACTAGTGCTTCAAGCTAAACTGGATACTGTGATGGAAAATATATCTCAAATTGAAGCCTCATGCGAAGATAGCAATCTCCTAAAGAGAGAAGTAAGCATGACATTACGAGAACTCTAACATATCTAAAAGAAAAAAAAAAACAACCAAAACTTGATTATACAAAAGCTTACAAAGATCTACTTCAGCCATAATGTGTATGCACACCCCCCCAATGCACCATTCTTCACATCAACCTCAAAAAGCAATCTAGGGTTTGGAAATACAAAATGAATGTTATCTAAGTGTCTTTAGTTTACTCACTCAAATAAAACACATTGCAAGACTCTAATTACATATCTGACCACCTATTTTCTACAGGACCCACGCAATTTTCACTGTACGAACCACATGTAAACTAAGAGCTCATATTAGATCAGTTAGTTTGTTATTATTGACTTAAATCATAAAATACATTCATGAATGAAACCATGACTATAGTAATCACTAGCTGTAGCCATAGCAGGATCACAGCCTTAACTCTCTGTAATAGCCTCACATCTTCCTCATACTTTGCTTTTTGTTTTTATACTTATATATTCTACATATCGCAAAAAAATCCCCCCATATACAAACCTTTACACTTCAAAGTGAGTGAAGAAACATACTGTAGCAAAACAGAAGGGAAACTATACATTTTGCTTTCGTGCTCAGCTATGGAGAGTAGTTATTTGACTGCCTCACTTTTGTAACTTTCTCTGCATCAGAAGCAGCATGGCAAGGCCTGAACTCTAGTCAAGTAAATAAATCCCTTTTTCCAGCACCATAATGTCCTTACAAAACAAAACTTGTCCTTGTGTGCACTCAAACTGTGTATTCTCACCACTATCTGTATAGAGAGGCCGAACTGCAATTGCAATTAGTCAAACGTCAAAAGTATTGTTAATCTTTTCAGAAGAATTAGGTCTATACAAAATAAAATCAAGACTATTCCCTATTTACAGCCACTTGGCAAAATATAAAAGAAATAAATTCAGCCTAATTTTGTGCTTCTGTCATCATTTGTCCCAAGATTCTCTTGCTTCATTTGCTTCTTATATTGTCTTTTTAGGATTTGATTTGCTGGTTTACAGTAAGTTGAAATGATAACAAGACTGTTAAATTCGAAACCAAATAGAAATATGCACAGAAAACTTTAAGAAGCTAAGGAGTAAAAATACAATACAAATATGGAATGAATAATAAAGTAGTCTGGTACCAAAGTTAGAATATTTGGAATCTAGCCATACAGTCTCTTCCAGATTGCTTTGTACCAATCTTTAATTGATGTAGCATCTGCACAAGTTTAGTGAAGTGTAAGAGAGGCTCCAGAAACTACCAGCATTACCAAGGAAAATTCCCTTTGAAAAAGAGCACAAGATTACTCTGTTACCACATGGACTCCATTTACATTAATATTCAGAAAACCACATTTAATCAGTACTAGGCACCCATTAAAATTAGGCTTTACCAAGCAAGCATAATAGCTTTGCCATGATTACATATGTCCCAGGTTACAGAATGCAACTAACACGTATATGTTTGTATTCCATTATAATATTCAGTACCACAAGCACCAAGGGCATTCTATGGTAAGTGCAGATTTTTTTTAAAACAGCATGAATTAGATACGGGTTTTCAAACAAGAAGCAGAAAACAACTGTGAATGGTAAAATGATCAAATGAAGAAATTTGAATGAATTCCAATGAATTCCACCCCAGGACTATCCAACTGCTGGGAAAGTAGAAAAGTCCACACAAAGCTTTCCAAGGATCTATAGGAAATGGAAGTTTGCATCATCTGCTCTCCAACTGAAAAAGAAACTTGTTGAATCTTACAGACATGAGGATGACTCTCCAGCAGCTGACAACATCTTGAGGGAACTATTTAATTCATACACCTGTTTGGCCTCCTTCTGCTCAATATGAACCACCAAGCTCTGTCCTCCTGTATTTACATCCCTGCCTTGTGAGAATGCAGCTGCCTGCTGCATGCTACCATAGATATGTTAGCAGAGGGCTCCTGAAGGGAACACCAATGACAATCCTAATTGCCAGCAGCTGCAAGGCTTCTGGCTTCATGGGCTTTTTTTTTTATTTTCTTGTTGAACTCCTGGCTTCCCAGACTTGAGCCAGAGCCTTATTTATATCCTCACGGACACCCCTCTATCACCAGAGACTAGTGAGCACACAAGAAAAACTTTAAAAAACCTCACTGAGAACAGATGTTGTATTTTATACCTACAGGAAGGATATAAATAAATCCAAACAAACAAACAAAAAAAAATCAAAAACCAAAACAATAAACCCCTCCATTCTCTTTATTTGGAAAGCAGCGAATCAAAGATGCATCACAGGGCTAGCAATACAAAAAGCAAACTAAGTAACAGCTAGCTGTCTAGAATACTGACCTGGCCTTCTTACTTCCTCCATTTAATGATGTTTTTTATTATTGATAATCAATTCTTACATTAAAATTATCAGGCACAAAAAGGTGTGAAGAGGCACCAGAGCTTTCAAGGTAGGATCAATCACCATATCAGTACTTCCAAGTCTCTGATTCATTGCAGACAGGAAGTAGCAAAGAAGGTCAAGATCTCACACACAGAGGCATACACCTTAAGTCACCAGAAATGTGAGTCTCCTCTGCCACTGAATTTAATATATCATGGGACAATACAGGGAGGTTCCTCCTCCTTTCAAAACATGGTCATGGTAAAGGATAACATGCAGTCAACATCCATTGAGCTGAAGGAAAATGGTAGGAATGGAGGATACTGGTCTTACCACCAGTAAAAAAACTTCTCCCTTTTAATCAGCTGACCACAGAGGCAAGTAAAAGGGAGTAAGGTCTGAAAGGAGGCAGGAGAAAGCCTCAAACTCATAGAAGAGTGTGTGGATGGTGTTTTTCTTCTTTCCTTCCTTCTCCATGCCACACACCATTCAGAGCAGTATGTTCTTTGGACACTGACCTCCTTAAAAAACTGAACTACAAACCTATCTTAAATGCATTTAAAAATACTTCTCCCCTTCAATAGGTCGGAGGGGTGCAAGCAAAGCCTCATGGAGACACATTTTCAAAGTGTAAAAAGGAAGACTTGAGCATCAACAGGAAACACAAAGGCAGTCTAGAAAAAAACCGTAAGGTAGGAATGGGAGTGACAGAGGGGAAGCATGTCTCTGAAGACAGCAGAACACAGAACAGTATCTTAGTATTAAAGGCAACTACGTGAATGGATAAAAGGGGAGACTTTTTAAAAGTAAAAAACTACAGTATAATAAGATAGTTATTATGACTTTAGATATCATAGAATTAAATCACAGAAGTTCCCAAATCTTCGTTCGCAAAGCCTAGCCATGATGAAATCACAGAAGCGAAACAGATGAGAGGAAACAGGGAAATCTAGTCATCTTTTGTTTGTGGGTATAGCACTGTTTCCACTGAAAATCTGTGGCAACACTTCCATTAACCTCAACAGAAGGGGGCGCGGGAGAGGGTGGAGTGGGAAAAGGTTTTAAAACCCAACTGGATATGAGAAGAAAGAGCGAAGGGCCTGACTGGATTCAATATCAAGCCATGAGCAAACCAAAAGCCACTACAAGACATCTGTCTGGATGAGCCCCTATATTTTCTAAAGAAAATCGAAACTCTAAAACATTTTCACTACATAAATGCTTCTTTTGCTCCCACAGATCTAACTTCTATAGAATATAGAATATAGAATATTGGTTCTATTAACCAATCCAATACCTTTGCCATTCAAGTAAAAAAGTGAATAAAAAATATGTTAGTAAAAATAATAAGAGACGGGGGCACCACTTATTTTTCCCCTCAACTGAGAGATTTTAGTAGTGTCACATGAAAGGGACTGTTTTTACATCACCTGATCATTGTATTTGCCTGTTATCTAGTTTACAGATTATACAATGACACTTGTGCATGTAAAATGCAATGTAAATGCCTAAGTGATAAGAAAACTATCTAATAGTATATTACACTTATTTGATAAACTTGTTCTCCAATAAACGGTATGCTTTTATTTTCAAAATTCAGGCAAGTCTTGCCTGTCACTCCAAAGTTACAGAGACACCTGGAATTTTTCATTCTTGATCTTGACATCCATTGTAAACAGAAAAGTTCTTTTTAGGAACAGAATATATTTTTAAAGCTTATTATAGTATTACAGCTCCTAAAAACTAAGACTTAAACATCGAGCACAATAAAATGTCATGCCAAGTGTGAGTGTTCTTTCCCCAGCTGTATTTGTTGACTGTTGACTGTGGCAGATTGTCCCAAAAGCTTCATAATCTACATCAGATGAAATAAAAAATGTCCCAATAGGTGTGTCTTTCCTCTGAACAGCTCCTTTCCTGGCCATTAGTGTTGTGACTGGGAAACAAAGAGTGTCAGGCTGAAAAAAAAAATCTTTGCAGTGCAAACCATGTTTGAGAGAATGATTGAGTAAGTTCTGTGAATCTTGTCATGCTACAGGTTTCTTTGGGAGCATGCAGGAAGAACACCCAGTATAGAGCAGTTTTCATGAGGAAATTAATGTTGGGGTTTTCTGAGGAAGTAGTTGAGTCTTTAGAATTCAAGTCATTTTCCTTCCTCAAAAGCAAAAGAGAAATTGCTGACAAAATGCAACACTTTCTCAGTGTTTTGGTTTTGATATCAAGTTTGTTGTGATCTTCAACGTATACTGTATAGTCATATTATCTTGCTTAATGTTTGATGGTTTGTGCTCTTCTGATTTAATCCTGGAGATACACTGATTCTTTCATCATTTGCAGAAGGGGAGGGAGAAGATTATTCTCAATGCCACTCTTACATTTTAAGGATTTCTTTAGTATCCAATAGTGCCTAGGAGTCTGTGCTGGAAAAGGGACTCTGAAGCAATACAATTTTCACTCATTTTCATCAGTTGATCCATGTTGCTCAGGAAAATGTTGCTGGAAAAAAGGTTGCAGGCTGGAGGCTTTTGTTATATTGTAGAATAACGACAATGACTTTTGTAGTCTGTACATAAATCAAAATGCACAAGTGATTTTGGACTTTAACCAATAGATACAAGCACACAGCCAGTCAGATCTAATGAATTCTGGTGGTTGAGGTGATATGAATTTAGGGACACAATGAGATTCCAAACTATCTGAAAAGTGACAGCCATGAGAATGCCAGAACTCTGCAAGCTCACCTCTGGTAGCTCCAGGAGAAGAGGCTTGTCGGGGTGACCATGGTCTTCCCCACTTCCTCCTCACCCATCTGTCCAGGGTCTCACTCATCTGCTCAGGTAGCCTCTCTCTCCATGAGGAGAGGCCTGCAGTGAGTCACCTGCATTCATGGAGTGGTGTACACCCCACAGCCTTAGGGCTCAATACATTTAGTGCAACACTGCAAGACAGTAACAGAATAAAAAGTGGGAATTTTCTCCCCAGTGTTCAAATGCTAGCTAGGAATTATTTCCCCCCTTGAAGAACACTGTGCAGGAAAATTATCTTACTGATTGTGAAAGACAGATGTTAATACTGAGACCATGTATATAACTTAATGAATAATATAAATAGAAAATCTGTTAAAAAACTATACCTACTTAGAAAGAAATGCATCATATAATTTTTAGAAGCAGAACTCTGTTCTACAAGCTAATGTACACTGGCTAAATTACCTTGCAGCTGTCAAACTAATTCCATCTCCTTCATGCTCTTTCCAGTGGCTTCAACTCTCTCATGGTGAGTTATTACTGAATTGAACTCAAAATCCAGATCCTCTGAGCTACAGTCAACTAATTATTTCTAAACATTTACATTTGAAAGTACGATATTCCAAGGTAATGAACTATATTCTCTGTCATTCACCTGCTGCCAGAGATTTCCCACAGATCCCAGTCAGGCCAACCTGAAATCTCAATCTAGCTGAAGTTAACAATCAAACACACTACATTTTATTTCCTAATAAAACCCCATGGTTCTATAATGGATTATTTATCAGCAGTAGTCTCCCACTGCTATGTAATAACACAATTGTTACTTGTTTTTGGCACAGGCAAATTTTTGCAGAATCTACTATTGACTACTTAATCACAGGCTAGAAGAGTTGACTTTTAATGCTGTCTTCTTTACAGTAAACAATGTACAAATGTTATTATAAATTAATATTCAAAAAATATTACCACTGCTTGCAAACAAGGAAAGAGAGATATTACTGTGAGCTACTCAAGATCCCACAGGGACACAAGGCAGAGCAATGAATGGAACTTCAGAATCTCTGGTTTTAGTTGACTCATATGATTACTCTCCCTTGTCTGACAAAAGTATCTTTTGTTGTCTGGTGCACAAACGTCTAGAATCAGTCTTGATTTTCCAGAGCTAAACAGTACATAGTTTTAATATCTTTTGTTGAGGCATTTTTTGTGTGCTTCACAGCCACCAGCAAACTAAGGAGAAGAAATCCAAATATAAATAAGTCAGAAACAACTGGTTATATTCTGTTTCTTATTCTTAGAATAAATGTTCTTCTGTTGCAATCACAATAGATTAAAAAGCCATAAATTGCAGTCAAAGCTTAATCCTACTTAATAATAGTAATAATGAAAAGAAGACAACCCCTCTCTGTTTCCCAGAGTATTTGCAGTATTCATATTAGACAGCCAAGGCAGAAGTCCTGTGAACAGTGACCAGGAAATCAAGGTAAGGTGAAACAGTTTAGCAGAAGTCACAGACACCAGTCACCTACCCAGCTAATGGGAACAATCTATAAATATCAAAGGCCAGATTTAAAAAGGCATATTGGAAGAGAACAAAGTTACAGATTTAGGTTTGTACTACCCACCTAAATATAGAAACAAAATGAGAGAAAGTATAAGATGCCTGAAGGAGAGGACAACAGGCAAGTAATCAAAGCTGGCAACACTGGCGGAGCAGAGACAGGAGTTGGCACCCCTCACTTAATAAACCTGAAGGAGAAGAATTTTCACCATTTAGCCCTAGCCTGCAGGCAAGACCAAAGAATTAGTATTTGATGCAACAAGATGGACACAATAAGAGATGCACAGGTGACTGATTGGATTTGAAGGGGAAAAGAAATCTGGAGAAAAGGATTTAAGCAACTGAAATGGTTACACTTGCAAGGCACAAGACTGCTTCTACAGAGAAGAGCTCATTATTACTCTTGGCCATCGACATTAGGCTACATCTAGAAAAAAATTATAACCAACAACTGTGGAATAATTGGCTCTGACTTCCTAAAAATTTGTGTGCCATAAATAAGGGGTTTCATCATACAAATAGGTCTAGCTAATCATACGTAAATGTCTGACACACATCATAGTAACACAGCAGGGTGAGGCCATCCTATGTGAAGACAACATTTCATGAAATAACACAGAAATACCCTACCATATGGGCAAGCCACAAGCAAGACTGTGGGAAGCGGAAGAAACAGCAGAAACGAGAGGCCCCCTATCCCCTGAAAAACAGTGCAGGCATGCTTATAAAGAGAAATCATAATATGTTGGAGTAAACCATACAAATTTAATCACGTTTAAGCAAATAAAGCAAAACAAAATGAGGAACTGGCATTTCCAAATCCTCTGCATGCATCAGGAGTTGAGCAGAGAGACTGTGGATATTAACGGTTGAGTTGCACATTAAATATATTTTAAAATTGGCACCTATATCTGGTTACCTGTTTGTTTTGCATGACATAAGTAAAAAGTTACGTATCAAAATAAAACATTATGTTGTATACATGAGATAGATTTTGAAGTACACAAATCCAGCCAGAGTCCCTACATAAATCTGTGGTCACTTTTGGAAATGAGCAGTGAACCTTGAAAAGAATACTTCAGATGCTTTAGACCAGATACAACATATTTCATAAATAAAACTTCGATATATTCAAGCTGAAATGGTTCTGTAACCTGTAGACAAATTTTAGTACCATCATCAATTAAGAACAATACTAAATAGACAGAATAAGTATCTTGAGTAATACAGAAAGTAGAAACTATATTCAGTGGTAAATACAATCTGGAAAACCAATTATAAGACATGACAATAATAAAATATGATATGTAGGTGAATCTATACAGTAGACCTTGTACAAGCTGTTTCAGCATTGCCTGGACCAAAATAAAAAAAGTGAGTTGCTTGTTGAGTGTAACTTGAAATGAATGTGGTTTACTCCTTCTTTTCTTTTTAATGAAAAAGAAGAATATTAGGCTAGGACACCCCCAACACCAATTCTATACCATTCTGGCACAGCCATTCTGGTAGTATTTAATGTTTTCCACTTGCCCAGAGCCATGTGCTCATGTGCTCTAGATATGAACACTCCAGATAAAGTCCTAAGTGCTGCACTTATACAGAAAAAACATGGAGAATTACAGAGAAACAAAATAACAGTCCACATACTTCTCAGATCTTATCAGCAGCTGAAAATAAATACACACATTTTGAAAATAATTCCCTGGCACTGTATTACTTAGATCCCTCTCTGTAATCACTAGCTTTTTGTTGTTAGGTTTTCCTTCAATCCTCTGCAATTATAGTCACCACATACTAGTGAGACAGTTGTCAGTGTAATCAAGAAAACTGAATATTGTAAGAATATTAAAACAAACCCGTAAGTGATGGATCAAGACATTACAATCATTGCAGAGGGTTCTGAACTTGCTAACAGGGCTTTCATAGGCACAGCAACTCATACAGATTCAGAAGGGGTTGGCAGCACTGAAGAAAGCCAGAGCTGATTAGGGAGAAACAGGAAATCACAGAAAACTGCTGAAGATCCCAGTGCTCAACCACGAGCAAGCACAGCTGTAACTCCTTAAAGATCAGTACAAGAAACCCAAGATTTGGCTGTTTTATACACTCAACATCTTTATATACATGAACCGTAATGCAAAGGCAGAATAAAACTGCTCCTTTAAATCTTATAACTCCAGAATATTAGCAAACCTAATCAGTGGGTGCTCATGGTACCCAAACAAGATCAGAGTTAACCACAACATGGGTGGCCATCTAGCCACCAACAAAATGTGTGACTTAGTAATGGTAGGGGAGTGGCTAGGCCAGAAAAGAAGAAAACAACTTTTGAATACTTCATTGATAAAGGTTTGCCTTGAAAAGCTATGGGTGAGGAAGCTAAGATTTCAATAAGGCCCTTATCCTTACAGCATCTTTCTGGATAACAGAGTCTGTCAACAAGGATTTTACTAGCCTGTCTCTACCAAAGTTACAAGACACTGTTTATGTTACTGTACACTAAATGGATGAAACTCTTCACAATTATATGAACGTATTCCTGAACAGGAGTAGTCAAAACCAGGAGGAGGTAGAGAAAGTGCTTGTAAGTCTCATCAGCATTTTACTGACTTTGTAAGAAAACAAATATGCCAGGTGTGTGAAATTACCCAGAGGCTTCAGATGTCACATGAAGCCCTGTCTACTGTAAAAAAAAAAAAAACCAAAACCAACCAAAATACAGAGTTAAGCAGTTCAAAGCAAAAAGTTTGGCAAAAGCCAAAGAGATTGGGATTGAAGAAACATCATCTACAGATTTCTCACTATTATGAAGTTACCTGAAATCTGATTCCTTAATCACTGTGCAAATAGCAAGAACCACTGTACAATATGATCAGCTCCTAAAACACAGGTTCCGTTTCTTCTAACAACATCTAAGTTCTCTTGGTGACAGATAGGATTTGCCCAAAAGTGAGCACAAAGACTACACTGAAGAATACAGTCTGGCATGCTGGCCTTAAGGGAACATAGGAAGCAAAGTAAAAATTAACAAATTGTCAGTCAACAACATATACAGGCACCCTGGAGGGAAAGCCTCTAAGTGCAGGGTAAGAAAATAAATCCCACAGCACACCACCAATTCATATCTCTGAGGGCAGCAAGACAACATGCACAGTGCTATAAAACATAACTAGAATCTTTCCACAAGCTCCCCAGAGACTTACAAAACATGGTCTGCTCTTATTTCCTCTTTCTACACCACAAACAAGGGTTTCATCCTTGTTTGCTGCTCACTTAGTAGAACAGGAGACAATACTGCTGTATCCTATTGCCTCAGGATATTGCTTTAGGACAGTCTTTCATTGAGATGCTTCCTATGATCAACTATTGTTGCTATGCAAAACCCAAAAGTGAAAAATGTTCACAAATAATCAGTGGTGTTTCCTGATTTCTTCAGTTGTGCTACAGCACTACTGGGCATTTCTACAATTATCACCCAAGTTCTTGCTGCCTTTATGCCTTGTGCATTCCTCAAGCCTGTGCAAAGCAGATGAAGATGCTGCCTACTCAGAAAGAGACAATTTTTATAAAAATTCTGCACTGTTAAAAGTCAACATGCAGAATATCAAGCAGGGCAGAGTCAAGTTCATCCGTTTTCCAATTCGCTCAGAGATCAGTTCTAAACTACCTTGACCACAACTGCATTCTCCTTCCCACTGAAAGGAAATAACTCTTCAAAACACACATTCACTCCCTCCCGCCGTGCGCTTAAAACTCACATGCTGAGGAGGAAAAAACCCACTTGAAAACATAAGGCCATAATAAGACCAGGTACTCTCTCACTGAAAGATGGTAAAAAGCAAAGGAAGTTTCTTGAGCAAATAAATTAAGGCATCAGATCCACACATAATGTGGGCAAACTCTTTATTTTCAGTACTTCCAACAAGAGCCAACTCCCTGGAAGCAGGAGTGGTGGCAATCCTTATCACAGTATGCACCAGGACCAAAGAACATAGCATTGCGAGCAATCACAGAAAATTCCAGATACCAGCTTAGAACTATCACAGGAAGTGGAAAAAGAAGGTAAAATTAGTCAATTTTTTTTACTCAAGGGATATAGAAACAGTTTACTTTTACACTCAGAGATATGTCTCGCACCCCAGACATCCTTTGAAAAGCGTTTCTGGAAAAGTAACAGTAATTTTCTCCCTTCAAAACACATCTTTCTCAGTGTTTCTTCTTGACAAAAAGGCAATCTGGTTTAGCCATTTCTATAAAAAGATTTCAATAATAATAATAATAATGTTTGATTTAATGTACACATCAGCATCAAGAAGACTTACTTGGCTGGCATGCAGTGAGTATCCCTAAGTTTATCTTTCCTGACTTACAGAAAGCTTTGTCTCTGTCCCTGCACTCCCTCTTGGAATTGCCATTTGATAATCAAGAACTACAACCTGCACTGATGAAGCAAATCTTTATATCACAGAGGGCACATCTTTGGCCACTAGTACAGAAATTACATCATAAACAGTTTAAATTATTACACAAGTCATGTGAATTTCTTAAATGTCTCATGTGGTATGTCCATGAGTATGAATAAAGAATGGACTTTTGAAGTGAACCTCCCAAAACCCTTGGTTGCCCAATCACCAAGCAGTCTCTGAGCACTAGAGTTATATCTCTTTCTGATGAAACTAAACCAGAAGATGTTCTCAGCAAGTGCACCTAGCAAGGCTCAACACATGCTAAGTCTCAGCTGTCGCACCTAAATCTTTAATGCAACTTTTTTTTAAAGTGGCTTTCCCTTTAATTATAACATCAGATATAAAAACTCCATTGCGACACCAGGATTTTTGTTCTGAAAGATGTAAAAATGATTTGCAATTAGAAGAGGAAAAAGTTTGGACAACCAATCCCTAATCCCAAGAGAACAAGACACAAGTTTATTTTATTAACCAAAAACAAGGAAGCAGGTTTACAGATGGACTACCCCTTCAGACCTGAGAGTCCAAGGCTAGTTTTATTAGAAGCAAAGAAAAAAATTGAGAGGACTGAACAGAACTGTTCAACTCACATACCACATGTGCTAACAGGCCAAATGCCAGAGTAACCGCAAATTCCTGAACTGACACAGCACTTGAAGAGGGGGCCCAAAATTCAAATGCACCCAGGGCACTGGCAGCTCACACACATTAAGCCTGTACAAGTGGCCAGAGATGTTATGTGTCAGCTCCTCTCCAGCTGTACACCCTGTGACCATCAGACAGGCTGGCCCCTGAGCACGGCCAGATATGCCACTGAGGCTGCACAGCTTCAGCAGCCTGGAAAATCTTGTAGTCACAGGGGTCCTATAGGCTGATCAGAAAAAGGAGCATACCAACACTGAGGGAAAAGAGGGAAATTAAGCAAAAACTTACAAAATCTATTTATTCAAAAACTTCTACTTCACTTTGTACATATGAACCATTTTCATTCTTTTCATTTCAACAGGCAGAAAGGCAGAAACAGCAAACAATCTTAATTAAACTCAAATGCCTGAGGAAAGCTGATTTTTTTAGTTGAGTATTAATCTGGATGACCATCGCCATGCTACAACTGGCACTGTTACTGAAAAAACAGTGATGACAAAACTATTTTGTGCTACCATAGGCTTGCTTGTTCACAGCAATTGTTCTGTTTATTAAGTAATCAAAATAAAGGAGGTAGTAAAAATGAAGTGTTTAAGCTGTAAGGCTTCTGAAATTATTTGAGCATGTAGGTCAAGTTTTAGAAATTTACATATATGTCAAGATTTTTTGTCTGAAAATAACAGCTGGTGGTCCAGGTCATTTAATGGCCAACAGGGGTGGCTTTCTCGGGCAAAGTGACCTGTCTCACCTGCATGACTCCCAGCCTATGACACATGAAAGGGAATACGGGTCTGTTTTGCTAGACCATGTGCACACAGAGCAACAGAGATGCTCAGGGACCCGACCTCATGAGTAGGCTGGGCTCAGGTCACACAATGTTGAGTCCCCTGTTAACAGCAAACTGCTCTCATGCTCACATACAAGTCCTAGCCAGTGCTTACCAGTTGAAATACAATCCCACAGAGATATGACACTTCTTCCCCTCTATGGACAGCAGAACAGGTCACATGAAGAAAGACTCCCAAGATGGTACAAAAAAATTAGGTATACTGGCATTTATAGTGGAAGAAGCAGCAGAACAGAACAGGAAGGAGCCTTCAGGGCTCATGACAAAATTAGAGGATACAGTTTCAAAGACAGAACACCCATTTTAAAGGCCAGGTGCATCTTTTTGCTATTAAAAAATCAAAACAAACAAAACCAAACAAAAACCTAAACCAAACAACCAAAAAAACAACCAAAAAGCAAAAGAAATCCTACTAAAACTACTGTACCATCCCAGAATTCAGAAAACATGGCAGAGTGAGCAGAGGAAATTGAATGTGTCTGTCACTACTGATGTGAATAAGCCCTTACTTTCCACAGACATGGAGTTTTAGGGAAAGGAGGAAGATCTCCCTAGCAAGCAATTCTCATGTCTGGAACCAAAGGCAGCAGACCAAGCATTAGGAAGAGGTGGTGTGGTAAGAACTCACTGCACTAACACCCAACAGTTGAAAAATGCCCCTAACTCACAAACTTGCCAGCAAGATTGAGAAGGGAATGAACTGTCTACAAAGCAGTCAGGAATACAAAGGAAAACAGTGTACATACAAAAAGGCATACATGACTATACAGAAAAAAAATTAAACAAAGTGAAGCTACAAAAAGGGGAAATTAGGATAATGGAAAAGCAATGGTTTTCAAATTCACATACATTCCATGAGATAATGTACCAGCCCCGGCATGCCTGCACTTAATTGTGTCATATGCACTGACTTGGGCTATCTAGGCAACCTCAGCCACAAATCTTGAGCTGCACTGTGCCATTCATGAATTCATATTTCACCCAGACAAAGCTTTTGATTAGAGTTATTTGAGCTTCACAAGCAGACCTTGTGTCTTGGACACCCGTAGCCCGAAGAAGGGGAGAGAAAGTGACGGAAAATACTTATTTCAGATAAGATGCTGAACTTAGTCCAAAAAGAAAAGAACTTGACCAAATATGTGTCCTTGTTAACAGTCTCCAGACTGTGTTGAAGTACTACTTGGTCTATTTTGGTCTTGTAATATGTTGTTTGTTGAATTTCTTGTATTTTGGAGAGATTGTCCTGCAGCACTAAAAAAAAAAAAAAAAATGGGGTCTTGGCATTTATCTCTGAGGATACTTGGGAACTTTCTTTGAGTTCTCAAAAAAACCCTCAGTTTTGCTTCTTTCCAGAGCCCTTAAAGGAGTTATTATTACAAGACACAGTGTTACAACTTTATCTAATCTGTGGTTCTTGAGAAACAGAAGGATTTACTGAAAGTTTCAGATTCATAAGAGTACATTCACCACAGGATAAATACTGGACCATTTCAACAGCTAAAGAATACCTTTTTTATTTATGAAATGTTTCAAAAATGTACAGCTAGGAAGCAAAAGAAAACAGGCTAGCTTGTTACAATCACTTTTTTAACCATGCCTTGTAAATTGAGTATTTTTATTGCAAAAAAAATCCACTACAAACTGGGAACACTCATCCGTTTATTGTACACAATAGTAAATGTATGTATTATTTTAACTTCTACAAGATTATTAACCTCAGCACAGCCAAGCTTTTAAAGCAAAAAAAGTAAGTATTCAGATTTCTACAGAAGGCCAAATAACATGGATACTGCTGAGTGATTATAATAATACATATAATTTGAGAAGGTTCATTAAAAATAGTTCTGTTACTCTTATCTCCTAATATCCGTGTTTAAACATTTCAATATCTGTGTTTAAACATTTCACCACCAAATTGCCAGTGCTTCAAGAAAGGAGCCTGCAAGAATGATGGAGAGAGACTTTTTACAAAGGCCTGTAGTGTAGGACAATGGGGAATGGCTTCAAAATTAAGGAGATCAGGTTTAGATTAGATATTAGGAACAAATCCTTCACTGTGAGGATGGTGAGGCACTGGAACAGATTGCCCAGAGAAGCTGTGTATGTCCCATCCCTGGGGGTGTTCAAGGCCAGGGTGGATGTGGCTTTGGGCAGCTTGGTCTAGTGGAAGATGTCCCCTCCACCCTTCCAAGAATTGGAATCAGATGAAATTACGTACTAATTACAGTGACCTTCTCCTAAGTAAAAAACCCCCCACTCTTACATGGTACCTATATAGTAGCATTTCACTCTAACACAAGAGGCAGACAATGCCACGAGACACAACTGCCACGTAACATCGCAATATCGACCATGTAACTAGTGCCAACATGTCAAGAAGGATGCAGTTGCTAATTTTGTCTCCTATTCACTTAGCAATGCTGCCCTAAATAAATTAATCTACTCCTTGAAACTCAACAGCAAATACTTCAAGTCCTTCACTGTCACCAATGAGTGTCATGAACCCTAATACAAACACATCAATGAGTTTTCCAGAGTATAATCAAGTTCATCCCTTCTTACCTGCCTGAGCCCCCAGGGCACTTCACTCACTCCATAGCTATACTACCACACCTTAAAGAAAAATAAACTGTCACATAATCAATGGTCAAAGATTCCCTTCACACTTCCTGCCCTTGAAAATGCGGCAGCCACTTGCCATCTCTGAAACAAGGAACAGCCATCAAGCTACCAGCAAGAGAACAGTGATTTAATTCATGTTGTGATTTCATCCATTATGTCTTGTCAGTAAGCTTTAATAATGAGCCCTAATAAGCCTAAGATGGTAATCTACTAGAAAGTACCTAGTTTTAACTGATCAGTATTATTCACATTGCAAGATCACCTAGAAATCACACCACAGATTGGCTTACATTGTTCAGCAAAGAGAGTAAGTAAATAAAAATAAGCAGTCCCCTGTCCAAAAGGCATTGAAATATTTGAAAAACAAACAAACCAACCCCTCAAACAAATAACCCTCCCCCCAAAAATCCACCAAAGCTGATACAGCATAGGAAAAATTGTGATGTTTCAGCTTTCATTTACCCGATCAAAGTAGGATAGTGCAGTGTGAGAAGGAGGATATTTAAGACATTTCCAAGATGTTCTAGAAAACTCCACGATCCCATTATCATTTATTCATATTACTGGTGAACATGTAAACACAGGCCAAGGAAGCTGTGGTCAACAAAGCAGCTCTGGTCAACAAAGCAGCAGCATACAAACTGCAAGAATGCAAGATTTACTTTCACAACATTTAGAAACCTATTATTTTTTACCTTTCATCTCTCACCCTTCTAACACATACACAGTATTTCCCATCAGTTAATCAAAAAGGCAAGTAACTTGAACAAACAGTGCCCCAGACACAGACTGATAAGAAGCACCACATCCAGCACATAGTCCATCCAGCACAGCGCACTGGTAGGATAGACAAGGAAGACACACAGCTGGTGATTAAGAGAAAACATAGGAGAAGGCATGGAGGTAAGAAAATCCATCCTGCCTACAGTAATATCTATTTGTTAAAAACAAGACAAAAAGATCTAGTCAAAACCAAGTATCAGAAGTGATGGGCTGGACCTGAATACCACCCATATCATAGGAAAAAATAGATAAATCAATCACTTCCACATCCAAAGGTAAATGAAGAGAGTATAGAAAGTACACTTAGTGAAAAAATGCTCCCTGGTAGTGTCTAAATTTGAATTTGGTTTTGGGAATGACACCTCAGCTCCCAGTCTCAGTTAAGGATTCAATACCTCTAAACAAACATGCATTTGGCATCTATTTCTCCTCTCTTTTCATTCAATTTTGAAATAGCTGTAATGCCCATACCTAGTCCTAATAAACAGGCCTACCTTCAGTCTCCATCTCTCATCTCTAAATTTTTCATTACATTTTAAGTTGACTTCCATAGATACTCTGGCAAACAAAACATACAAAGAGCCACTCTCACGAACCCTTCTGCACAGCACCGTAACTAAGGACAGGACAGATCATCTTCTGGTTTTCAGTAAATCAACACATTATAGATTGCAATATTCTGTGATGATACCAAATAAGACTATTTTAAAACATACAATTTTTCATAAAACTGTTTTTGAAACATATTGTACTATCTATCTGTTTGTCACTATGAACTATGTTAGAAAATTCTAAGTTTTTGAAAATACATCATAAACATCACATTTGTTTGTCGCCAAGAAATACACTAAAAATAGTTTGGGTAATATCTGAATCAAGTGCTTTATATTTGAGAAAGCATTTTAAACAGGTAATGTTGGCTTCTTTAGGGGAATATGTAGCATTTTCATAGTTTAACCCCAACTGGAAACTAAACACCATGCAACTGCTCACTCACTACACCCCGAGGTGAGATGGGAAGGAGACTCAGAAAAAGAACAAAAAGTCATGGCTTGAGGTAAGAACAGTTAAATAGTTGAAAAAAATATTATAATAAAAATTATAATTGTAATTAAAAAAACCCACAAGATAAACAACAGCAAATAAATAAACACCAAGAAAACAAGTGATGCACAATGCAGTTGCTCACCACCTGCTGAACAATGTCCAGCCCATCCCCAAGCAGTGGCTGGCCCCATCCAGCCACCCACCCCCTCCAGTTTTCACACTGAACATAACATCCTGTGGTATGGAATACCCCTTTGGCCAGTTTGGGTCAGCTGTTCTGGCTGTGCTCCCTCCCAGCTTTTTGTGCAGATTCTCACTGGCAGAGCGTGAGACACTGGAAAGTCTTTGACTTAGGGTAAGTACTACTTAGCAACATCCAAAACATTAGTGTGTTATCAACATTATTCTCATATAAAATCCAAAACACAGCACTGCACCAGCTACTAAGAAGTAAACAAACTCTATCCCAGCTGAAACCAGGTCAAGTATATAAAAATGCTACTAAGAAACTACAGTTTCTTGGTAGTTTCTACATAGATTCTAGACATGCAGAGCTGTTCTCTGCACTTGTTCCAAGACAGTCAGTTGGCATTAATGGTTTCTGACTCTCTGAAGCATTCAAATGATGAAGCTTGCACACTTCTCATATTGCTGAGATGTGACCAGTCATGTTCTCTGTGAAACAGTGGAATCAAGCATGTCTCCACGTGCCTGCCCCAGCGACTTCCCAGTTCTAGCCTCAAGAAAGACCAAAGCTGTTATGACCTTTTCCACCTACTAGCCTAGACTTCTGCAGAAAGTAAACACAGAAGCAGAGATTATAAAGAAACCATGGTGTTATCTAAACAGAATACAATTCCAGGTTACAATGTGGCACACATCTGGGGTCAGATTAGCTACTGCCAATGACTCCTCTGTGGGTACAGAGTTACCAGGTAACAAGAGGGAGGAAAAAATGATCTGTATTGTTCTCAACACATACTTGCCAAAGAAAGAATGATGTTACAAAATACAGTACCTGTTGTATAAACTGCATGTCTTTCATGCTGTCTTACATTAAGTGGTTTTATTAACAGAGCTCTACAGTTTAAGCAGTCAAGCTTTGTGTCTGGCACCACTTAAAGCCCCTTATAGTCCTGCTCAGGTACGAGAAGTTGGGCAGGGAGATAGGTCTGTCCAGTTTGCAGTCCTCAGTCCAGCTCTGCTGTCTGGGCCTGCCTGACCAGAACTCTCACCACAGCCAGCAGGCTACTACACAAAGATCACTGCAGGCATTAAGATCACCAATAACTGTGTAAGATTTAAAAAAATACTATGTTAAAGAATGGTGTGCATCTGTCAGCCTTTTACTTTATGGACGGACTACTCTCCATTTTCTTTCTATGCCTCAATTAATGTTTTTCACAATAGATAAGCATTTTAAGTGTAAGCTTTCAGAGTTGGAAAAAATTTCTAGATAAAATACTTTGTTATCAACCAGAAAACTAGAAAAATATTGTTTCAGTAACACAATGCCATATGTGATAAATAAGTAATGTACTAAGACATCTAAATATATTTTAAAAAAAAGTGAAAACTTAAAAAGCAGTGTGAGAATTACAAGCCTTACTGCTAAAGTGTTTTAAATAATTATGTTGAAAGCAGACTACTCCTTCATGTAGTACAAGTCAGCCTCATGCTAGGAAAATGACCAATACATTGAAAACTGTACACTTATATTCTAGTCAAACATACAGAATAACCAGTTCATAGGATCACTGATGGTCTGATAAATGTTGTCAGGAAAGACATTTGGTTTTGGTTGATGTCAGAATATTTAGGGCAGCCTTAAGAATGCCAGAAGTTCTTTAAAACAAATATCATACAAAATTTGGATCAGTAACATAAAAATTAAAACATTCTGAAAGAATGACAAAGCACCAGGGAAAAGAACTATTGTGCAGACAATAGTTTTAAACCAAACACCCACTCGTAACTGGCAATGTTTAAGTCACAGAGAACAAAAATGCCTGCCCAGAAAAGACATGTGAACTAAAGGGCTGAAATGTGAGTTACAGGGAGAAAAGAGAAAAATGCTTACCTGTGAATAGAAAAAGAAGTAATAGATCTAATGAGGGATGCCACTGCTCCAACTTTAGCAGCTTCCACTGCTCCCCGTACTCGGTATTGCACAGTTTCACCATAACTGATGAAAGGTTCATTGTAGACAACAATCTTCCCCTTGGCCTCCTGAGCTCTTTTATGCAGTTCATCAAAAGAGGCTACCACTATGACTTCTGCCGTAATTCCTGAAAGAAAGTATTACAGTGGTTTTAGCATTGCTGTCCTATAGCTCTCCTATGGCCACTTTTAATAGACAGAAAAGCACGGACTGTGCAGAACTCAGGAAATCAGAGATTTAATTTTTTACTGGAAAAGGAAGACTATGTGAAATACTTCATCAGGGATTGCTACTAAATATATGTAATAGCACTCTGAGCAAGTCCACTCAGGTCTGTAAACCCTGCTATCAGGTTGGTATTAAAACATAATTTGAAGGGCAAGAAGGATGCACAGGGAGAATTTTGTTCTCTGAATGTGCTTTAATGCCTCACTGTAATCATTTATAGTACAAAAACATTTGCAAAAGCTGCCTATGGGATTAATTAAAAAAAAAGATAGTAATCTTTTCATGGAAATGTTTTGATATGTTGCTAAACAACCTAGCTTAACGTAAGACAACTGGAAACACATATTTTTAGACTGAAACACTTATAAAATTTTTTAATCCAGAAATTAAATAATTAAATCTCTGCAGTTTCAAGATATTTTGCAGTATGCATTATTATTGTTATTGTTATTTCTTCATATTTAATTCAGCAGAATACTGCAGTTCTACTGGATGCCTTTCTGGGAGATTTTCCAGATTTTCCATATGTCCCAGTTATGATTCAGAAAACACAGGCAGGTACTTCTGCAGAACTATTTACACATGGTAAGTTAGATTCCACTCAGCTCTTAATTTTTAATAGTTCGAATAGTTTTAAATTTCTGTATTATCTTGCTTGAAAACATAAAGAATGTTATAGTTAAGTAGTTTTCCCCAAAGCCAGAGAACCCTTCTAACTTTTTAGGACATTAATTGAGGAACTATATTTCACAGCATTTGAGAAGTAATTCATTAAAATGACCACTGTGCTTAAAATCCAATTGTGTTGATTGGTTACAGAGATAAGTAGAGACTGCTTAACAACATGGGCTGGTTCTTTGCTTCTAAATGTAGAAGAAGTAATGGATGCCTGAAATTTTAGCATTATATATTTCACCTAAAAGTCACAAAATACATCAGTAAAAACTAAAACTAATAAAAAATGTCTAGCAAAGATCTGTCAAAGAAGTGAAACTATCATATTTTTAAGAATAAATTGATTTTCCTTGGAAAAGTCCTCCTTTTTTTTTTTTTGCTCGTTTGCTTGTGTATGTTGTATAAGAATTATTTAGAGGATTTCAAAGACTTGTATTTAAGGCTGTAATACATGAGAAGAACTGTTAGCAAAATAGGAAGGTAATCTCTCTCAGCACCAGTTTGTCCAGGCTCATGGCTTCTTTAAGATGAAACCACACTTCAAAACCTTAAAGAAACCATTCCACACAAAAGTTTGGTTTCTTTAGAGTTCACTGCTAAGAGGGCAATAGAAATCTACTGCTACAGCAAAAGCCTATGACTTTTAGCTACAGAAATACCCTAGTGTCAGAGGTGTACAAATTTTAACTATTCAGATTCTTATCTTTACCTGGCATTGTTTAAGAGAGGGAAACCAGAGAATCACCTTCAAATTTTACCAGTTGCCTTTGGCAGGTAGGTGAGCATACTAACAGACCCCAGCTGCTTGTAATGAATGGCAGGTTCAGCTGCCCAGCTAAGGAACATCCCAGCAACAGGATCATTTTGGGTATGAAACCCTGCCACTGGAAATAAAGCCAAGTATCTGCAAAATTTCATTTTCCACAAGAAAAGTCATGGCCTCAGTAGGTTGATACTGCAATTTGTATTTCATATTAGCTCTCCCCAGTGCTCCACTTGGATCGTGCAGCAGGCACTGGAAGGACACACGTATTAGTGACTATTGGTCAAGAGAAATGAGGAGTGTAACACTTCTGGGCATTACTTTACTGCATTCATGAACAAACAACAACTCTGAAAGCTTTTTAAAGAAAGCTACAGACAGCTGGTAACTATCTGTAATTCCTAGGAAATATCATGGAGAAGTAAATTTATGGCCCTTCCTAGATGACAGGCATTAGGAGTTTGCACAGTGAGCTCTGTGGGAATTAAAGCTACGGGAAAGAACAGAGCTGCAAACTCCAGCTCAGTATCTCTACTTTTGAATGATCCCAAAGAAGCTAAATAAAGCCATCCTTTGACAAAACAAAACAAAGGCTCTCTTTGCTAGTTTAACTTAATGGCAGCACGGTATACATAAAGCATCAGTTACAGTGCTTTCAGTAACAAAGTAAAACTTCACTCTTGTGTAACTTCTGACTAATTCAATCACTCGTTTGCATTTTAGTCCCATTTTATACCATTTCAGAACCTTCTATTGAAGTGACAAGAGTAATGTTTATCTTAAACAAATATGTGGACACACATACACAAACCATTCTACGACCTCCTGTGTAAAAGGAGAAACAAAACAAAAACCTCAACAGATTTAGGAGAATGAGTTATTCCCCTTAGAAACAGGAAATGTCTCACCTTACTGAGCCTTTAAGCAAATTAACAAAACTCTGCCCTAGCATCTTCTATCAATTCAGTGCCTCATGGCTCTGCTTCCTGCGTCAAAAGCTGTTCTCTCTCTTTCTTACTTCCATCATTAACTGATCCAGAGCTTGGCTGTGTGTTATTGAACAGAATTCTTCAGAAAACCCATGTAAGGAGGGAGATGGATCGCCTGCTTACTTAAGCAAGATATAAAGATTATAACATTCAAGAGATGAATACAGAATATTTGGGAAATTAGATAAATAAAAGGCATGAAGCACAGAAGACAGAATTATGAACATGATCTGTATAAAGCTGAAGACTATTTGATCTCACTGTGTGATACATATTGGTGAGTTGGGTAAGTGAGCAAAAGAATCTAGGTAGTACTATGGGTTTCCTCTCATTTCTCCTATTAAACAGTAAATTGCACCCTGTTATTTCTGAGAATTAAGGTACAGGAAGGGTGCTAACGGTGGGCAAAGATGGCAATTTTCCATTATCAGCAAAATTACATTTTACAAGGTTCTTTGTATGCTGAAATGTGTATTTCTGCCTAAAAGCTTCAACATGCCACAACTTTGATGATCACATTGCCAGTCAAAATAAATGGCATGGTACGTATTAGCAATCTAAAATTTGTCACAGGCAGGATGAATACAAGACTGATTACAGTTACTCTTTATTAGCTACAGAAAGCAGAAAGTCCATTTATACACACACACACACACACACACACACACACACACACACACACACACACACACATATATACAAAAGCATCTGTAAATCAGCTGTCTGTAACATTGCCATAAACAAGAAGTCTGATTCTTGGCATGAACAATTCTGTCTGAAGAGTCCCCTCCTAGCACCTGCTTGCCTGCCAGCAATGATGCAAGGAGTAAATTAGTTCAAAGGGGATTCCTCACAAGGTAACTTATTCTTCCCAAGATTAAATGCAGTGAATATTTAACTCACTTTAGTATCTAGAGCTATGCATCAGTCTGTGTTACTAACAAGTTCCAGCAAAGAGTAAGAAAAAAAGGAAAATCCACCATATTATCAGATTGTATAACGTGATGAACCTCTATTAAAACTTCAAGGACACTTCATATGGAATATTGATGTCCCTGGCCACACTAGGGCAAGACAGGGCCAGACTTTACCATATCGAGTATCAGGAATTCCTGAGATTAGTGAACCCAGTCTCTACTGGTTTTTATTTATTACTATCTTAGAAACATTGTATTCATAAACACACAGAAATTTAATCAAGTTAGTTACAATCTATTTCTGTATTAAAAGAATTTAGTAAAATCAGAAAGAAATATCATTTGCATACTGTTTAATCTTACTGGATACCAATTTCCTCATTACTTAATTATGGCCTTACTCTCTTTTTTCCCCCAGTCTCATTTTTGTCATCCAGTTCATAGCATCAGTCCCTTGGATACCTAGTTACAAACCAAATGCAGCTATCATTACTTTGACAATACATTTTTTTCGATAGCAGCAAGCAAACAACTCACACCTATGTACCTCTCAAACTTCATTTACTGCACACCGTTAATGTAACAATTACGATTTGTCTTACAAATCACACTACTGGACAGTGATGCTACTGATCCACATGCACTGAAGCTGCCACTGTCAAATAAATACAGTGATGAGCAAAGTAATTTTTGCTTAAAACAATTAAAATACGGTAATTTTAAGCCTAGACAAAACAAAGCTGGAAACTGTATCAACTAAGTCTCCACAAAACTTCCCTGTGTATTATATATTTAAAATTTTTCATCCTAAACATAAGACACTGCCTTGAAATATCAACACAGAAAGTCAACAACACATCTAATTGTTCTGATACTGGTAGAAATTTTGAAACTGGAGAAGATTTATCTGAAACATGTCCTGGCATCTGCAGTCGTGAGAGCAAGAGGGAGACAGAGTGCTACCACCTCATTCATCAGAACCAGGCATCAGGATATCAGAACAGGAAATCAATACACCTCACCATGGTAGAGTAGGAGAGAGTAGGAGCAAAACCAGGCCACAAGCACAGTGCATGAAGATGGCAGCCCTGCCTCACAGACCAGCACCCTTGTATCTCACCTATCTCCTGGATGGCTGCCACTTCCCAGATTTCTCTGTTTCCACCTCAGCTCTCCCCACAAAGCTACTTAAGCCTGGTAGCTGATGCATGAAGCTATACTGTATTCCATGCCGACCCCAAGCACATACAGGCAGTAGTCCCAAGCTTTTCTGCCCTCAGCCTGGCTAATCTCATTATCCTTCAGATGCTGATCATCTCCCCAAGATAAAAGTACCATGCCTTTGCTTCTTTCAGATATGGCCCACAAGCACTGTCTTGTGCCCATTTGCAAAGTAGCTTCTTTCATAGAGTCACAGAGAACCTAGATTTTTTTTTGCATGGGTCACAGGATAGAGCTGCACATTCAAAGTCAGATATCTAAGTCTGGAGAGAAAAAGATAGTTGTTGGGACAGGTCAAAAGAAAGAAGGTCTTGGGGAGCAGACAGAAAAGGCAAATATATTCAAAGGTGAGATTAGGACCTGGCATTATATCCTTTTTTAAGTTCAGCGCCCTGTAAAATCAGCTCAGAAAACATTTTTCCCCTCAACTTCTATCATAGCTCTTTTAAAAACATGTTGCTTTCCATCTCTCTCCAGGAATTAGTTCGGCTTTCCCCCAATGCCGCATGCAATTCAACTAGATTTTCAGAAAAACAAACCCAAATTCCATCTGTAATGAACTCATCCAATTAAGGTTTCATGTCAGACTGAAGCAAATGAAAGATTAATATCATCACTTCTTTTTTTCTCCCTCAAAAATTATAGCATGTACTGAAAATGTGAAATATTTCTACCACCTAGAAACACATTTGCTCTGTCAACACATATCAATATGTATTGATATAAGAATTATAACATGAAGAAAACATTAAATATTTTAGGGGAACTGTGAAATGAAGAAGAGGGCTTTTATCGAGAAAAAAGATTTTGTAAAATCTGAATATACTTCTGGAAAATGTGACCTCACCTACTCTGTGGAACAGCAAAAATAATTACTTCATGAAACTAAAATTACATAGGAGTTAACCAAAAGGATATGAGGCTCTTCAGCTCTGATGCACAGCACAGAGACTAAACGTATTGCATCATTCCTTAAGAACATAGAGGAAAAATAAGCATTATAAATAATTACATTTCTTACAAATATGACTTACAATTTCCAGCAAGTACTGGATCTCCTTAGAATAGTTTGGTTTCAATAACATGTAGTTTACTGTGCAGTAGCAAATCCTAGCAGAAAAGGGGTTGGGCCCAACACCTACAACAAAGCCTTGGATGCCAAAAGAGCAGGGCAACAAGTTAGGTTCTCTCAGGAGCAGCCCTGCACAGGGCACATGCTTGCTATGCAACGTCCAGGGAGAATCAGGTATTCAAGAACAAGATCCAGAGAGGTCAGTTTCTGAGAACACAGGTGCTCAAGGCAGGAAGTATAGAGGACAACCATTCTCTCCTTAGTGAGTCAAGATGCCAGTCACTGCTGGCTACCCTTTGGGATGAAGGTAACAGTGCCATCCAACAGTGCATGCATAGCCCACACATGCAGAAAATCATATTCAAGTCCTGCCCTCAACTCAGTGACACTGAAAAGGGAAAAGACCTGAAAATTCCATCTCTTGGCATTGGCAATCCACATTTCACTTTGTTAAAGTAGCAACTGGAATTCAACTTCTTCCCAGACAGCATGTCCACCTCAAAGCCACACAGTTACTCCTACTCTCTGAATCTTTGGAATGCCACTGCACTAACTTTTGGCCCAAATGCTGAGCCACTGAAAACCACAGTGTCTGAGGTCATTCATGGATGTCATCTTTTACATTCCAAGAAAAACAATAGCATAATTACCATACCACAAGCAGCATTGCTGTAAATAATAGTAAACAATCCAGGCACCCAGTACTGAGGCTCATGGTCTCAAGATGTGAGTCAATAGCTCCTCACACATGAAAAAGGAGGGATCCAGTGAAGGCAGAAGAAGGGTTTTACCATGCACTGTGGTCTCAGGCCTACAACTCTCTCCAACCCCTGTTCTCAGCATTGAACCCCTCATCAAAGGGTGTGGGATGATAGAGTTAAATCTAAAGGGGATTCACAATTTTAAGGTAAAAAGCAGCTACAACTCCCTGGATGGACTGAGGTCAACATGCTCCCCAGTACAACAATAAACATCTGCTCAGAGAAACAGAACAGAGTGTGGAATGGAGACTACGTGGCCCCCCTCCATTCTAATCTCAGCATAATGGGAGAACACTGCAGTACTAAGACTGTACAGTACCTGTCTGATAAGGGAGAATCAAGATGTTCTGCTGCTGAAGCCAACCACCATGTTGAATCCCCTTCTCGGGTGCCAAACCACAACCACCCGCCCTCTCCCATTAGGTACACCAATCAGAAATAAAAAGTATTTATGACAAGAGCCACTCAAACTCCACCCAAACATAAAGAAAATAGTATAAAAGTAAGTTGGGGATAAGTGGAAAGTGGGAAAAGACCTCCACCAAAACTGCTGGGATCAGTCAACGGGCTGAGTCTATCTTCTCCACCCCCAGAGGGACGTCTTGGGTGAGAAATATGCTCTACACGCGTTAAATGCTGCATTTAGGACTAGAGCTTTTGCTTTTGCTTATCCCACAGCATATTATTTAGATTGCTTCGTATCAGAGCTTGTGCTTGCTTAATATGCGTATCAGTACATTGCTTTAAAACATATTTTTGCAGTAGACACTATCACCAACAACCTTCAAACCTTATTAATCTGCCACAACTTGTATTAATAAAAAGTGTTATTCCGTAAACTGTTAAAGTGAGTCCTTGCAGTTGCTGGTGGCGGATAACACCTTGGCAGGACCCGTTGAGGGGTCCTGGCTCTGTTGAGTTCCCCCTACCAAGGGAGGTCAAAGTACTCTCTGATCTTGCTAAGCCGTTGGTGAAGGGTCTCCTTACGAGACACTGACAGACTGTCGGACACCAAGGTCTCAACTTTCCTGGGGGACTGATGAGCAAAAATCTGAACTCCCACCCTTCACATGACAAAGGGGTACTCAAGTGCCTCCAGAATGACAGCCTTTTCTTCCAGTAGGTCAGTGACCACCCAAGATGTTGGCAACTCAAAGGTAAATCCTCTGACACACATTAAAGTTAACTTTTCTTCTCTTGGCCTTTTGTTTATCTAGCTGAATTTCCTAATCCACTTCACCACGGAGAAAAAAAAAAAAAGGAGGGTCAACACCAGGGGGAAAACAGATTGGCCAAGACTGGGGCCAGACTGCTTCTTTCAGCAGCAGGCCTGGCTTAATATAATGGTGAGCCTACAGCAACAGCACACACCTTCAACAACTTCAAGACATGTATTATCCCTGCTTTATACATAACAGGCTGGAACTATTTTCATATTATCTAAGTGCAAAACTCCTATCACCTTCCATAAGAGCACAATTGGACCAAATGTTGACAGTTAAACAAAAAAAACCATGACTTGAACATAAAAACTAGGAAAAAGTCTGCCAATACATCATCTTCATATTTATGTTATTTCAGTTTTGCTGCAACAAACAGTACAAAAAAACCAGAGACTGCTCCTTTTTCAAGGAGACATTTCAGGCAGGCTGCATTCTGGAGTTGGTTCTGCTTGTCAGTATTTCTTTAAAATTAAAGGGCAGAGTCACCCATCAGGGTAAAAAAAGTGAATTTTAAAACACATGCAAAAAATATGAATTCTTTGATACTTTACGGTCAAACATCTGCTAAACTACTGCTTTCCTTCAATTATGGGATTCTCAAAGCAACAATTATATCTATTTTCCTCAGAATTTGAGGGATATAATCAGAACTACCAGAAATCAACACAGTCTCTCTCTATATATCTTTATGTTTTGCCAATGTTGGAACAAATGAGACAAGGACACTGACTAAATATGGTAAATCTCCAGTTTGCCAGCACCCAGCACTTTCTAACATTCAATACTGTTTGTTACCTAGGAATCCATTTCTTCGAGGTGGTGACCATTTTCAGTCTCTGCTGGCTTCTGGAAATCCAGGTCACTCTGTGTTTCATTTTTCTTCTCTCCCTGTCACTAAGACAGGCAGTAAAGTTACTCCCTCATTGTAAGGAGATCAAAGTAACTGAAAACTTTATTTTTGACCTAACACCTTCATATCTGGGAATACACTGAGAGCGAGAATGTTGGGGAGTTTCCCTCTTCAATAGAAAATCTAACCTTTTCTGTACTGTCCTTTTTTTGCTGTAAATCAGATGGAATCTGGAAACTTGACATCCTGGCATGTTGCCCAGTCATGAAGAAGAAAGTAGAACTTTATCCACAAGATCACAAGGTACTGAAAAGCCTTCTGCATATCATCCAACTGTTTCATATCTGAGCTAAAGTGGGAAAACCTCATAAAATCAAATAAATGAGGAAAGCTCTGCCCACATCCCAATAGGCTTTCAACTCCATAGGAATGGGTGAGAGAAGACCTGCAGGAAGAGACACTCCTGGTATAATGAAGTCAGTTCTGGCTTGGACTTCAAGGCTAAAATACAGATACTGATACTATTTAGGTCTTCCTATTCCTGCACTGAAGGATTTTTTCCCACACTCACATGGTGTATGCAGAAATGGAAAGTAAGCAACTCCAGCATGCGCTCTGGCCATTGGGTCACTCTCAGGAAACACTGGTTTGAATTTCCAGGGACAGAAGGGAAAATAAACCCTGAATTTCAAGCATCCAAAACCAGGTTTCTAAATTGCTATTAGGCTATTGCCATGATAATGAAAAGCCCCTCAGAGCATTAGCTCTGAAGGGCTCTGCTGAGCTCCAGGAGGAGCTGAGGGCACCAAGGACCACCAAGTCCAGCACCATGTTTTAAGTTTCTGCCAATGTGGTTTTCTCAGCTTATCCGGTCACAAGCCTGGGTAAAAATCATGGGAAGGGAGGAATACAGGACATAACCGAGAAAATGAGAAAACCGGAAACGGTCTCCTGTACCTCCTGCTGGGATGGGGGAGTCATCCTCTCTCATCTTAACCTCACCCCTCCACCTTAAAAGACAAGAAGTCCAGCCAGTGCTGTCCTCTGGTGCTAAGTAGGCATCAGTAATGTCACAGAAGGGATCTGTTTGGACTATACAGAGTAAGTGGTTTGTAAACTGAGAGGTCTGAAACATATCTTGATAGGAACACTGATTTAAAATATGCAATAAGTATCAGGTTAATACTAAACAACTTCAGGGATGATCTGCATAGTCCACTTTAGAGGCAGCTGTGAAGGAACCCAGGAACCATCATAGAGCCAACATCTGATGGACAGTCCTTGGCCTTTAACATATCCCTCTGCCAAAGCTCAGCACAGCAGCAGATCTCCCCACTTTGATCTCATGCAGCAACAGCAGTTAAGTTGCACTATTCTGATTACTGGAACACTCACATTCCTGCAGCTTCTTGGCTAAAACAAGACATATCAGAACTGCTGATAGACTCTCACTGAGGGAAATTGTTCCAATATTTCTGATGGTATTTAGGGTGGCCTTCTATCCCTTTTTCTCAGGAATAAGGCACAGTGATAATCACTGGTTAGAGCAGAGGAAGCATTTCTGGGAACAAATATCTCAGAAGTGATAAGGCAGTGGTTTTAATGTGCAACTACACATTTTTTATTCCATGCTTGGGATGAGTGAGAGTTTTAGGACAGGCACTTTTCTGAGCAGCACACCCTCCAGCGCTGCTGCCCAGAGAGACTGGTGATGAGCGGTTCTCACCAGAAATTTCCATCAGCCAGGCGGACAGCCCAGAAATTGGAAGAACGAGAGCCAAGAGCTCACCAGGCACCAGCTACCCCACATAACCTTCTCAAGCACAAAAACCTGTCCCAGCTTGCACAGAACAAGATGAGACCAGCAGAAATCATAACAGCCAGAAACAGGATAGTCAGAAATCAGAAGGTAAGTAATTGAATCAAAATTATTCCAAGTGTGAGAAACTGCCCTCTCTTTCATGAGAGATCTCACTGCCATGAAGTCTTCTAGCACCAACATGTACATCTCTTCAGAAACATGGTAGATCTCAGAGGAAAGTAAAAATGTCAGAAAGAATAAATGTGGGCTTTTTAAACATTACTCAGTATAAACCAGCACTGGATAACAGAATCTTATCTTTCAAGGCATTACCAGCCACAGGTACTAGCCTGACCATTCAGTTGCCAGTATAAGAACCTTAGAGATGAAAAAGTAGGATATGATCAGCCTCTGTGAGCATTTTTAACATGTAAATTCAGTATCTCTCTAAAAGAGAAAAGGCAAATCTAGGAGTAAAACCAGGCAAGTGCAAATAACTACATGGTTAAGAAAGAGAAACAAAAAACAGACTTCTTGGGATGTGAAGATGTTTGCCAAGATTAAATTGCAGGTTATCTTGGAAGGTTCAGTAACACTTGCTCAACACCAAAAATGTCTTTCTAATTTTAGTTTCCTTTTTGGGAAGCTTGTAATAGGACTGGAAAGGATACAAAATAAGTTGTAGGCTTAAACTTTGCTGTAAATATTCTCCTATCAAAGCACTAAACCTTACACATATCATGGTACAAACAGATATTATTAATGGTTTTAGTTGTTTTGCATTTTAGGCATGTCTTTACCTCAATATAACATGAATACCTCAGACAAAATTTACAGTAGCAATTTTGCAAACCAAGTATGATTTATTTGAAACGTGTCTTAAATTATCCAGTTTTACTTGCATTTTGAAGAGCTATATAATTTTTCTAAACAAAACAGCTTTTATATATTGTTTCATTTCAAACAGAAAGCTCACTATCACAAAAATTTACAATTCGTAAAAAATTATGAGCATCATGTTATCTTTTATTTCCTAAACTAAATTTATTTTCTCATAAAGGAATATGAATGCTTTTGAAGTGGTCTAGGAATAAGTTTAGTGGTTTTTATGGAAAGAAGTCATAGAAGAAGGTTATCATCTGGCCTTTAAATAAAAATCCTGAGAAAGCCCCACATCAATATGTACAAAAAGAGAGCCTTATAAATCATTTTGTTGGTAGGCAAGCTAATTTTTGGGGGCTCAAAAGACCAGAATTTTGTTGAGCCCAGCTAATGGTCATTCTTGTTCCTCAAGCAACATATCGTACATTATCAACTAAAAGGCAACACACAGTTCAACAACAGGTAAATGACAAAGACTTTCCAAGGTGAGCATGAGAGGGGGAATGGAAGGAAAGGACACAGAGATACCAATGGCCATACATAGCAAGGAGCTGGAACTTCCCAAGCTCAGCACAAGATACTCCTCCTTTTCCTGCTGTCTTGTTTTTTACCCAAGTGAAGTAAAAAGGGTAAGGGCTGAGCTTGGCAAGATAGGGCATGGCAAGAAAAGAAGAAATCACATGTCAACTCAACACCCCACAGAAAACTTCTTTCCTATCAACCACAGTGGAGGACCACGTGGTTCAGCAGTGTTAAACAAAAGGGTATAGACATAATGGAGAAAGAGTTCAGGAATCAATTCTAATTCTACAAGCCAGTTTATAAATACAAACTGCATCATTCACAACCATGACATACAAAACAATCCCCCAGAAAAACAGCATCTTGTTTTGCAGAACTGTTACAGCAGAAAGAAAATCACAAGGGGTGTAATACAGTTTGGTGTTAAAAAGCAAGTGATATGTAATTCCAAAAGGAAGAATTACCTTCTGGAGGAGTTGCAACACTGTTCCCAAGTCCCAAAATAGCAATGCTCTGATTCCTTGGTTCCAGCATCATTGCAAACTCTTCTCCTCTTTCCCAGTGCGGTACTTTCACAGGTTCCAGATGCACATTTTCCAGCCCATCTTTCTGCAGGGCACTGAACATATATTTGATGGCTGCATCTAGGTTTTTTGAGCCACTGAGTCTAGGTCCTATGGTATCAGCAAAAACTGCTAATCTTTCATAGGATCTGTTCTGAGCCTTTCCATGAACAGCAAGATCAATAATAGCCTTAGCAATATCAGTATAGCCAGCTATCTCATTTTTAATGTCTTCAAATGATTTCGGGTAACTGCCATCTCTTCTTAAAGGTTTCCCAGCATACTGTGATAATAAGTTCATGAGAAATACTAGGAATAAGTACTTCATTTTTTTCTCTTTTTTCTTTTTCACAGATGGCCTGTTGGAGAGGCAAACAGAAAAAAATATTAAAAAAATTATACAGGTATCAGCAATACTTTTTGTTATTTGGATTGGCAGACAGAAATGAAAATAAATCAGTTTATCATGAAAATGCTTTGATCAGAACTAGCAGGAAAGTAAACTCAACTTGAAGACAGAATTATTGAAAGCAAATGAAAAAGATAATCAGACCACTGGACACAATCTTTGTTGTGGTATTTAGAAATATCCTTGGAATGCTGCATCTCTTTAAATTATCACATTCTTCACTGAATCAAAACCCAGGGCTGCTCCCATCCAGGAGGAGCTTTGTATCTCCTTTGTATTTGGAGCAGGAGTTGCCAGAATTGCCAAATCAAATGTCTTTCTTTACACAAAACATCCAGACAAAAACTTTTCCTAAACCATTCATGAATAAAAGTGCTTCTTAATCTTCACCTTCATCATCAGGAAAGTACTTTCGACTGACTAAAAAGATGTAAGAGTGACTTAGATCTAATGCCCCCAAGTGTCCTGGTTTCAGCTGGGATAGAGTTTGTTTTCTTCTTAGTAGCTGGTGCAGTGCTGTGTTTTGGATTTTATATGAGAATAATGTTGATAACACACTAATGTTTTGGATGTTGCTAAGTAGTGCTTACCCTAAGTCAAAGACTTTCTAGTGTCTCATGCTCTGCCAGTGAGGATCTGCACAAGAAGCTGGGAGGGAGCACAGCCAGAACAGCTGATTCAAACTGGCCAAATGGATATTCCATACCGTGTTCAGTACACAAACTGGGGGAATTGACTGGAAGGGAGTGATCACTGCCAGGGATGGGCTGGGCATTCTTCAGCAGGTGGTGAGTAATTGCATCACTTATTTTTCTTGGGTTTTATTTATTATTATTATCATAATTATTATTATAATACTTTACTTCTCTTCACCTATTAAATTGTTCTTATCTGAACCCATGAGTTTTTGTACTTCTTTCTCCTCCTTGTATGAATGAGGGGCGGGAGGGGGAGTGAGTGTGTATTGACATGGTATGTAGTTACCATCTGGGGTTAAACTAAGCCAGAATACTAAAAAAACTTTCTTTGTATCCTGCTTCCTCTTTCAGGGCTTTATCCCACAGGACTTTTATCAAGCAGATCCCTGAAGAGGTCAAAGTCTTCTCTCCTGAAGTCCAGTACTGTGATCTTGCTTTTTGGCCTGCTCTTAAGATCCTGAACTCCATTATCTCATGGACACTGCAGCCAAGGCTGCCTTTGACCTTCATACCACAACCACCCCTTCTTTGCTTGTCTGAAGTCCATGAGAGCACCTCTCCCTGCTGGCTTCTCTATACCCTGTGTCAGGCACCTCCTGGATTGCTTATAACCTGCTGTGATGAGCCTCCAGCAGACCTTGGGATGGTAAAGTATAGCATAAGCATCAGAACCTGTGAATGAGAAGCTACTTCTAGCTGTCAAGGCCTCATCTACTTGTTTTTGCTGATCAGGTGGCCTATAGCATACAGCTACTACAAAGTCACCCATACTGGTATGCTCTTTAATCCTTATCCATAAGCTCTCGGTTCATCATCCATACCCAGGCAGAACTCCAAGCACTACAGCTGTCCTCTCACATGGAAGGAAACTCCATCTCCTTTTCTTCCAAGTCTGTCCTTCCTAAAGGCCATATATCCATCCATTGCAGCATCTCAGTCATGTGAGCTATCCCTCCACATCTCCATGATCCCAGCAAGATCACAGCCCTACAACTGCACCAGGATCTTTAACTTCTTGTATGTATTCCCCATGTTGTGCATATTAGTGTACAGGCACTTAGAAGCAAAGACTCATCAATGGAAACAGAAGAGGCAACCCACAACATTTATGAGAGCTTCTGATCATCTCCCAAAAAGGGGGGATGACCCACCAGGCATGCATCTATAAGATACCATCTGAAACACTGCCTGTGCAACCCAGAAATAAGGCACAGAAAGAGTGAAAGTATGAAACCACATTTCTAGGATCCATAACCCACCCAAATTCAGAAACAAACAAACAAACAAAACCGCCCCAACACCCACAAAAAACACATACACAAACATTTTGGAGCCACCATCCTAGCTCATATGATAACCAGCACAAATTTCCAGCCTTCCATTGGCCTTTATGGGTCTTTTCACAAATAGCAATTTAACAATAGCTTTAGCAGTATAAGAACATTAAGCTATTCTCCTTAACTATTCAAATGTCCTCTAAAATTGAGATCAAGGAAGTAACAAGTTCTTCACAGTGTAGTGAAGAACTATCTCTGATTTCATCTGTGAATGACAAATCTATCACAGAGATTTCATCTCTCTCTGTGAGAAAGACAGGGCAAAGGTCTTAAACAACCAGGAGCAGAAGACTTGGGTTATCTCAGGACACTGCCTGAGAACTGCAAAATGCCATTTATAATCTGACTTACTGTTTATTTGTGGTTATACTACACAGAGGGTATCAGTGTATTTTTATTGCTATGCTCTGCACCTTCTCCATGTTCTTTCCCTTTGGACCAGTTAATTACAAGCTCATAGACATCCTCTGCTAGAGACATCAGTAATTTTCTCAGGATGACCGTGCTCATTTTCGCATGATGATTTTTGCCAAGTTCATCATGTACAAAGAAGCAAGCAAGATAATCTGATTTCTGCCATAAGAAATTCTTGCTGAATGGAGTAAGACAAAAACTTTGTAGAGTTAGTTTCAAAAACCTAAGGTTTGGTATTTTGTTTGTTTAAGGGTTTGCAAAATCTACCAGACAAAGCTGACACACTTAGCTGTTACACAGAAAACACAGGGGGATTGTTTAATTAGCACTGGCCACCTCAAAGATCTCCCAGTTGCCAACTTTATGCATTTTTTCAGTGAAGAAATGAAACTGCAGTTATCACATTTCCCTTAACTAAGAAATGCTTTCTTTGTTTTTTCTGGCCTCATTCAAAACCAGCAGCATCCTCACTCCAAAGGCTGCCCCAGAGGAGCTGCATTTAAGCACTGTACTTCTTCCAGGAACTTCCCACTGAACACTGAGAACAGACATGTTTCCACAGCTTTTGTGGATGTAACATACTTTTGCCTCACACAGCATTTTACTACCTGCCAATGCATTGTAACTTAATTCAAACCCTGGGCAAGGACACAAAAATGGGAACGTAATTTATTGTGCTTCCCTTGAATAGTCCAGCATAATCTGTTCAGAAGCAACTATCAGAAATAATTCCCTGCTAGGTAAAACAACATAATACTTGGACTGAAATACAGGAATCACTCTACTGCTATCTCAGGGAAAGATTGCACACCTGTTGTCCCAGCGTCTGCAACTTTATCACCCCCAGTGAATCATCTAGGAAAGGAGATTACTTGTTTTTGCATATCTAACTAGTTAAGACTCAAAAAATGAACATCATGGTGCCAGCCAAATAAATAAAAAATAATAGGACAGTCAAAATTGATCAATGTATTTAATTGTTCATGAAGCAGATAGGGGCCATCCAGCCATGGCAGTACATGGATCCATACTCAGAGGGAAGAGAATGGTCTGAATGTAGGCCATAGAAGAGAGAGATTTCATCCTACAAAATCCTAGCAGAACATTTCAAAGGGGTCTGGAGCAAGGAAGACACACCCTTGGTGGAGGAAAATTAAGTTAGGGAGCACCTAAACAAACTACATATATAAATCCATGGGGCCTCATGGTTTGCACCCACAAATACTGAGAGCTGGCTGATGTCATTGTGAGGCCACTCTCCATTATATTTATATATATTATATATGTCACTCCTATCTTCAAGAAGTAAGATGTAGGGAACTACAGATCAGTCAGCCTCACATCAAGCTCTGGCAAAGGAACAGGAGAAAAGTTCTGGAGATTATTTCCAAACATATGAAGGACAAGAAGATGACTCAGAATAATTAGCATGGATTTACCAAGGGGAAATTGTGCCTAATCAACACAATACCCTTCTAGGACAAAATTGCTGGCTTAGTAGAAGAGGGGAGAGCAGTGGGTATTGTTTCCCTTGACAATAGGAAGACAGTTGACAGTCTCCCTAAAGGTTTCAGGGAAGCTGATAAAGCATAGGCTGGAAGATATACTACATAGATATATATGTATATAACATAAATATATATGTATATATGTATATAACATAGACAGTGAAGTGGGTTGAAAATCGGCTGAACAACTGAGCTCAGAGGATTCTGATTACTTGTGTGACATCTAGTTGGCAAATAGTAGCCAGTGGTGTCCCCTAAAAGTCCATACTCAGTCCAGTACTCGTATATATCTCCATTAATGATCTGGATGCTTGGACAGACTGTGGCCTCAATAGACTTGTAGATGACAGGAAGGTAAGGAGAAGTGCCTGTGTACACAATGGTTGTGCTGCCACTCAGAGTGCATGAGAAAACAGGCAGGGGGGAACCTTAGGAAGTTCAACAAGTCCTGCATCTGAGGAGGACTAACCACCATGCCCTAAGACAGGCTAGGGACATCCAGCTGGAAAGGAGCTTGGTAGAGAATGAGTCAGCAAAGCAACTTCATGTTGGCAACGACCAACAGCCTTCTGGGCTGCGCATCAGAAGTGTTGCCAGCACATGGATGTTATCTTCCCCCTCTACTCAGTGTTTGTGAGACAACACCTGGAGCACTTGTTCATTTCTGGGCTTCCAAGTACAAGAGACATGGACATACCGGAGAGAGTGCAACAAAGGGCTGCAAAAGATTATTAAGGGACTGGAATGTCTATCCTATGAGAAGAGGCTGAGGAAACTGTGACTGTTCAGCTTGGAGAAGAAAAGACTCAGGGAGGTTTTCATCACTGGGTATAAATACCTGATGGGAGGGAACAAAGAAGACAGAACCAGGCTCTTTCCAGTGGTACCCACCAACAGAACAAGAGGCAATGGACAAAACCTGGAACATATGAAATTCCATCTGCACACAAGAATGCACTTTTTTTTTTTCCACTATGAGGGTGGTTAAACACTGGAAGAGGTTGCCCAGAGAGGTTGTGCAGTGTCCATAGGGGAGATATTCCAAACCTGCCTAGGCATGGGCCTGCACAACCTGCTGCAGCTGACCCTGCTTAAACAGGTAGTTAGGACTAGAGCTCAAAACATATCTTACAAATTAAATCTGAGATTCAGAATATGAAAGCAGGCCATAAATACAAGCTGAAAGGATTTTAAAAAACAAGGGAGAAAAGTTGCAGGTATGCAGAAGAAAAAGAGAAATTAAAGACAGGAAATTAGTCTTTTCCAGCTCAAATGAGTATGAAAGAGAACAAAATGTACTATACTACATATACATATTAATGGCCAGTCTTCGCGAGCGAAGATTTGGGAAAGGTCATTAACCCTTCGAGCCTGCGCAGTGGATTTTTTAGGTGAGACACAGCGTGCGCTGAACTGAGCCCACCCTTTAATCCTGAGGTTCATCTGCCGGGGCCAAGCACGCTTGGACAGTGGCAGTGAGGGTCTCAGAACATAGGTTTGTTTAGAGTGACCTTCTCTTAGATGGATTGCCACACAGGGCTGACGAGCTCCATCTGCCCGGGGATCGAACCCGGGTCGCAGTGGTGAGAGTCCTGCACCTTAACCACTAGACCACCAGAGGCCCCATACATATTATATATGTACTATACTACAATACTATGCTGGTAGTGCAGAGAATGTCATAAGATACATTTAAGAGTAGCTACTTTAAGGATGCTCCTACCTACTGTCTGGTCCATTTGTCTGTTGCTAACTGCTGTCTTTGATGCTAAAGGGCAAGATCATTGGGCTCTTCATCTTTTAATGATGCCCTTATAGAAAAGAGGTTTAGCACACCCAATCTGTAACTAGGCTAACTGGTGCTACCACCACTAAAATCATTACAGTATAAATTACTTAAATGTTACAGATGGAAAAGAATGAGAGAGAGAGAGACTGAGAGGACAAAGAATTTCTCAGATGAGAACACTGTCTACAGCAATCAGATAAGAGAAAGAGGAGCAAAGGGCACAAAAATAGGATTAACAAAGTTAGAGCACTGCTGCTTCTCCAGTGCGGCAAAGTTTTCCCAAAATCCCAGTTGCAAATACAGATAAAAGGATACAGAGAGTTCACAGGAGTCATGGTTATGGGAAATGGAGGAAAGAAAACAATAAATTGAGGGTATTAACCACTTAATTGCTAGAGATCTGCTATATCTGCAGAGTATCTATCAGTTTCCTAACCACATACCATTTGATTTTCCTCCAAGAAATGTATAAAATCATGAAATCACACAGTGGTTTTGATGACATGAGAATAGACTGAAAAGCCCTAGGGTAACAAACTCACATGCTGCAGAGTGATGTCTGATACATTTAATAGCATTGGAAAAAAGTTTGTTGTGACAGCTGTGGAGTAGGATGGCTGGAAGGCTAGGTGAACTTGCAAAATGACGAGGAGATTTCTGCCTAAAAATAAAGTCAGAGAGTTCTTCCATCACTTATAAAAATGAGGAGGACAGGGGGACAAGCTTTATGATCTTGAAGAGTGAAGCAGAAAAGCAGACATTCTTCAAAGACTACTTTTCCAGAATAGTCAAGATTCTTTATCTGGAAGAACAGTTAATCAGTTGGAAAATGCTGGGTTTGGGAATACACACAGTCAAAGCTAGCGTTTACATTACAAACTCCTTAAAATTAGCCTTTTGACATCTAAAACTAAGAAAAGGAATAGTACAACATGATATGGCTAAAAGACTTTGAATAATCTTATTAGTTGGACCAAAAAATCTAAAACACCAAAGGAAATACCTGAGCTGTTTTACCTTTACCAACTTACCAAGAATTATCTTGATTTGCTACCACTGAAGATACATACTGAAATCCTTGGAAAGATAAGCGTAACTTAGGACCAGATAGGCTCAAGTAGTGATATTGACTTATGGGGACAGAATAGGAAGTAAAAAGTTTTAAAAAGTCTAAGGATTAGGACTGAGAAAGTCCAAACATGCCAAGAGACACTGTAGTCTTAGCTCCCCATTTGGCAGGAGCTGATACCCTATGTATAGTCAGTATGGGGGAAGTACTGTAGCTTAACATAGGAAGGAGGCAGCAAAAGGAGCCATTCTTCCCTCTCTCTTTACCTCCAAGCCTCAGAATAATAACAGGTTACCCTGATATAATCTTACTCAGTAGCTGCTGCTAAAACGGATGGCAATAATCCTGAAGAATCCCACCATAACACACGTGCAAGGTACTGCACCAGCAAAGCTACAAAAATGATCAGTCAGCTACTTCCCTAAGAAGCAGTGACAGACAAGACAAAAATTAAGTTAATAATAACAGAAAATCCCACAACCACTGAACAGTGCCTTGGCCGTGTAGCAGCTGACATTATTCTTCTTAATGAGCATGCAAAATACAAACAGTTCTCAAAAGGGAGAACATTATCTTTTCAGAGGCAAAAGACAGGAATTCAGCTGGATTTTCAGATGAGAAAAACTGAATAGAACAGAAATATTGAATGAATGGAAGGCACTTAGGAATCAATGACACCGAAATATAGTGTTGTTCATATTACAATAAATGGCAAAGTATATAGCTAAAGCCAGCCGATAGTGTTGAAAGACAGCTGAGGGGAGGATGGGAAAGATTTGGACAATTAAATTAAAACATATGAGAATAGGGCTGCAATTATACTACCTGGTATTTTTATGCTCAACTTCCTGCAAGTCCACAACTATTGCCCTAGTGTAAAAGGCAAGACAAGGTTGCCTTAAGACATAGAAAAACTGGTTTATGAAAAAAAATTAATATATTCACACACATCCATTCAGAAACAAAATGTTAGTGGCCTCTTTCTAATTTAGGAAACCTTTCTTGATTGTAAAGCCTCTTGGAATAGACACATATCTTCTATCTATTCACAAAATTCATAAATGAGACACAAACTCTTCAGAAGCGCGTATTTTTCTTTCAGTCTTTCCTAAAAGCACTCTCTTTTTATTGGAGCAACATAACCACGGAAATCTTCTCTTACAACCTCTTCTGTACTTTCTGTATATTGTTATCTGAGGAGATGGATCAGGCTATGGAAAAGAATAAAGTACACGAAAGAGAGAAACAAGAGGCCTCAAATTAATGGGCACCAAAGGCAAGAATTGCCATCAAGGCCCAATATTTCTATAACCCAAAATTCTAAACTAAGTTTCTTTTTGAAAACAGGTTCAACAGGACATCTTATATCCTGTATTGAGTTAAATTATTCCCACAGTTCTGATGCTAAATATTTTCTTTCTGAGTTTTTATTGAAAGACTAGTAGACTGCATCCAGCCAAATGATGAAACGTACCTTCATACCAGGAGAAAGCCTAAAACAGAAGGTATGAGCCATAAGCAAACAATCAAGCCATATCTGTGGATAGCAAAAGCTCAAAAGCCGTAAAATTGATTGATGGACTCTGTAACAGGAGCAAACCAAGTTTTGTTGACAACAAGCAGTGCAGGGCTGTTACTGTCACAAGTTGATCTGCCACCCCTCTGAAAGCCAAAAGGACTCAAATTGCCATGCATCTGGCACTTGCAGGCACGTCTCGGTGCTCCTCCAAGCAGCGTTCCGGCAGAAGGCTGTTCAGCCCTACAGAGCGCATGCATGCTCTATGGTGCTCCGTATTTTGGCTAGCAGATACAAACACTTTGAGTGTCTCCTTCCAACAATTAAATCTCAGTTTTAAAGACAAGATGTCAGGATATTTGCCAAAATGAAATCACCAAAATAAGCAACCTTAATTGTTAATTACATAATATAGTGCAACAGGCCAAGTTTCCTGATGAAGTGACCTGTCCGTCCTTAACAAAAATTACACCAGATGATATTTGCACCTACCTACATTACTCCAGAATTAGAAACTCCTAAGTTATATTCTTAGGATTTTCATACATGACAAGAATAATATGCTTCTATGACCACACACCTACAAAGCACTTTTTGCTTTGTATATGGAACAAAATTTTACATTTTAAGTCAACAAGTTCAGAGAAAAGTTATGCACATTATTAAACACTTCTAAGAAAAAGATCAAAAAAAGATAATAGCAATATTTTCAAAAGTATCCAACCATTTTAGCTATTTTACTCCATACACCTACAATATCAATGTACAATACCAATAGCAACAATTCCAAATTAAGTCAATACTTCTTCAGCAATGCTGAATATAAGATATGTAAGAATACTAGTAAATAAAATTTCCAGATTAAAATAACTTTTTAAAACATTTTTGTAATTTTTCTTCACACAGTCTTTCTCTACAGTTACAAGAACAGGTATGTTCCTCATACTGTTACAGTAACAACATTCAAGTAGTTTTGCGAAGCTGAGAAATCTGGTGAACATATTGCTAGACTTGTTGCAAACTGATATCTTAGTGTTTTCCCTCCTTACTGTAGGATACACCCACTGAATCTTCCCTCTCCAGAGAAACAAAGGATGAATTTGTAAATACAACTATATGAAAAGGGCACAGCATCAAGAATGTCTCATTACAACTGACAGAAAAATGATCTTTATGATGCACACATTTCTTTACTTATATTAAGGGTGGGGAAGGATATTAATTTCAATGAGATATGAAGTATGTAATTTATGATTTCATCATGTTCACTAGAGCATAATACTGGTACTCAAATATCATACTGTATTCCAACATATCAACATTAGAAACAAGTTACTACAGTTCAGTGACAATGTACAATTGGGGCCACCATCCCACTGAAGACTGCACTGAAATGTAGGAAAAAAAAAAAGGAAGCTTAAAAAGTCTAAAGAACCAAATCAAACAACAGACTGCAAGGAAGATAAATAGACTTGACTTAAAAGAGCTTGAGAGAAAACTGGTTTTCAGCCAATTTTGAGAAATACATTAGCAAAACTAGACCTCTTTCAGATGTGGAGGAAAGCTCCAACACCACCTTTTCATCAGAGCTACTTCCCAGTGCAGCATACATTTGATCATGGAGCACTACAATTACCGTGCATAAGGCAGCTCTGATTCTGTATTTAAGTTCTAATTACTTTTTACTGCCATTTAAAAGACAAAAAATTATCAAAATATTTTGCTATTGCAGGACAAAAAAATTCAGCTATGACAGCAGACATCTATCAGCACTAATTTTTTTTATTTCAAGCAATGTTCAACTCATTCCAGTTATCACCAGTGTCCACAGTGCTATGCACTGCACAGACACACTGAGACAAACATGCCTTACAACTACAAACGGGCAAAATGGACAAACAATTGGAAGAGGAGGAACTCAGAAGTGACATTTCCAAGTGATTCAGTTGCCACATGAAAGACATTTCAATTATCATGACCACTCAGGCCCCTTCTTCTGACATTACCAGGAAGAGACAGTCAAAAGCTTTTGCTGCAGTGAAGCAAATGGTCATATTACAAAAAGTCAACTGGAAATCAAAGTGGAAAATGGAAAAAAAAAAAAACAACCAAGAAAAAATTACAGACAATTAAAACAGAATAAACACACCAATGGTACAGTGAGAACAGTGACAGAATGTGATCAACTCTATCTTTGCATATGTTAACATATCTCCCTGACTTTGCACTGACACGATTCTGACACCGCATCTCAATAATAATACTCAGAGATTAAATTATGCCAAGAAAGCATGTGAGGAAACAAAACAGACAGGAGTTTCCTCCTAGGTCTTAAGGATTTCTGCACAGTTCAGATTGCATAAGGCAAAGCCAACACACAGAGAAATTTTCACACTGGCCATCTCTGAAAAAAACCAACTCAAAAAACTAACTGCTAAGAACCCACCAGGTTCAGATAAGTGACTACACCTGAGCTCAGGAGGTACACAGGGACTTCAGCCAAGCAGAGCCCCAAGAGCCCACAGCTTCACTTGATACCCCAGTTGCTCCTCCTATCCTTTTGCTGTTGCAGGTGACAGCCACAAACTCCTCCTGGGTTTGCTGGACAAGTTATGCCTGGTACAAAATAAAAAGTTAAGCTATTTAGACACTCTTTAAATTGCTATTCAGACACAGTGTTATCAAACTGGGCAGGGATCCCAGAGTATTAAGGCACCCTTGGCTTTTATCCTACCGCCTAAGTAGACTTCTGTAAGCACAGCTTTGTGAACACGGCCTTAAAATGTTTCTAGTCACAAGACCAATCACTGAGGACACAAAAGCTTGCAGAAACAATCCACTTAGGGCACTCTGATTTATCTATAAATGTTGATTTTCAAAGCCTCATATTTGCACTGTCATAACTGCATAAAATTCAGAGGGCTTTATCCACAGCATGAGTAAAGAGACTATTTAACATTTGGGGCTCTGGTGTTACTAATATGAGAAAAAAATGGAGCCTCTGCATCCTTCAGTAAATCCAGGTGTTACAAGTGTCAGTCCCTTCATGAACTAAATGCAATTCCAAGTTAACACGAAACTGGTATTGGAGGATTGCTTACACTTGGTTTCGATCTTATCACATAATATATCAGCTTGCAAGCAGAGGCAATTGATGAGGTAGAGGTCACATGGAGTTACTACTGCTTCTTCATTCAGAAGCAGCCAAATAGTTATCTATGACTTCTTGACCAAGTGCTGATCCTTTCAGGATAACAGTCTCACCACATATGCCTTCCGTGATTCCCACAATAGGGTCACTCCTCAGAAAGCTCTTCTCTGACACTATTTGGAAGCCAGGTCAGGACATAAATAGTGCTTTGGGCAATGAATTATCTATCAGTCCTGATCCCTGATGACAACTTCCCAGGCATCCATTGGAACAGATCTGATGGCAACAATAATCCTACACCTCTTAATCCACATTTACCAACAAGCCCACACTTGTCTGTAGGGACAGTCGATGTAAGACAACATGTTTCATTTTGATAATTTTGGGAGGCTGCATTAGACAGGTGCCTACTCTTAATTATTATTTATCCAGTGTGCATCTGGGGTTTTTTTATACAGAGTTCACATACTGATAAGATCCCAATAGTTATTTTTATATAACATTCTTCAAAGGAACTTTCCCATGCTCCCATTCCTGTCTGCAGCTGCTCAACCAGGCTGTATGCTGCAGATTTTCAGAGAAGAGCCAACATAGAATCATAGAATAGTTTGGGTTGGCAGACATCGTTAAAGGTCACTTAGTCCAACCCCCCTGCAACAAGCAGGGTCAGCTTGAACTACATCAGATTGCTCAGAGCCCAATCCAACCTGACCTTGAATGATTCCAGGGATGGGGCATCTACCACCTCCCTGGGCAACCTGTCCTAGAGCTTCATTACCCTCAGGGTAAAAAATGTCTCCTTTATATCTAGTCTAACTCTAGTTTTAATTTAAAGCCATTACCTCTTATCCTGTCACAACAAGCCCTGTTAAAAAGTCTCTCTCCGTATTTCTTATAAGCCCCCTTTAGGTACTGAAAGGCCACCATAAGGTATCCCTGCAGCCTTATCTTCTACAGACTGAACAGCCCCAACTCTCTGCTCTGAATACATTTGTCTCTAATACAGATGCACTGAGAACAAAAGCAACAGAGAAGTCCATATCTTCGAGCACTACAACAAGGAGGAAAAGCCAAAACAGATACGTAGTAGCATGTGAAAGGTGAGGAAAAAATCAGAAAATTTGACTACTACTCCCCCAAAATGTTAACTGCTCTTACTTTCATAAGCCCCTGAAAACTGTAAATGCATGATTTCGGGACTGTCAAGAGTGTGGTGTATAACTGAGCTGAGAGGGATGCACCATAATCACAAGAAAATTGCACTGGTTTAAGCACAAAACAAAACAACCGAAACCAAGCATATAAACATTAGATATGCTTTACAGACAAATATATCATGTGGTTTTTAACTGCTGGGTTCACCCCCGACTTAAAGCCAGTGTCAGCAAAACAGGATTCACATTGTATGGGTTTTTTTATACTTCTACATTAAAAAAAAACTTGTCATACAATCTGGATAGAAGAAACATAGGATTCATCACTATTGACTATGACAGCTCCTTAAATAAAGCTTAAAACATGCATTGACTTCTTTCAGCCTAAAAGCTTAAACCACAGAGCAATTTTCAGAAATTTGTTTCATAAACATCATCACACGGGAGAGTATGATGTGGGGGAAAAAATCATTTCTAGCCATGACAAAACTCCCATACTAGAGAAAGCACAGAGTCTTGTTCACTTATGACACAAAATAACTCACACTGTTGTGTCAGAAGTATAATTTTTACTCAAAACCAATATTCTGGGCCAAAAACTCAGACCTACTTTGAGCAGTGAGGGGACTGCTAACAGAAACACCACTCAGCACCTTCTTCTCTAGAGAAAAAAACTTGCAAACGAGTTTTCAGCTCATCCTGCTTCCAGGCGTAAACAGAGAAAGATAATAGTACTATTCTACCCAACTCTTTTTTTCACTGACACGTAAAATTCACAGCCCAAATCAAAATTCAGAGTGCAGCTAGAGACACTGCTGTCACCTGTTGTGAGTACAGCAAGCTTTTAAGAGCTGTTTTGACACTCAGTATAAGCTGTTCTCTCCAAGTTTCTTCCAATTTGACCACTTTCTCCTCTTTCACCACCAGACCCTCTGGAACAGTCCAAAATTTGACAACTACCAAAGAGCCCTGTATGATCCATCCATATTGGATACACCGCATTTGGCTATGCCAGGTCTTTTTAACCACTGTACTGTACACCAGAGCAAGATGTATCTGCTGACTTGGGTGGCATCAGTTGCTGGAAACAAGCACATCTCTCCTCATTCGGTTACTCTCTGAAGGGCAGCCAGAAATATTCCTGCTCACTACCACTCTTTCTGTAAGTTTTCTCTTCAATTATAAGACCTATGTCCAAAATGAAGCATGAACCACAGACCTTAGCTGCTGTAGCAACTTGCATTAACATTGGTGTACGTGTATTTTACCAGCCTATGGACTGAGTGAGACACAGAAGATTCAGATCAGTTGTGGTTCAAATCCATCTAAATCCCAGCTACAGTGGTTCTGCCCTCCAAACTGCCATTCACTTGCACCAGAACCTCGTCCATATGATCAGCAGCAAGTTGGTTCTGAGAATCAATCCAGTGAAAAACACTTACACTTTGCAGAAATTAATAATGAGCATTAGTACCAGCAAGTTACTGCCAAAGAGAAAATGAAGGTGTACTACTCACAGGAAGATTGGACTGCAACAGTCCCTGCAGTCTGAGGAGCAGACAGCTCTGCTCTTTCCACCACCACTACTACCTGGCTGAGAATCCAAGGGATAGGTGGGTGGCTGGGATGGAAAGCTCTGCAGCAACTGCAGGAAAACGGACAAGTGCAGTAACTCAGAGCCTGCACGGAATTTTCCAAGCCTATTCCTGAGACTTTTCTGTTTCTGGAAAACCTCTAGAGATTTCTAATTCAACAGCTATTTCAAGACAACCAAACCAGACAAGTAATTAAAATAAAGTTGACTTTGTTTTCCTAGTGTATCTCAAAGTGCATCAGTGAGACAGAAACTGTCTGCTCTGTTTGCACTGAAGAGATTATCCAAGATTAGCAATGTACTTTTCTGCCCTACCTAGTTGTCATAAGAGAAAATATTAACAGCCCACAGCAGAAAACAGAATCAATCTTAAAAATGATCCTAAGATCAATCTTTAAGAAATTAGTAACTTACAATTCTTTCTGCTTCCACAGCAACAAGGAAATTTTAATAAACTAAAACTCCAGTAAGTGTTTCACAGTCTTCCACAGAAGAGCACTCATGTCTTGTACAGGAGAACATGACAGAGAGAAACAGAAGGTGAGCCCAGTGACTCAGAACAGTACAGATCAACAGGATCAGAAACGCTAATCTCAAAACCTGTGCTGAGTAGATGGGGAAACCACTACAGATAAATCAGATTTATGCTTTGGTCTGCAAACATTATAGATAAAATAGTGGATGCTTTCCCTTTGGAGTCAATTGGCTCAGATCTGATTTTAAGAACTCAAAAACCCCACATTTCTTTCTCAAATGACTATTGATACATGCATAATATTATATAAGCTACTTTTGTGGAGCCACTTGAAACACGAAATTACTTTTGACTCACTTGTCTTAGGTAAATTCACAGTCAAGTGCCTCTTCTGAAAAAAACTAAGAAAAAATTAAAGGCACAGGATATCAATGTATGTGTAGCAGATGAAAGCTAGAAAATTTGCAGAAGGGTGGAAGAGTGGTCTCATTCCCTTTCATATAGAGTGTTCTAGTAGGAAATGTACCATCACTACATTTAAGATCAGGCACCTTAACCAGTAACTAGAGAAAAAGAAAGGAAAAAAACCCAAACAGCACACATAGACTTAAAATCAGAACAGTCATATCAGTACTAAGACAGGCTTCAAAAGGGTCACAACAATTCTCAGTTGCACAAGATGCTGCATCTGTGGGGTCACAAGACAGGTTTGGGCAAATCCTTATCTGGCAAAAATTCACTGTTGTACCAAATGCAGGATGGTCACTCAGGCAAGTTTAAAATAAATCTTAGTTGTTTATAACTCCTACAATGCAAGAAATGTTAGGTGACCTGCGATTAACCTCTTGTCACTATAACATAAAGATCCTTGAATTAAAATTTATCTTAGAGAATTAAGATAAATTTGAGTGACATTTTTCTTTTTTAAAACAGCATTAGTATCTTTTAAAGTCATGTTTTAAGATCATAGGTCTTTTGCCATACCTCTGATTGCAGTGCATAGTACAGAGAAACATTTTACCAAAATGCATAAATAAAGTCTTAGAGATGTATTTTAATCCATATATCTGTTCATTGGGTACTTCTACCAAATCCCTCTCGGCAGCAACAGCACCAAAGGGATTTTCCCATTTTTCTCTCACCCACTGTGGGGAAAATTCATCAAAGAGATCCATGTTATTTAGATTTAAAAGAGTCTGAGAAAATATTACTATTATTAATACCAGTACAGGAAAAAAAATATCCAAATGAGCCAGGTGTCTGAATACTCTCCATTAAACAAAAAAATAAGTCAATAAATGAATAAATAAACTAAAGGCAAACCTACACACATTGGTCCATTCTCCCTATCTCAAAAACAGAAATCAAGTCTCTTGTAAGATCAAGGCACCCAAATTATCATTTTTTAAAACTACAGGCTAACTAGGTTAACATTTTTCTCAAGCTGACGTACAATCTTTTCTTCTATTGTAAAACTGAAACAAAAAAAGCAAAGCATTCTCCACACATTCTGTCAGAAATACTGACTTAATCAAGTAATTGGCATTTAAGAGATTACAAATTGGAGCTAAAAATTCACTATTGCCATCACAGTGAAAATATAAGTGACTTGAGGTCAACTGAAGCAAGAACTTACATTTATTTCACTACTTTGAAATTATTGCAGACATTTGGTAACATAACGTGAAAGATTACTGCAATGCAGTTTTTGACAGATAGTATTTCCTGTTGAGACAGAACAGAAAGAACTGTAGAGCTTCGAGATTGTAATCATTTAGTACATTTCTACGCACAAAGTACTTCTTTAAGCAAAATATTTCACCCCTGCAGCTGCTATCTCTTACATGTACTGTCATCCTTCATCCTCCCACAACTGGAAAGGAAGAAAAAAATGACATGGCAAAGTTTTCAATCTGAAGACATGAAGTTTCATAAAACATAGCAGGAATAGATAAAAGAATCTCATGTGCATTATGAGTTTGTGCAATTGTATCAATAACAATATTGCAAGTTGCTTCCTTTCTCAATTTGGCATTAAAGACATGCAGGCATTTGCAAAAACGTGTTATAAAACAAGTAAGAATTTATACGAGCTTTTTCTAACAGATGTCTCCCAACAGGGGTCAATGCCAGGTTGTTCTTTCCCAGCCCAGATTTGCAATCTGTTCTTATCTGATTTAGTATCTTATTGTTCTGCTGTTCAAAAGAATTATATATATTTTAAACACTAAGAAACAAGATTGGTTAAGACAAAGCCTTCGTATGAATCTCTAAAGCTGTGGTGGCTTTGATCCAAGTTTATCTGCACAGACTTCAGCTGAAAGATAGAAGTCTGAGTAAAGTAAAACTGATTCCAAGGCACAACTTATAAATGCTCTCCAAGATAGGGTGGATATGCCTAAGAGAATGAGACAAAATTTACAAGGAAAAAAGGGACGTAAGAAGTCTCATATACATGGCAGGCTTTGAGGGGTTTCTTTGTGGAAAGAAGTGTTTGAGGTTTTATTAAAAATAATAATCTAACAGAGGAAGCACCAGACAACACTGGAAGGTGATTTTAAGAACTGACAGTAGGTAAGCATGAGAAAGACTTTTAATAAAATCCTTCATCCTGGTAGAAAACTAACCAGAATAAAATCAAGGCCAACTTTTGTCACCATAAGTTAAATCTTATGAATTTTCTCAAGCTAAAATAGAGAGAGATATTCTAGACAGATGAAGATATAAGCAGTCTTTACATTCGCACACAGGGAGTCTGTTCTACAGCTGTACCAAGAATGCTTCATAAGAAGAAACTCTCACATGTTCCCCTTTCACCAGAACATAACAACACTCGTACAGTCTTGGAAGTACCTCCAGAAACAGTAACACCAACCTAATTTTGAACAGTGAAAACAACAGACAGACAAAATTTTGAAAATTAAGGCTCACTAAACAAGAAAGTAGGATTTTAGGTGCTTCTTGTGTACAGCACTGTATGAGCAGGTGTTTCTGGTGCTCATGTAGCACTTAGGAAAGTCAGGTCCCCAAAACACTGCAGTCTGAAGGAAGAAACAAGTAATTAACAAGCAAACAGAATTCTTGTCCTTGTATTTTGAATTTGCTTTTTCATAATTCTGAGCAGACTTGTAACTTGTCAGACATAACCACCAGATTCAAAAGGCTCCTTCGTATCTAATGCTTCCTTAGTCAAATCTGTTCAGCCCATTGAACTTACATTTTTTCATGTTTTTTTGTATCTCACTTTTTTCTCACTCATATACATTTTAGTACTTCTATAAAATATGTATATGCATATTCACACACATAAAAATTGTATCTACATATAAAAAATGCTTCTTTTATATACTTTTCCTCTATGCATCAAATTGAAAAAGGTGGTCTTTGAAGAATGAAGACCTGTCAAGACAAACCTAATGGTTACTAGTTACTAGAAATTCTTACTCTGAAGCACTAAACCACTTTACATGCTGGGACCTCTCCACTATGAGGTGTGCCATAAAACATATTTAAATATCTAATGCACTCATTTGTATTTATGGGGTTTATCCATTTGCAGTGACGCAGCTTTTGGTCAGTGACTGCTGTCAACTCTGCTCATTTCAGGATCACAGCAGAGCACCGTGTCTCGCCTAACGCCGATCGTGCATCCCCCAAGCACTGTGCGACTGCCAACTTCAACTTTGGGTCCATATTTGTTTTTAAACTAAGAGGAACAAGAGTGTAAACAATGACTTCATATCACAGAATCAATTAGGTTGGAAAAGACCTCTGAGATCTTCCAGACCAACCTATGACTGAACACCACCACGTCAACCAGATTATGGCACAAAGTGCCACGTCCAGTCTTTCCTTAAACACCTCCAGGGACAGCGATTTCACCAACTCCCTGGGCAGTACATTCCAATGTCTGATCGCTCTTCTGTGAAGAAATTCCTCCGAACTAACATCCAATCTATACCTCCCCTGGCGTTCTCTCATCCTGTCACTCGTTGCCTGGGAGACCAACCCCCACCTGGCTACACCCTCCTTTCAGGCAGTTGTAGAGAGTGCTAAGGTCACGCCTGAGCCTCCTCTTTGCCAGGCTAAACAACCTCAGCTCCCTCAGCCGCTTCTCATAGGGCCTGTGCTCCAAATCCTTCCCCAGCTCCGTTGCCCTTCTCTGGACTTGCTCCTTCCTGTAGTGAGGGGCCCAGAACTGGACACAGCACTCGAGGAGGCCTCACCAGTGCCGAGTACAGGGGGACAATCACTGCCCTGGTCCTGCTGGCCACACTATTCCTGATCCAGGCCGGGATGCCCTTGGCCTTCTTAGCCACCCGGGCACACTGCTGGCTCATTTTCAGTAGGCTGTCGACCAGCACCCCCAGGTTCTTATCCGCTGTGTCACGCGATGGCATGTCCGTGCTCCTAAAGGACGACCTTGCTAGTGTCAGTCACCCCTCCGGCGAAGGGCGGACAGTGGGTTCAGCGAGGTGGGCCGGGCTGGGGGCCCCAGCGCACGTCCCCGGGCAGGGCTGGCCCGGCACCACGGGAGGCTGCGGCCCGGCGGCCGAGGGCCCCATTTTGGAGGCGGGGGGGCACCACCCGCTGCACGGCTTTAAAGAGAGGCCTCGGCATGAGAAGGAGACGGGGCTGAGCCCCGCCGAGGCGCCGGCGATGGTGGCCGGCGTGCCCCTCTGCGAAGCCCGAGCCGAAGCCGCGGCCCCCGGGTGAACGCTGCAGCCCGGCGGACGGGCGCCGGGGGAGCGCTTCCCGAGTGGGGATTCCCTGAGAGAAGGAGGAGGAGGAGGAGGAGGAGATGAAGAAGGAGGAGGCGGCGGTGGGCAGAGCAAACACGCACCTTCCCCGCGCAGATCGGGCGGCGGCGCCGGCACAGCCCTGGCTCCCGGCCGGCGGCGGACGGTGGGAGGAGGAGCCGCCGCGGGGGTGGGCGGGGGCGAGCCCGGCCCAGCCGGTGCCCGCGGTGCCCGCCCGTGGCGCCTCGCAGCCCGCCCCGAGGCCGGCGGGCCCGGCTCGGGAAATGCCTCCAGTCCGCGGAGGCCTGAAAACTCTCATCCATCGTCACCAGCCCTTGCAGGGGAGTGAGAGCACTCCCCTCAGAGGCACTGGAAGGGGTAGATGCCCCATCCCTGGTAGTGTTCAAAGCCAGGTTCGATGGGGCTCTGAGCAAGGTCGTCTAGTGGAAGATGTCCCAGCCTATGGCAGGGGGCTTTGGAACGAAATGGTCTTTAAGGTCCCTTCCAACCCAAACCATTCTATGATGACCACTATGATTGTGGTTTTACAGAGTAGGTGTGATAGTGGTGCAAGGGCACACGGACAATGGATGAAGCATGCGAAGCCTTTCCTGCTGGCAGCGTCCTTCTCCTCAGTACTTCAGAGCATGGCTATTCTTGTGTAGTTCATTGATGGTTTCCAGCTATCTGAGAGCCTTTGCTGCCTTCACGCTGTTCGGAACCGAGGTAGGGCCACCACTCCTTAGATGGTGGCCGCCTGCACAAGTAACATTGCACTCGCTTAAATCAAGGTGTGTTTATAAAAACACTTAGGTAAATGAGTGCAACTTCTTCTGTAGATAAGATCTTAAATTACAAACATGGGTCTTAATCTGCAAACACTTGAATTAAAGCTCTCGTTTGATTCTGTTAAAGTCAATGGGACTACCCAGGTGCTTAGAGGTAAGTGTTTTTAGGATCAAAGCCCTTGGTGCATTTCCAAAAAGCTGCTGTAGCAAGAAGACAGTGAAAAATTTCCCTCTAATATTCAACACAGTATTCCAATATTCATGAACTTTCTGCCTCAGTGAAATGACTGTTATACTAATGAGATTCATGGGTGTGTACCTTGAGGAGGGATTTGAAACACCTTATTATAAGATAATGGCTGTTCGAGCCAACCTGACTCCTCCACCCGTTTATTTGAGGTGACTCATTTGTATTTTTTCACTTGTATTTTTCAGTGCAAAATCATAATGGTACATTTTTGCAGATGGGACCCTGTCCTCTACAATACTGATCAGGGAGCATGCTGGTGAGATGCAACAATATGTTTATCCAAGTGCCACAGTCCTTGAGAGTCCTGTTCCATTGAGGGTAACAAAATAAATGATTCAATAAAAATGTTACACAAGTAAAAGTCTGTCATAGATCTGCCTGCCTAGCTGCCTCTTTCCTGCACATTCTATATATTCTTTACTATAAGCTGTAAGCATTCATCTAGGACTGTATCCCTGGAAAGAGATACACACAGTGATTAAGTAGTAAAAGTCATGCAAGAAAATATGCTATCCTCAAAGGTTGGCTGTTGCACCCACAACACCTTGAACTTAAATATCGAAATACGGCCTTCCTTTTTACTTCCAGTGAGAGAGAACATAGGACAGGTCTGCATGAACAAGCTCATGTAAAACAGTACTGGCAGTATTTGAATTTAGGATTTTGGTTGATTCCTGGGAGTGATTTTGTTTGCTCCCTTTATAATTAAATCACTTCCCTCACCTGGTTTCCCATTAGTTTTTCCCTTTGTTAATCCTTCCACAGCCAAGAAGTCAAAAGGATGAGTGATAATAGGCCATCTTTTTTCTCCTCTATTGAATAGTCAGAAGGATGGAAATATCTTGGTGTCGCTGTCATTAATCACAGGTCAGAGGGTAGAGAGCACTCTGTTCTTGTCTCCTGTTGTCCTTGCCACAGAAGCAATAAGAGCAAATAAAGAAGCATAACAACAAACCTAGAGCTCCACCCCTCAAGCCTCTTCAGCCAGCAGCACGCATACATCTGTTTACAGGTTTGAAATACATTAATACCCACTTAGCCTTGGGAAAGGTATTTCCCTTACACCCATCTCTTACATGCTTTTCTCCTATTTTGCATTATTCACTAAATACTTAGTTTTGTTTTCCTTTAGTTTGCAGCTTCAGGACTTTTGGATTGCTTGCTTTTTCCTCCTCAGGACTGTAATTGTAAATCAGGGAGAGGCTGGAGCTGAGGACACCTGTGCTCAGTTTCCCAAACTTCATAAGATACTATGAAGGGCAAATCCTAGCCCTACCATCCAGAAATCGCTGGTGTCATCCATCTTGCATGCTCCTGAACTCATAAAGACTGTCAAGTGCTTGAAGGTCCCTGTATGGATGCATCTTTACAAGATTGCTGTGATTATACTGCTAGTAACAGTCTCAGAGTCAAGAACATAATATTCGAGAAAGGGATTGGATATATATGAATGTCAAAAATAATCGGAATTATCTGACTGTGGTTTGGTGCTTCAAGGAATAAGCTGGTATCTAACTCATGGAAAGGGGATAGAACCTAAAGTGAGGATAGATGATATTTCTTACTACTGGGTTTTTTTTCACTTTCTATTATATAGCATATGAAGCAACTGGTGAAGTGTGCTGCTAGGCATAGGATAGTGCCTGAATGCATCTTGAATCTCTTCTGATAGGACAGTTGCTTGGTACCATGCTCCTTCCTGCACAGGATGGGGGTGATGGATGATGCTATTTCGCTGTGCTTTGTTTTTCCACTCTGTTTAGACTGCATGGTTTTTGGACCAAGAACTGCTTTGGTGGAGCTCCAAACTTTGTTGAAGTCTCTGAAATGTGACTTCATTAAAAAAATAATAAGAAATCACAAGCATATTCACATACTAATTATTATGCAAAGTGGGGAGGGGGAGGGAAGAAAGTATGAGATTCCTTTGAAAAGCTGCCAGCACAGGTCCAAATACCAGAGGTGTTTGAAGTGGGAGCACACTGTACCTGACTGAAGGAATTACCAATATACCAGTTACCCTTGTTTAGAAGTATGCTCTCAGTTTTTATTTTATGACATTTATTTACTTTGGCAAAGCACTTTTTCTTTTTTCTCAGTCTCCCAAAAGCCTCCTCTAGGTCCACATTGGATTTTAGTACCACTAGAAGATGTTTTCTTCATTTAAAGTTTTTCTTTGTTGCTTTGCACTGTGGGCAGGTAAATATGGATTGCTAATTAATGCAAACTTTAGCTCTTATTTCCTCTTATTTTCCAGTTAAAAGAGCTGAAAACAAATAGTCCGAAGTTTCAAAGAATCCATGCTTTTCAGTTCCTTCTAGGAAGAAGCATTTAAGCTTGACCCTGACTTAAATGTCTCCATTGAGGCAGCCTAGCAGCAAATAAATATATCCTAATAGTGAAAAGAATGGGGAAAAAATAGGGACATTGTGAAAGAAAAATAACAAGCAATTCAAAGCAAGTATTTTTTACACAGTTCTGTTTGCTTTTCTGCTGCTCTATCAGAGACTCATTTTTTTTCAGGTATCACGAGCAAATCATCAGCTGAGAGCAGAACATCTGCCAGCAGTGGGTTGGTAGGGTGTACTTGCTTGAGACGTGTCTTAACTCGGGCATGTCCAGTGCAATGCAGGTTTACTATCAGAACTCAGCATTAGTTGCCTCAAGTTTCCATGCATTCTGATACAAGCTGATGCAAGCCAACAAACTGAATCCTCTCCTGCCAAAGGGAAATCTCCTCTCTGAACAACACCCACCAACATACAACTGGTAGCAAAATGCCACTGTACACATGCTCCAAGAGCAAGGCGATTTCGGCAACTGTGAGCCCTGGGTCCCTGCCCTGTGTGCAGCAGCCCTTCTGCTGTTACAGCCTCTTGCAGCAAGGGCATGCAGCATCTCAGGAAAGCACTGATGAACACACATGCTCCAGGGACATAAAAGTGCCAGCAACTCATGTTCCCACAAAAGTTCTGGCAGCAAAACTTGCTAGTAAAAGACATAGTCTGGCAGGGTAATTTCTCCTGCAGACTACTACAAATTTTCTGACAGGGGCAATGGCCTGGGTTTTTGTGAGAATTGGTGGAACATGTTTCCGCTTGAACCTCTTTATAACCTGTGTGACTTGTGCAGCCATGGGCAGAGAACAGAGCATGGGCACCTGATGTAAAACCAGAGGGGCAAGGAGCCCTCTCTGTGCATTCTTCTGGATCTCCAGTAGGTAGCAATTGGTCCAGCAATATAGACAGGTCTGCCTCCACTCCTGTGTTTACAAAGCAAAGGTATTTGAATGTTTGACATCAATTATCATATATTTGCATTAAACGTACATTAAATACTGCTCTAAATAGCTTTTCTTATAATGAAGTAATTAAATTATAAATAGTTTCTCTCAGCAACTCTCTCCACGAGAGCTTGGTACCTGTGTTCTTCTCAATATTTTTGTGAGGATGAAATCCAGGTTTAACTTACTCAAAATCCAAATTCAATTTATTCAACCTATATTTGTCCCAAACAAGTTTAAACCCATGGATACTTTTAAAAATGCTGATAAAATACATCTTTTATTTCTGGACATAGGGTAAAGGGAATCCTCTATCCTGCTGTGTACCAATACAGCCCTTTTTTTACTAACACATCTACTGTAATGGTGACTTCCAAGTTCAAAGGACATCCACTGCACCCCATTAACCTGCATGAAAACACAGTTACTCCCTGGCCCAAACTGGGCTGAGTTGAACTGTATTGAACAGTCCCCCATCCCCATCCCTGGAAGTGTTCAAGGCCAGATTGAATGAGACTTTGAGCAACCTGGTCTATTGAAAGGTGTCCCTTGCACAGAAGGGAGAGTGGAACTGGATGATATTTAAGGTCACTTCCAACCCAAAACACCCTATGATTCTATAATTCTATGAACACATTACAGACAGTGTTCATACAGGATGAGACAATAAAATCTCCATCTAACAGAGGCAAATGGGAGGCTGAGCAGGAGTGGGACTTTTCTTGGTAACAATATTTCAACCAGTCAGTTTATGGGGAAGGGGAGTGTTCTTGGAGTGGCAGATACTAGACAGATGAACAGAAACTGAGTGCTAAAATAGCTTGTTATCATCTGAACAGGCCCAAAAGTGAGAGGTGTGTTATTTTGTGACAGGTTTTGAATGCAGACAAAAGTTTCCAGTCAGTGTGGATTCATGCTTTGAGACCAAGCTTCACCACTACCTCATTCTAGATTTAACTGTAAGACTCTGAACAGGCTGCTCTAGCCAAGAGGAAATAATATAGCAGTCATAATTTAAACTTCAGAAAAACTGTGATTCTGCAAGAGAGTCAATGTGTTACTACTAAAACTACCTAAAGTTTTGGAGTCCTGATCCTCTGTATTTAGAAAATGGCATGATTCTTACTCAAATTTGCAAAGTCTGTCTGATCATAATTGGAAAGTTTTGATAAACATGCTGAAAAGTGAAAAGTTGATATACTGGGAGCTTGTGTAAAAGAATATACTGCTTCTTTAAGGACAAGTACAGCACTTCTTTGAAGAGCCAAAGCTGAACAAGTCTGTGGAGTTTCAGAATCTGCATTAAAAGTCCCATCAGGAAAGGCTGAAGTAAAATTCCTCACAGCTTTTAGTGCTGAATGTGTGTTATAAAAAGCATAGACTGGCAGGGAAAAATTGATGATTTCTACTGCCAGAGTTGTTACAAAAATCAAACCATGAATTGGGAGAAGTCACATGGCTGAGCACCTGTAACCAATTTTTGAGATGATAAAAGAAAACTTTAGATTCTTTGACAGCTCTTCTGTGGGCATTTTTTTTTTTTACTTTTCAGGTTGCTTTTTTTTTTTATAAAACCACTTAGAAGCTGAAAAAATGGAATCTTTGTTCTTTTTCTTTTTCCCATAAGTTAGAAGAGTACTAAGATTGAGACTTGCTGCTTCTTAAGTCTTAACAGACATTGTGATTGGAATTACTCAATTCAATAACTAGCAGAAATGCTTTTGCCTAATAAGTAAGTTACAATAATTACATATGCTTTAAAGTCAAAATGGTTTTGCTAATCTTTGTTCTGATGGGCCTAATAAATTTTGCTTTATAAAAAGTGTTAATTTTATGCATTCATAATGAATTCTCAATTTGCATTGAAAAGCAAGTTGCAACAAATAAACTTATAAACTGAATCAAGTGGTAAATACATATTTATTTACCATTTTAACATAACAGAATGGGAAAACTAAAATATAAATAATGGAAGCTTTGTAATGGTATAAAGATGAAAATAGTCTGTACTCCTGCAGAGCAAAAAGTACAAAATTTACTGTAAAAATTAAATAAATTGCTAGTTAACAAGTCATCTTGTTTACCAGCCAATGAAAATTTTCTTTAGGAAAATATCTGAGCACATACAAAACAAAGTGAAAGCTGATAATGTAAAGACAGGTTTCTTGCTGCGGCTTTGATTGTAGTCAATAATTTAAGATGACTGTGATTCTCAGCGAAGGTTTTCCTATGGGATGGAGCTCAAATCATGAAGATTCACTAGACCTGTTCCTGAAGCTTTGGCTCAGCAACATGAAAGCGGCACAGCCACCAGCCTGGCAGTGAGGCACCAGGTCAAGGCAGGGTCCTTCATTCAAGCCTTTTTGGTTTGAGCAAGAGTTAAGACATGCCCTTTGCCATCTGAGACTTTCCCCAAGTCAGCATTAACTCAGCTGGCACTAAGGGCTAGTCCAGAAGGAAGCACATGCTCTGCTTCTCTTCATTTCATAAGAGACTCTTCTGTTAGCTCTGTGGTATCGAAATTACAGGGATGAATGATGAAAACTGAACTTTGGGCTGTTTTACATTCCTTCAGTACCATTTAGTGTGATGGTTGTTGACTTCTCCCTGCCACTATATTTAGAACCGGGAGTAGGAAGGAGATGAGCGTTAGTATTATGGGTTATGACACAAAAACATCAAAAAGAAAGTCTGTTCTCATTTCTCTTTGGTATCCTCTGGGGAGCTGCAGTGTTTAGAGAAAGCTCCTGTTCCACTGCAGGAGCTCAGGAAAATGGGCACCAAACTTTGTTTACACTCTAGAACTACATTTGACTATACAAGGTCGGTGGGTAACTAGGACACAGAACTTTTTCCTGTACTGAGCTTAGTTTCCCACCACTAGATAAGCGTCAAGTAGGTTGTCTGGTGGAGTTATTGTTCTTTATACGTCAGCACTTGGATTAAAAATAGAAAAATATCAGAAGCTTCCTCTGCATTCAGCAAATCAACAAAAAGTCCATGGGAAAAAAAAATTGCATAATGCCCCAGAAGAAATCTAAATTAATTAAAGCCACCCCCTATAGAGAACTTGGGCTCTGTTTTATTTTCAACAAACTATTACAGGTTTTGCAATATTTTTCTGGAAGTTTTTCACAAGCATTCCTACTTCCTCTCACTCCAGGCCAGGGCTGAACTGCCATGCTGGAGGAATTCTTTGGACCTGAACTTCAGCCATGAGAGACAGAGGCCCTCAGCCCCAGTCCAACTACAGAATTTTACATATCTATTACATCTACAGATTTTAAGCTGTGGTGTGAATTAAAACCCTCAAGAGCTCCTCAGGTTATGCCATAAAAACATTTGATATTAAAGGATTTACAGGTAGTGAAAGCTTGACCTCTTCCAAAAGGAAAAAGAAATGGAAAAGAAGTGAAAAGTTGCTTCAATAGGCAACAGCACATCCTGACTGCAAAGCCCCTGTTGCACATCTTATCCCTTTCTTCCCACCTCCCACGGTTAAAAGACAACCCAGACCTTGCCAAGTGCAATGCAGAACCCTGATTGCTGCCCTCCCAGCACCTCATTTGGGCAGCATGAGACATGCAGGGTCAACCCTGCAGGTCCTGCATCCATTTTGCTTTAGCAAAAATTCCAGGGGCGAGCAGCTAGCAGAAGCTATGACTGCCAACACCTGCAAGAAGTAGCACAGATCTCTGATGTGCTGGGAAGCTGTGTGCAACCAAGAGTGTCTCTCAGGGTATGACACCAACTCTCCTGACTACAGATTGTCTCTGTTAAGACCAAATTTGCAAAGGCAACTACTCAAAGAAAACAAAATGCCTTGTAACTTCTAGTAGAAAACATGGGCTGTCAGGACAGTTTCTCTTCCTACCTTCTTTCCACTCACCCCAAATTAATGTCTGTAGCTCTATATATGAGCTCTGTCCCTTCCCCCCATCCCCACTGGAAACTATGCTCAGATACTGCAAATACACAGAGGGATTTTCAGATTTCCACCCACACAAGCAGCTACTCAGCACATCCGATGCACATGTGAAACTGGATCACAAGGGGCAGGGCAGGAGCCCACATTTCCATTTCTAGTTCTGTTGAGCTTAAGTTTTATCATTTGTTTGTTTTCAAAGCAAAAAATATACAACTTACTTTACTTCACAGAGGAAGAAATCTCAGCAAGGCATCTTTTTTTCCAGTGGCAGGGATGGGTTACAGTTCCCCCACTCCCACCCACGCAGCTGAACTCAGTGCCTGGTCAGCTCAAGAGTCGTGAGGAAATGAAATGCACATGTCAGCATCCCCCTCTCCTGCTCCAGCTCCTTAGCGAAACTGCTCTTTTCCTCCAGCCATGAACGATCCCAAGACCAGAAGACGTGCCAGGGAGTGGTATATGAGCTGTATTTTTTCTCAGATAAACTGTACAGCAAAGTCATATTTCCTCAGCCTGATGAAAGTTTTGGAAAGGCAGTACTCTGAAGGTCCACAGCACAGAGTTTTGACACCAAGGTTCAGACCTCTGGGATACACAGACAAAACCTTAAATGTAACAAAATTAATATTTATGCTCATTAAAAGTGGACAACAAACATTTCCTTAAAGGAAATTATGTCAGTCTGATTAAGCAAGTGCTAAGTAACAAATAAAATTGATTGCAAGCCTAAAAAAACTTGCTGTATTATTTCCATCTATAAGAATAATGGTTTCCCTAGAGAGCTTCACCCCTTGGATTCCTCTTCCCTTCTCATTTGCTTACTTGAGAAAAGTACATAATACTCAGCATAATATCCTCATCTCCCTCACTCCAATAGTTTTTATTTAATGTTTATCTGGATACTTCTGTCCTTACAAAAGTTTCCCGTATTCCATATATTGCTTAAAATTAGCATCTGTCATTTAAGACTGAAATCCACCGTCATTTCCATACGCAGCTCCAAGGAAAAACAAAGAGCAACAAGTAGTCAAAGTTATAAATATGCTGCTCTTTTGTTAGAGGATACAAGAGGACAATTTTTATTTTAATTTATCCTATTTCAAAATGAAGACAAAGCTAACTATACAGCCTGTAAACATGAACTACAATTCACTCGTAAAGTTGGCAAGCAGAGTAACCAGGAACTCAACTTCTGAAGTTATTTTGCCATGAATAAAGCCAAGGCGAAAGCCTTCTTTCAACGTCAGCTTTATATTACTTGCATTTGGCTTCATTTGCTAAGAATCTAAGAGGAAGTAACCATTTATAACCCAGGGTAAATCAAAGCTAAGTGGCATTTTGATAAATACTAGAGCCTATCAATCACAAGGAGACACCGTATCAGGTTGCTGAGGAATTCCAGAGCTGCTGCAGTGGCTCCAGCACAGCAGAGCCAAGGGTCTCTAGGAAAAGCCATCCCAGAGGTACAGAAGCCATTGCTAGCTGCAGGCAGGCGGCGCAGCACCCAGAGTCTGGCACTGAGACTCCCAGCTGCCCAGCAACATCCATGAGAAGCCAGAGTATTGCTAGAAACACATCCAGGAAGGGGAGAACAAAAGGGAAGGAAAACCAAAGACCAACTTGTGCTAGGAAGCCTCTGCATAAGAGATGCACATTCAGCTGCTGATTTCTTCTGAACGGCATTGCTGGAAGCCGAGTGCGTCGGCCTGGTTTTCAGACTGATGAAAACTGAACTGATGTTTATAACCAAAACTCTTAGAATTTTTCCCTAATAGTATGGTTTGGCACTTAAAACAGAAAGGCAAAGAGATCACAAGATGATAAATTCTGCTAACACAACTACTGCATGTTAAAAAGGTTTCAGGTTTTTGTTAGAGAGGGTGGGAGGACTGGAATATTCAGGTTCATCTACAAAGCTGAAGCATTAACTCTTCCGCATATAACAGAGTGGGTAACGGATGTGTAGGGGAAAGAAGGTGAATGGTGAAATAAAGCTGAAACTTTACCATTGCTTCTGTTTGTAAACAGATGCAGAAGAAACTAGACAAGCATAATATTTGGCAGCCTGCTTCATTACGACAGATGTCTATGTAGGATAAAGTGGCCTGTACAGTAGGTATAGAGGCAGAGTCTTACATATATAAGTAAGATCAAAACAGCTACTTAATTTGCTTAAGAAGAAGGAGGAGTCAGTTTATCTTGTGTTTAATATTTATAGCTATATTTGCAGCAATATTAATTGCACCCTTAAAGGAAATTCAGATCTACTACCTTAAGCAAAGTGGGCTTCAAAAAACTGGATGTCAGACTATACAAATAAAGTATTAGTTTAGGCATGGTAGACTTTATTTTGGCACTTTAACAAATGCTTTATTTTACAGCAGTGGCACAGCATTTGCCAGAAATCTTCTTTTCTTGGCACAGTTATTTCAAGCAGTTATTTTACTAATTGAAGTTCACTAAATATTGCACAATAAGATATACCTGTTAAATTCTTACCCTGTTTTTACTTGCTGAAGTTGTATGGCTTCAAAAAACTTGCCAGTTAAGTAAAAAGCAATATATTAAATATTTGAGCACAGGATAGCATTTGTTTGTTCCTAAATGACCACTGACCTTGGGACAGCAACAAATACAAATTATGCAACTCTTATCTGAAGAGCTACCAGATCTTATTTACAATACATTGCCATTTCTGAGATGTACTTCAGCTTGACATCCTGAACACCTATATTTTGGAAATCTCAAAAATAAAAAATTAGGAGGTCAACAGAGCAGAAGACGAAGCCATTTGTCTGTTACAAAGCATAATATAAGGAGGCAGACTATCGTCTTCGCCACATGTCCCTCTATCCAACACCCTTCTAAGGTCTAAGCAACAGAACCTTTTCTCTTCTATCCGGAATATTTCTTTCTTCTCTTATGAAGACATTCCACTTGTCTCAACTCTTCTACTGGAGTCCAAGCAGAATAAACCAAAATTCTCCAACGGGCCAGGGAAAAAAACAAACTCAAACAACAAATCAAAAACCAATACACACAGTAAATGAGCTAGGGTATTCCTTTGAATTTTACAGTAGGGAAAACAACATTTGCAGGAAGAACAGGTCTGCATCAATACTGCCATTAAATATAATGCAAAAGTCAAATGATTCATAACTCATACACCAGATGCAAGAATTGAACATTCTCGTTTTTCTCTGCCGCTTCAGCAATAAATCTGGTGTGAGGATAAGTCTGATCAACAGCCTTTCTTTTTTTGGTCTAGATTTTTAAGATCTACTAGATGTACTCTGTGACATTAGAACATAAGCAAGTAGACATAAAATGAAAAGCATACAAAAGTATATCACAATGGAATTCTCAGTATTAGGCCACATGATTTATTCAGTAGTGTTTATGTTCCCAAATTACAATTATGTCTATCCATGTAAGACTACAAAAGTTACCATTAGAATTGTCTGTGCTTATAAAATACCAACATTTTCTTTTACTGTTATATACTCATTAACACCAGTCTGCGACGAGTCACATATAATCATAGGCACTTCAAAGGCTTTAAAAGACGTTTACAACTTAAATGCATTTTTAAAGAACAAAAATTTAAACCTCTACTTGTACCTTCAAATTGAAAATAACTAACAAATACAGTGGCCATAGAAATCTGCAGCAACTTCTCAAAATACTGTTAGAGTCTTTGGGTTTGCTTAGGTTCGTCAGTAGCTTACTCCAAATCTTCCTTACAGGAGATTTGTTTAGTAAGAATACGACTATACAGTTTGTAGTAATAATCCAATTTTACACATTAATTTACTGTTACAAATCTCACTGAAGCTACAGGTAAGCTGAGAAACAATGCAAAGTGTAAAATTGATAATCTGACACTCAAATTTATACAAAGTGAAGGTTAAAGTTTACATAGCTGAAAAATTACATTTACACTAAAAGTTACTGTTATCTGAATTATCTGAAGACAAATTGCACCATGACAACTACAAAAAGGCATTTTTTGGAAACAGATAAATTAATGAAATAAAAACTAACTTGTAAGATCAATCTGAGACATGCTGACAAAAATTAAACAACTTTCATTGAACCATAGGATAAAACAATAATTTTCATTATTTTATATTTATGCATAAAGTTTTAAAAATCATTCAGTGAACATCAATGGTTTTATAAAATAATGCTTTGCCACTGTTATTCACAGAACACTGCAAATGTTAAGTTTTAATTTTACATTTTTAAAAGAATACATGAAAAGTTTTAAATACAATGGGGTTTTATCATAAAGGTGCCGTAATGGCTCTTTAATGAAAAAAAAAAATCTTCATTATTCTATGCAAAAGCTTTATTTAAAAAAGTTCAGTGATCTCATAAATAGAGACACTAAATTGGAATTTTATGCATAAAACTCCTTAGTAGGTGCCTTTTGATAGGCAGCACAGGATGGTTTACGTTCACCAAGGTCATAACTGCCTTCATCCTTCTTTCTCATGCGATATACCAGCAGCAGGATAAGGAAGATTGCAAAAAGAAAACCGATAACTCCGCCAGCAATAACAGCTGTAATCAAAGAAACAGAGATTTACAATATGCCAGAAAAACAAGTTAAGCACCATGCTTCTTTTTCACCCCACACAACGAGTTTGCTATTATTTTCAAATTGCAGAAAAGGGCTTCCATTATGCAACTGTCTTCATTATTAGTATCCTGAAATATATTGTCAGAAAGCTTGTTTGTGTTTACGAAGGCAATCATTTAAAAGGACGTTCCACCTACAAGTCAGTGATCCAACAACACACAGTTCTAAAAAAGTTATCAGAATTTTTTCAAAACCCCAATTAAGAAAGCCACTAGTACTGCCGGAGCATAAAGTTGTCTTTCAAACTCATTTTTCAACAATTACATTTTCAGCTTTAAAAGAAGTATTTTGTTACCCTAGCTAAGAAATGGGTTTTCCCTTTTCTCTGTCCATTTTCACTGACTCTAGATTGAAATGAATTTCCTATTGATGAATAACAGGAGAGAACACTTGCACTTGTGAGTGTGTGCACAGTATCAACTCCAACTAGACTTCAGGAGCAAACCCACACGCTTCCACTGATGTGGATTTAATGCTATTTCACATTTTGATGCTCATTGGAAGATGTGGTCCAAAACTATGTGACTTCATGGCTCCCAACATCCCTTCCAAGGACATGGGGGAAAAGTGTACCTGTAAACACTGTTCTTACACCAAAAAACCCCTCACATGTAGTGAAAACAAAGGTGGCCATCTTTTGCCTCCCTGGGTAATGCATGGAAATAGACCCTCTGTATCCTAAGGGGTATCTGTACCCTAACAGTTGGTGCTCATCAATCCCTCTCCCTCTCCCCACACCTGCCATGAGCTCCTCCCAGGCAGTGTCCATCTGTACCAATGGACCAGACAGCAACGTGCTCTTGGGAGGTGAGAAATACATTTCTTCATTGCAAGCATCAATCAAATAGTAATTCCTTTTATGAGTTGTGGAAGCTTCAGATACTCAGCTGGCAGTATTCAACTTGTGGGCATTGAATCAATTAGCAATAGACTTAACTACCAAATATCTCCTGAAGATGCCCATTTCATTCTCTTCAAATCAACCACTGGCTACCAACTATGAACGTACTTGGTACTAATGTGTTTAATACCATGAATATACCAAGAAAACTCAAATGTTGAGTTTGCATTATTTTATATGAATCCCTTCTGTTTTCTATTTATTTTTGGTGAGATAGACCTTGGCAAACACTGCCTCACCTGCCAGAACTTCTGTTCTCTGAAAGAGGTTTTCTGAATGCTTCTCAGTGAAGACATCCGTGTCATCCCCTGGCTCATCGCTCTTTTTCTTGGCATCCACCTCAGACCTTTCCTCTTTATCAATTTCTTCAGGTGACTGTGGCACAAAGAGAAACAGAGTGTTGCTTACAAAGAGGGCACACCACAAGTTAGCACAGTCACTGCCTGTCATGGGCAGTCATGTAGCTGTGGCTTCACGCACATACTCCACAACACCAAACACAACACATAGAAAGTTTTTAGACCATAGAAAGATGGTCTATACAACACTGTAACTGGATCTATTTGTCATCAGGATGTCAGAATGAAAAACACTACCTGCAAGTTTAAAACCTTCAAACGTATATTTAGCAAAGAGCTGTTAATATTGCCTGTGTTTATCAGAATAACAGCTTCGGAATGAAATAACAATTCTGAAATTAATATATCAGGTATGTTATATGCAGAATGCCTTTGAAGGTAACTTGGACAGTACTACTTATGGTGGTAGAAAGAAATACTGAAATAGTTAATGGAACCTGGCAAGTGTTCAAACTACGGTCAAACCACACAGCATTCTCCCTTGAGAAGGGAAGTTTCACGCAGACTTTTCTAATAACTCTTTGAGAGGTGTAAAAAAGGTACAGCTCAGACTCAAAAGAAACTGTCCTGTGTATCATTATATATTCTTTTTTGCATCTCTCTTTTCTTTCATGTGAAATCCAGACATTTCTATGCAGACTTTCTAGTAGGAATGAAACCAAACAGCTCTGGACTCATTTAACAGGCTATAGTAGCATTAAGTAAAGTTTGTGGGGGCTTTTTAATCCATATAAATAAAAGAGTGTTAACATCAAGCCATCAATAGGGTACAGTGGAGTAATTTTAAATAGTGTTGCTCTCCAGCTACGCACCTTTGTTTGTGCAGGCCCCTTGGTCTGCATTTTCACCGTGGTGGTCTCAGCCCTAGATGCATCACTAGTAGTTGGTAACTTTGGAAGCGTTCTGGATGTTGTTATAACTGCACTATCCTCCTCTTCTTCAGCACCTGGAGACAAAACGTAACACTTCATTAACCTGTGAAGTTCTTCCAGACCAGTTATATGTTTTATTATGACACCAACATAGAGGTGCTTGCACAGCCCACCCCAGGCAAGGGGCTTAGATGACAGTGCCTGCTAAGATAAAGATGTGAGTGCAAACAGTGTGCCCCAAACTGTCAGGACAATATTTGCCCCAGGTGATCCCATGAATAAGGAAGGGAGTGCATCAGCTGGAATAAACAGTAATCAGGAAATGACCATGATACTTTTCATACAGAAGGACCCATCCTGAAAAGAGGTAAGACAAAAGCATTAACACTTGTAACAGGGGTAGAAAGTCTGGAGTGGAAGCAGCAGCCATCAGGGCTGATGTGACATGGGCAGACCCAGTGCCATGGGGTCTGATGAGGCCTCATCACACCAGGGGCTCTGCTGGGGCTTGGCAGTGCCACTCACCACCCTGTGGGTGCCCCCAGCATCCAGCCACCATGGGGCCACTGCTGGAACCAACACCCTGGGGTGCAGGGTCATCTCTTGGGGGTGGCAGGAGGTGGTGATGCCCTGGATCACATGGGGCTGGGGGTATGTAAGTATCCTACAGCAAGAGTGTATGGGCAGAGAGTCTGGTACATTCAGATAAGGGGAGCTTACACACCCATAGCCTGTGAGAAGGATGTCTATGTGCATGCAGCACACATTGGGATCAGTTACAGAAGGTAATTTAGAAATTTGGAGTTGTATGTTACCATTTTATACGTGGCAGGTATTGTGGTTATCTGCTGATATTAAGCCTAAAAGTATAGTTCAATGATTGCTAGTTAATTACATATCATAAATAAATCAGTAAACTTCTTTAATCTTACTTAAACTTTGAACTGAACAGTTTTTCCCTGTAACATACTCCTTCGACAACAAAATTTCTCCTCTACAGCACATCTGTTGAACCCTCAAACAAAAAACCAATCACTTTCTATCTAAAAGAAGATTGTTATTACTTTATGTTTCAGTCACTAGGAATTCCCATGGTTTTAAACTCCACATAATTCAGAAGCCTTTTTTCTTTTGAAATGAGTAAGAGGACAAAAAACTCCCTAAAGATTACCTTAAATTTAATTTCCTTCACATTCAAAGCTCTGCTGGAGTATGAAGGCTCCTTTAGAATAAGATAATGGACATGTCTCATAAATATCCTTTAGTGATAGTGAAAGGAAGAAGAACAGGAAAGAGACTAAATTATTGCAAGACCTGAAAGAGGAAAAAGAATTGACCTATTCTTGGACACTCCTTAGGAATCTCAATGTGTTCTGCTCATTACAGGCACTGGTTACCCAAGTAACTATTGGGTAATAAATCTAGCAAATGTGCATAAGAATAGTTCCTAACAAATAAAAAGATATCCTCTTACAACAGAATAGTATGACTCACTCATTCCAAACAGATTTTTTAACTTATTTTCTTAGAGAAATAAAACAGGATGAAAATATGAGTGCAATAATGATGTTTTGAACTCACGATCAAGAATTACATACATTTGGCATTGAAAGGCACGGTATTAACAAGACAATAACTAAAACAACCTTTGTATGGTAGAAAATAAAATTTAGAATCATTAAAAAAAGTAATTAAAGATACTGGCACAGAATAATACTGGAAAAAACCTTTGGATGTACCAAAATGACAGCACAACCTTCAGAATGAAGACCTCATAACAAGAATCAGGTATTTCCCTGAAATGCTACTCAGAGATCAAAAAAATCAACATCCTGCTTCAAAACAGAGGTGAGGAAAGGCATCCAACAGGAATTTTTTTCTGGCTTTGACTCAAGAGTTTTCTTTGAGAAATAATGGCCCAATGGGTAGCTTAGCCTGCTTTACCTTCCAAAGTTCCTCCATATTACACAAGGCTTTCACAGTCAAGGAAACTAAAATTGATTGTCAGATTAGAGATGTGATAAAACCCACTTTAAGAGTACAGAAATTTATTTTCTTCTTTTTATGAAATGAAAAGTCCCATTTAATCACAACTGCTCCTCCAAATCCTTAGATGCCACCTTTGCTTCAGGCAATAGTTGTGTCTGCCAGATAAAATGGTAAGCACTACAGGTCTGAACTTCTTTGGCTAAGGATGATGCAGATTTACCGTCTTTCAACAAATGGGTGACTGATCTAACTCTGGGACTAGTCACTAGATTTTCACCAAAGGTACCCAAATCCTCTTGCATATCGTCTCAGGAGAATTCTGACAATTCCTAAAACATCAAAGCACCTACTGTTTAGGCCTGACTCAGTTACTGGCTCAGACACATCCCCATGGTTCCTGCCTTCCAATTAGCTTTATCTAGACAGGCCTCAGATTTGCATGGAGTAGATCTAAACAAGGAGAAGACATTGCCCTTGCTATACTGACAGTAGTATTCTAAGAATTACCTGTAAAATAAGACTGAAAAATCAAAAAACCCATCACTAATCCTCTCCAAAACACAGCAGTAGCATTTTACATAGTATCATGCTCCCTAAAAGGCACAAAAAAGAGAACCACTTCCCTCATTGAATCCAAATAGGATTGGAAAGAAAATACCTAGTGTCAGGAATGGAACTTCCAACTAGGTTCGTTAAGAGGAACATGGTGAAGCAGTTGGAGTATAAGAGCTTACTTCTTCGTCTTGAAAATATCACAGTTTCTATACGTGGTTTCTAGATTTGGCCAGCTTGGGTGATGGTGCTGGGTATTCACTGCCTTGAGTCCCCCTACAAATAGATACTGCCTTCTTAGTCAGGGCACCACAAAAACCCTGCAGTAATTAAACCCATAGCCATCTCTGTGGAAGAGAGCTGAGAGCTCTCAACCATCACACACCATCTTTTATCCACTGTAACTTCTTCAGGATGCCCAACTGCTGTCTTCATAGTGGTCAAAATAGCTCTAAATTGTGCTGTTGTATTGGAAATATCTAATATAACCCTTCGTGATGTGTCTATTAGCCACCCCTTGGATGACAGGAACGTGAATACTCTTTACCACGCTCAGTGCTTGAGGAAACTTGTCAGAAAATCAAGTTTGTGGCAGCTTAAATTACTGGATAGAAAGTAGAAATTACTTTATAGATAGCTGTAGACAAAAAAAGCCCATAATAGTTAGCACTTTTACTTGCAAACCAGCCAGTGATTAACACTTCCTACCAAACAAATCCAATCATTTCTCCCCGTCTTCTGGCATCATATTTGTCTGCTATTGCACATCACACTATAGGAGTACTACCACCACAAGCAAATTAGTGATAAGGTGGGCACACACATAACCACCATCTCACACCTTCGATCTTTATCAGTGATGTGACACACACCAGAATGACACATTTTTAGCTGGCTTACCTCATTCCTATTCACTGCAAAGTCCCTAAAGCAATTCTAATCAACATAGTGTTAGGCACCCAGAGATGACACTAAAAACATAATACTAGTGCCCTGTCAGGGAACTGCAGCTGAAATAATTGGAGACAGTGCAAGGATGTCATGTCTCTGATAACTCTCACCCAAGGAGGGAAAAAACCCCAACAAAGCCTTTTATGTCAGAGGACCTGGACAACCATGCAACCAATGTCATGAAGCATGCTTGGGCTGTTTTAGCAGGTGGACAGAGGAAGCTCTTGCTCCAAGATGATCTGAAAGGCACTTACAAGTGGAACCTTAGGAAAGGGAAAATGAATACTTTCTGTGTTGTGTGCACCACAAGAGGAAGCACAGCAGGAGAGGGTGTGTGGCCCCAGCTGGAATGCCTGCCAGACACACTGCCATACAGGCCAGGGGCATCCAGGGTTGGCCATGGACCCATGATGGTTCCTGTTCAGCACCTGGGAGAGCACATGTGCCCTCCCTTTCCCCAGCCCCACGGCCCCCCGCCATTCAACTCCCCAGCCATGTGACCCCCCATCAGCTTCCCTTTAGGTCAAGAGCCAAAACAGATCTGCTCTTGTGTTGCCTGGAGAAACTCCAATCCTATCACCACAACTTTCCTCCAAGAACAGTCCCCAGTCAGTCTACACCTAGTTCATCCTGAGTTAACCTTCTCAACTCAAGCTGCTGAGAAATAGTGGGTTGGGGAAGACAAGAAAGTCAAGGGAAAATCTGCATGATTTTCTGATATATATATTGTATGTATTTACCATGAGTAACTTAAGAGAAGACACAAGAACAAGACAGGCAGTGTTCCAAAGAACTTGCAGATAAATCTGAAAGTGATGGTACCTTTCCTTAACATAAGGGTAGTCACGCTTCTTAGCAGTTACTTGCACTTATCTCCAAGATCAAGGCTCGGTGAAAATCTTTCATGCCAGAGAAAAAAGTAACTAGTTATAAAAGCATTTCAATTTGTATATAGGCAGGAAAACTATTTTTACTTTTTATTGTTATCCTATATAAACCACCAACACTAAAAAGAGTGACAATAGACTGAAGCATTCCCTCAGAGATGGAGACTGCAAGAAAGAAACAATGGACTAATGAATTCACTATGGATATTCTACTTTGATATAGGACAATGAGGAAGCAGGTATGGCTCCTTCGCAAATTGTTGATCAATGGATTTGGACTGAACACTTGGGCAAAGGCACAACAGTAGCTGAATGTACATGGAGACTAAAGAGGCTATGAAGGGAGAGAAAAGGAAAAACCAGAATACCTTTGGTACTCCTTACGGAAAGCCAATTTCTAGTCTGAAATGTGTCATGCCTACAGTGACATTTGTCCATGTTAATGCTGCTTGAAGACCTGCAAGGGCATTAATGGTGGTGCTGACAATTCCTTTTAATCTCCATAGGCCTGGTGGCAGCTAACAATTTTCATAGCAAGGAAAGGAGTCAGCGTGTTGACATTCTGGATCTTTTGCTGGATCAAATTTGCTTGGACTGGAATTACATAGCAAGAAAACCACTCATGAGTGGGAAGGTTCTTTCTGTTAGAAATATTACATCACTGAGGATCAAGTAAAGAGAGACAGATTGAACATAATATCAGAAAAACTGATCAATGTTACACCTGCAGGACACTTTCTACATAAAACAAAGATAGCAGTAAGCATAGGAGGAGTAGGGTGGAGAGGATGCTACTTTGCTTCCCTGAACTAAAGACTTCTTGCTTTGTTCAAAAATATTAGATCTGGGTACTGTCACATGAGTTATCTGCAGGGGCATCCAGCTTGTCTCAGTCTACAATGAGACTTTTCCTGTTTTCCTGTAGGAAAGAAACAGAGTGCCAGAGACAGCAAAAGTGCATGCTATACACTCCATCTTCCACCCACAGCTCAAAGTTGAGCACAAAAAAAGAAAGAAAAGAAAGCCAAGGCGTTAGTGTTGGTGATGTCTAGAGCTAGATTCTGTCCTTTCGACTCCACTTTTATGACAGAGATCATAGAAATTACTGAATAGTTAGGGTTGGAAGGGACCTCTGAAGATCATCCAGTCCAACCCCCTTGCTAAGGCTGGGTCACCTAGAACAGGATACACAGGAACATGTCCAGGTGGGTTTTGAATGTCTCCAGAGAGAGAGACTACATGACCTCCCTGGGCAGCCTGTTCAGTGCTCTGCCAGCTTCAATGTAAAGAATTTCTTCCTCATGTTGAGGTGGAACTTCTTGTGTTTTAGTTTATGGCCATTGCTCCTCATCCTGTCACTGGGCACCACTGAAAGGAGTCTGGCTCCATCCTCTTGGCACGCACCTATGAGATATTTAAATGAATTAAAAAGATTCCCCTCTCAGTCTTCTCTTCTTTAGACTAAACAGGCCCAGCTCTCACATTGTCTCTTCATATGAGAGATGCTCCAGACCCCTCATCATCTTTGTATCCCTCAATGGACGTTCTCCAGTAGCTCCTTGTCTTTCTGGAACTGAGGAGCCCAGAACTAGACAAAGTACTCCAGATGTGGCCTCACTAGGGCCAAGCAGAGGGGCAGGATCACCTCCCTCGACCTGCTGGCCGCACTCTTCCTGATGCATCCTGGGATATCATGGACCCTCCTGGCCGCAGGGGCACTGCCAGCTCATGGTCAACCTGTCATCCACCAAGACTCCCAGGTCCTTCTCAGTAGAACTGCTCTCCAGTGGGTCAGCCCCAACCTGTACTGGTACTTTGGGTGATTCCTCCCCAGGTGTAGTACCCTACACTTGCCCTTTATAAACCTTGGGTTAATAAAATCTGAAGCCAGTTCTTTTGTAGTCTTTTCCACTTCAAAAGCAGGGCTGTATTTTGAATTATCCACATCAGAAACAGCCAAACTCCACAGAGGGATGAAAAAAAAACCTAAACCAGACCATTCTTCATACAACTATTTATTGTCAATATATGTCCTTTCCCGAAGCTTACAAAGTCACCAGCACCTGAAGACATGACAGAAGGGGATGCTGACTGAAAGCGCATTTATTCCTGGAGGTCAGAATTTTCCTTAGGCAGTACTGTGAACTGAATGAAATCACTGATTCATTAATTATTTTTTTTCAAATGAAATATTACATCTCTCCTTGAAGAAGTCTACAGCAAGGAGGTCCAATTAAGCCTCTGATCTCACTGGAATGTCAAATTGCCCCTACAGAGGACTCTCAAAACACAGAGTATCACCCAGATACCAATGACCATGGGCCCGGATTTGCCTGGCAGCATAATCAGACCTCTTCAGACTTAATTTAACATATCTTTGAATCACCAAAAGAAAGGAAAAACACAAATTCAAAAAAATCTCAAGTGTGGTTTACAAGATAACATAGACAAGGTGTTAGAAGAAGGGCTCATCCTTTAAAAGTAAACCAGTATGTATAAACATCAAAAGATATATTACAAAAAGTACAATAACAAAAAATAAGTAACATACTTGGACAATAAATGAGATTTCCACAACAGCTCAGCAAATACTCACAACAATAAGGAAATGTCTTTTTCCAGAACTACCATAAAATCCTTCACTTAGCTTTTAATGGTTGAAGCCACCAAGCTAGTCTAGAAGATACTCCTCAAAGAGGCTTTCTAAGAGTAATGATTAATGAGGTTTCACATGAGTTTTTTTTTAAATTTTCAGCTAGCTACATGCCTCTAATGAGTGTTTAAGTCTGAGAAATCAGTATGTTATATTTAAGAATTTCTTTATTCACTATATGCATGTAATTACCTCAGAGAAAACTCATGTTTTTTCGGCAGTATCTAGACTTCTAAAGTTAAAAGAACAACAACAAAAGAGAAATGGACACCATGTTTACGTGAACCTGACTGCATATAAGAGAAAACAAGATTGCTGCTGCTAAATTAGCATTATGTCATGGGAGAACTAAGCCTTGCCTAATCCTTATTACTAAACTCCAGAGAGACCTACACAGAAACCAGAGGGAAAGAAGATACCCAGCAGAGAGAAAATAACGCAGTGAAATGATGCAACTAAGGCGTAAGAGAAAAGAGCAGAAAGTTAATACTTAAAACCCAGCCCGCAGGGGTGCTTAGTGCTCCATAAATAGAGAGATATTCACTGAAAGTATCATCCCCAACTTATAAAGGAAAACTGCACGGCTTTTCCTCAAATAATTGCATTACTTCTTACACTTTTTAAATCAATTTGTGATATGTTGTCTCACCTGAACCTGACCCAGAAGAATAATCATCATCATCAATTGGATAGACGCCTGATGCTTCTTCAACAGAGCTGTTGTCAAGGTATAAATCTTTATCAGAGGTCAAATCTGTTCTCTGGAAAACAGATAAGAGGGAATAGTTAAAAAGATAACAGTTCTCCAGCATAGCAGTCTCTTTATCTTCAGTTCTATTTTTTAAGTTGTTGATGGCACAATGAAGTTTATACTTTCAGATTATGCCCCGCATTCATCTAAGTTGTTATACAAATTTGTAAAAATTACAGCATAAAAAAAAAATCCAAGGCCGCACAATGAAAACCGCACTTCATCTTATTAAATGCATGAATGAATAAAGAGGATTTGCACTCTTCAGAGCTTCTGTAACAAGAAAGAAGCAAATCCCAGGACTGAAGCCCTCTGTCGAGATCTCAAATATACAAATCTATAGGCTGTCACGTGAAGTCTGTTCATTTGATCTCAAATGGGAATGAACAAGAACATGTATCAAGAACTACCTCAGAGGTTAGTTGAGCCAAACGTCACAAAACTCTTTAGAAATTAGAACAAACAACTGGGACTACAGAATACAAATGTTTCTAAGACAGTGCTATTGATTAAGGATTATCACATTTTCAGCCGGATCAGGCAGCATGATGCTCCAATTCCTAAATGAACAAGTCTCTCCTAAAATTTAACTGCAGCTTCAATAGGCTAAAAATTTGGTTTCTTGTAACTAGCACCAGATTTTTATGTCTGCAAGTATTTCTCCACTAAAGAGAGATTCTGCTAAAATCAGCTGAAAATAGAACAAGGTATCAAACATCTTTTAAACTGACAATTCGGGCTTCGAAATACTAGCAACTGCCTTCCTCCACAGCTTTTCTAACAGAGAATAAACTTCCTTATGAGGGCCATGTATCTTTGATGACTGAGAAGGTACTATTATTGCTATTACTTTTACCAGCATTTCTGTGAATGCCTGTTTGTGATGACTTGTTGAAGAAAGTATGACAGTTCTAAATGGATTTTTGAGTAAAAAAAAACCCCAAACACCAAAATGCTATACCAAAATGCATCTATTCTGTATCTCAAATAAGCACCCAAAACTGCTGCTCTGAGTCCCAAATGTTTCCACCTTACTTATTACTGCATGGCATTGACTGCCAATTTTATTCACTGAAGCTTTTCTAAAGGAGTGCCAAACTATGTATGGGGTAACTCCCGTATGCAAAGACTCATATCAGACTTTCCAAGGTAACTTTTTTTCCCAGAGATCTAAAAAATATTGTTGAAAACATTTTTTACTTCTTTTTAGGAGGTTTGTGGCAACAGATTCCTGTTTTAAGCTTCTTCACAGCAAAAAACTGCTCTTCAGTTTTATCTACAATAAAAAATCATTCTTCGTGGAAAGCAGAGAGGCCATGCTGATTATTAGTGTATGTCAGAGTAAAAAGATCTTTGCACCAGGGGTACCTTACACATCTCTGGACAGCTCTAAACTAAAACAACGTTACCCTGGTTTTCTTCTACAGAGGAAAAGAAAAACAACATGATACTTCGTCAAAGTCTACTCCTTCTATGGCCACTTTTCCCCCCACATGGGACATGTTGTGGGGGGGAGGGGGAAAGAACCCTGGTTTTAATATAAGTTTACAAAAGGCCTGCTCTCATCTGCTGTTGGTTCACATGGTCTGCCTGGAACTGGCTGCAGTCCAAAGCAGAAATTCGAGATGACGTCTGGTCACCATCAAATGACTTAATTCCTTTAAAAGATGTCTCCAAAGGAAGTCATGAAGTACCGTGGTAGGTGTATAGGTGGTATTGTAATTAAGACACAGCTGAGACTGTTTCCGTATGGGAAAACAACTCCCTGTCACGGGACAAATATCCTGCTCTTGATCCAGCTGCCACAATGGACCAAGCCACTTCACCCCACTTTACTTCCAGACACAAGCATGGTACAAAAGAGACCACTCCTTAATATCAGGCAGGAAAAAACCAAAACATTTTGAAAAGGAAATGCAGGTGGCTGACCATGAGTGTAGAAAAGCCACACAATATTCAAAAGATATCAGAGGCAGTAAATGTTACCCAATGCCAAATCGGGAAAAAAAAATTGAAGACCTACATCCAGGAATTTCCTAACAATGAAAATTGCATTTGGCAAGAGGTGAGAAATAGCCTGAGTTTGCAAAAGTCGGTGAATGAAAACTAGTCTGGGAACAGAAGCATCACACATCCATCCCCAGAATTTTTTGTGTTAAATAAACATATGAACTTACCAATCATTTATTCCCTAGACCATTTCCCTCTTCTGTCTATGTCAGAAGCAAACTTAGTAAAATTCAAAAACCAAATAAAACCTCCAAAAACTTTCCCCTCCCCTGTCAAAACAAGCAGTCCTGTTTTCTTGCTCTTTCCAGCCTCGCAGAGAACACAGAGAAGACAGAAATGACTCCTGGCAGCTCTTATAACAATTTAGTTCCTGTAAGAACTAAATTAGCTGAGCAGCTAACCCAACCTAGCCCAAACTGCAAGTGCCTGAGCAGCCAGGCTCCCCACCATCATATTCACTCCCTTTCTTTCGATGAATTATGGCTCTTCAGTTGCCAAAAGCTTTTATTTCTTACAGTGCTGGGATGTTCTCAGGATTTAAACCAGCTGAAAACAGAGGAACAGAAAAGGAAGAAAAGCCTGGGTAGCTTTCAGCCCCAATTTCAGAATCCATTGTATTTTTTTCTGGGGATGCAATGGATACAATGTGAAACATTACTTAGTATCTAATACTGTGGATGGCACAACTCCACCAGAATGAGAAAACTATTCCCCACAGTATTATTGAACTAGTACAATATTTACTATAGGAGAAATACATGGTACAGTGAACTCCAAATGCATCCAGATCAGACATCAAGCTCCATCTGAGGAAGATGCCTTGTAGCCTCTCTGACCAGAACCCCTTGCTTCTGCCCACTGGTGGAACTCAGGCAGGACACAAGCACCCTCTCAAACCAAAGGCACAAAGAAGCATACTCTAGCTTAAAAATCCCCAAGCACCTGCACAGATAAATGCATTCATTGCACCGTTCCCAAACAGACTCTCTTTGCAAGCTGGCGAGTAGACTCTTAGTAGGAGCATTCGCTCTACACCCACAGCTTGCACCTTTTATCCCAGTTGTTTAGAAGCACATGGCTGCCTTAGATCACTTGGAATGAAAAATGCCTTAAGGCTAACAATAAAAAGAAAAGTCCAACATTAAACAAAAAATACACGACCATTAAAAATAAGTCTGTGAAGATTAAGCTTAGAAAAATGAGAGATGGTTAACGAAAATAAAAGAATACTTCACGGTGCTTAAGTGAGTATCAAGCACTGAAGCCATGCTTTGCAATTTTATGCTATGTAAAAATAAATTTGATTTAGTATTTGCTCTAGAAATGTTTTCTTGATTGTCAGCTGGGAATCCATGGGGGTCCATGGACTACTTCCAGGATGTTCACAAAAGAAAAGTTGGGAAAACAAGTCTGTAGTCAGTAGGCTTGGACAGAGAAAGGTCTGTACTAGCATTTCAATATGCTTAGGAGGAAAAAAAAAAGTTTGCAAATTCTAGCTACATAAAACTATTTTTAGTTTTTATGAAGGCCAAATATTTAAGGGACTATTACCTATAGCTAACAATTGAAATCAAAGCCCTCATATCACTTTTATGTAACAGCCTTATTTTCAGGCCTATTAAAGCAGCAGGAACACCAGGAAAGGATGCCTCTGTTATCAGTCCTTTAATCTGGCCCTGAAGCCACAAAAACTGCTCGTTACCTCTTGACAGAGATTGCATTCTTGTCCATCATTGTTATCCCACTTATGTTTTTATTCCAAGAATATAATGCTGCAAAATCCTGTGACCCAAATACTTCACATGCTGCATACCAATGACCACTGATTCCTGTCTGGCTATTGACTACACTGGCATAAATCTAAATCTCATGGATGTAGTGTAGATTAGCACCCATTAAGTACTAGATAAAAGACATTTTCATACCAGCAATATGTTGAATTTGAAATATCAAAGTCTTTATTTTACTAAAGCTTACATTCAAAGTAATTTTTAATTTAATAAATTTAGATAATCCAGGACATATTAAAAACAAAAAAATACCCAAGCCCAAACCCTCATTTTGACAGTAAATGAGAGAGGAAACAAAGCAAAAAAGGTTTTCTTGTATCATCATCTCACGAAAGGCATAAATCATTAATCAAAATTACAGCGGAAAAAAACTGAAAAACAATAATCAGACAACAGGAGGATTGGGAATGGATGGCACATTTCATTCAAAAAAAAAGAACAAAGCACCCTGTCATAGCCATTCCCTTTTTCTGTGCTGCTGTTACTGTCTGTCCTCCCATTACGTGGGGGTGATTTAGGAGTAAGACTTTTCACACTTTGATGCCATCTGGATGAAGCCAAGAAAGCTGGTGAGAGGAGCAGTGAAGAAGTAATGTCTACCATGGCTGTCATGGCTGTTTGAAACTCAGACACAAGAGCAATGAGTAGCTGACATAGAAGGAAACATTTTACTATTTACAGATGCATTCAAATTTTTATTCTCCGCCTTTTTGAGTATAAGCATGGGAGAGAGAATTTGAGATTTGCAGCTGGGTTACTAATGGTACATTGCCTCCCTTTTTCCCTAGATGGAATTCTTTTAGATGTAACCTGTTTAGTATGCATGGAACCAGAGACAAATATTTAAAAAGTGATGTTATATTACAAATATCTAAGCCAGGGGCCTCTGAAAATTTGCAAGTGTTACAGCTGTTGATCAGGCAGAGATCTTACACATTAGAAGGAGAAAGAAAACAGATTTTCCTCTTCTATTAATACATAGTGCAGTTACATGCTTGCATAAAAGCATGCTCAGCTGGTGAGTCTGAGTTCACAAGAGTGATGTATTCTTTATATACACTACAATTTTGGAAAGCTAACTACCTGAATGCATTCACCTAAAGCCTCAGGGCCATTGCAGAGGTTCCCATTGAAGGCTAGAGAAAAGGCAGTTGTGAAGAAGCTGTATTTCTCTCTAGGCTTCCTGCAAAAGGAATTATGATCTGTCACCTAACAGGAGTTAGTCCTAACAGACCTCAGCATTGCTGACCTTGAAGCAGGCAGGTATTTCCCATCACTGTTTGCCAATTCTTTGCTTTCCTGGTGTCATCACACCAGGAAAGCTGTCTCACAGGTGAGACTGTCCCATTAAGAGTTTGTTAACCTTGCCCAGGAATCAGTCACGATTTTAAACAAAAAATCTGAAGTGCAAAACTTCAAAATCAGATTTCCACCTCAATGCACCAGATTTTCCCACAGAAACATGCCAACCAGAAGAGCATCCACTTTCCATTTTTCATCATGTTACTAGTTCTCAGAGATGAGCCTCTGCCAGCTCCTTCAGTCTGCAATTCCCTAGGCTGCCCATATGTACCCAACTACAAACATGCAATTTTGAAGGAGGATTTTATGTTACAAGGTATGTTTAGCACTAATTGTCTTAGTACAGATGCCTGCCTTTCCTTTCACTGGTATGCCCTGCAGCTGGGAATAGAAGAAAAGGAGAGAAGTAGTCCCCATTATTTCCTTTCAAGGTGACACTGGCACTTTGAAGAACTCACAACACAAACTTTTCCATGCAAACCCCAGCTCAGGGCACTGCACCAACCATGGTGGGGCCTTCTGCAAAAGTGGTGGTGGGAGGCAGGGTGGTGGGCGATTGTGGAATTTTCTGAGAAATAAGACACTTATAATTGGTGACATCATTTAAGCACAACACTCTAAGGACTCCCCATTTCCTCCCCTGGAGAAACCATACCGATTGCACAATGGTGATGTTAGTAGAGTGGGTACTGGCCACAGGGAAGCTGCCCTGCACCACAGTCTGGGTAATTGTCATCACAGCAAAAATATTCTTTCTGTAACACCAGGCCCCCAGATTGATTTTTCCAAGTTTGAGAGCAAGGGTTTCATACAGAAGTCAATATCTGCATTGCACATTTCCTCCAAATAATTTTGGCAGAGTTACCACCTCCCAGTGTTACCTTAAAATGGCTTAAAACCCTCCAAACACTCCCCAAGGCTGGTCCCTTTCCATGCCAGTCCTCATGCTCATCCACATGCCCAATGTGAAAACCAGCCTTGCCATTGGAACTGCCTGGACTGAATTTGCAAAAGCCATCATCTCCCCCACTGCTGCCTTTGGCCAATTAAATAACAAACTTTGATCGCCATGACTCGTTCTGGAAAGCTCATTTACACAAGGACATTTGTTGCCCTTCTTCGGATAAAAGTGGAAGAGTAAACTGTCTTCGTATAGGTGTCCCCACTAGTGTTGTGTTTGCCTCCAGGGACAGTGTTGGTGCCAGCAGCGGCACAGCAGGCTGTCATCCTGTATGGTGCAGAGCAGAGCCACTACCACAGCTGGAGCACATGCCAGAAAGATTATTCACGCTCCTTGTACCTCATGTATAACTTCCTGATGCTGCACAAAACTATAGCTCTAGGCCTCCAATCTCTCACGACAGATAAAGAAAGGGTTTGACCGCTCGTGGCTGCTGAGGAAAGGCGGAGAGCCCAAAATAAACACAAGTACTGCAAACTGCTTCTACTACTGCTAGTTTCAACAATAGAGGAGTCCACCAAAAGAGCTGATTTACAGAGATTGCCTCATGTCAGAGCCAAGAGCCTAAATATGCTGGCTTTCAAGATGCACACAATCTGTTATGCCAGACTAATTACCAAAACAGAGGCGTATTTGACAGGGACTGCATTAATAAAACAACTCTTGCTGGTGTTAGGCATTTCAGCAGTCTATGTCATGGCTCACAATACAAAAATACACTGCATCCAAGAAGACACCAACAAGCTACCACCACGTCAGCTACTGTTCACTCACGGCCACGTGCCAAAGAAATTACAGTGCTGCAGTTGATAGATTTAAGTTCACACTCTTCACAAAGTTACAGAAACTCGTGTGCCTGTTTTCTAACAGTCATCTATGCCTTTAGAAATATTCCCTCATGTAATTACATGCCGTATGGTACATTATGTGATAACAGAACTTAAAACAGTAATAGGAGAACTTGTTCAAGCTTAACTGAAAATGTTTTTCATCCCATTATAAAGACCACAAAACTGCATAGTGGGTCTTTGGCCTGCTTACAGCTTTGGAGCTGAGGCTTGTCCTACCTTGAGAAGAAAAATAAATGTCCTCTAAAGCTCTGGTCTGTTCGTGGGAAATTCCAATGGAAACAGCTTCTATCTTTCCACTTCTTTTCACAGTGTCTCATTTCCAGTGGTGTATCATTTATCTACTAGATGCACACGGAGACCAAACTTTAGTTTCTAATTCTAACCCTTATCCAAAAATTGTGTTGCCCAGGGTAGGACAGAAGTTGCTGTATGATGATGCAGGAGGGAGGTGAGCGAGCGAGGCAGCGAGATCAAGCAGAGCTTTCTATCTTTACACTTGAATATCAATAGCACAATCTGTGATGAAGGACAGATCAAACAACTTTCTCCATGCTCTCCAGCTACAACAGATTTTACAACAAATATTTAGTAAACGATCAAAAATAGATCCTCATGAGTTATCCTATAGCCTTCCTAGGCTATCCAGCTAGGCTCAAGCCCCTATGAAGCAGTATTAAAAGACTGCTAGCTGAATGAGACCACAGTTGAGCGTGCGACTCCAAAGATGTTTTCATCATCTACCCTGCAGAAGTTACGTATGTCTTCATTCAGTTACAATAATTTTCTGGAAAACCAAACCTTTATCTCTGTGTATTGGCACCACCACTATACTGCAGTGAAGAGCAGTTCTACACAGTCTACAGGTTAGGACCTTCCTAATCCCATGACCACCTAAACTTACTCCAACTTCAAATCGTTACTTAGAAACGATAGAGGGGCCTGGCAAATCTGATATGTCAGCTCAAGCAAACAGTACTGCTGTGCTGTTTATGCAAAGCCCCCAGTTTGACATTATATCACATTCCCTAACCCCCACACCAACAGGTCTTTCCTTGTATGTGAAACTCAGAAATGAACCCTGCAGTCTAGTTGTCGCCTTCACCTTGAAAACCTGAAGACAGCTTAACAGTCAATTACAGTACACAGCAATTCCCGTTTCCCATGTAAAAGCAGAAGTTTAATATCAAAGTTTCTCTGGGCATTCCCAAATTTAAAGATTCAAAGCTCTTTTAGCTTTCATGCCAAGCAATCAGTTGGTGCAAAGAACAGTTTATTCTCAAACTCTGCTTTTGACGTAGGCACAATACAACAGGAAAACTATTTTAAAGGGACTACAGCTGAATCAGTTGTCAAAGTGCTACTCTAGACTGAAATATTAAAGGGCAATGCAGGCAAAACAGCATCAGAAGCCACCAGCCAGCAATGTGCATCACAGATTGATTTATCTCAATTAGCATAGCAATTTTCTGCACATTTTCCAAAAAGCACCCATCGGTTTCCCTAAAAATACGATCAAAACCACCATGCAAATTGTTGTCACAGCTCAAAATGCTAATCATTTTTTTAAAGACACATCAGCCCATGTGCAGACAGGTTAAATTTAAGGCACAGCCATGACCAAGAACCTAAATGCTCCCCTTTGAAAATGCTGAATGAAGAGGTCAGCCTGCCTTTGAATGACCAGTCACAAGTCTGACAGTAACAGGAGAAGCAGGTAGCATTTGGTATAGAGGTCATAACTACATGTACCTGCCTCAGTGCTTTTAAGTCTAACGCACACTGGCTCTTCTACACACACCTCCTCTCTCCTTTCATGCTTTACTGACCTGTTTTGCTAATCAATCACAAGAACTAACACTTATATTTTTGTCCCTCCTCCTGAGAATGTGGATGAATGATTAAAGCTGCCAGGGTAACCTCTCTGGCATGCATGCCAATAACTCCCCACCTAATAGCCTTTCCTCTGCCTTGATGCCCTGGCCCACTGGTGATTACTGCAATCCCTTGAAGTGGTCAAATTGCAGGGCAGACCCCATGGAAACCTATTTAGAGCTGTTCTAGTTCATACCAAAGAATAATGTTTTTAATACAGATTGTTCTTTTTAAAGCCCTACAAATGCAGCTGTAATCAATTGTAGTGGAAGCACTGCAAACCTCCACCAGTTTCAAAAGCCCCGTATTGATTCCTTTCCAGCCCATGGATTTCAACAAAATAACCCCATGCGAGGAATCCAGACTCAACTAACATGAAATCATTTAAATTAAGATCTTTTTGCCATTAGTAGTGAGAATTAGCAATAAACTGTCTCAATCAATTACATTCCTTTCACATAAACAGGGAAGTTACATATAAACCAACTATATTATTATAGCTACATTAAGCACCAATTAAATATTACTAGCAAAAGTTACGTATGGCAACTGAAGTCTGTCAAAGGTGAGGAGGAATCAGACTTCATAGCTTAAAGAGCGAGCATTTTCAGTTTGATATCACTGCTACTCTTTCCATTGGTATAGTCTCTTCAGGCACACAGAGCAAACACAGACAGCATTGAGAGACCAGGTACATGCTTGTGAGATACCTCTTGGTATCCCACATCCCCAAACAGTAAGACAACAAGGATGACTTTATTGCTATTTCCAGGTGTCAACTCCCACTCATCTCACCGGTCTCCAAGATTAAGTTGTTGGATTCAGCATTCTGATCCCATCTTACTTAACTGAATTTTTGCTACAAAGGCTTGGTTTTCATATCCTTTTTTGATGCATACAAAGATAAGAAATGAGTTTACTCTGCATGGGATAAAACACCGCTCTAATAACTTCTACTATAAAAGCAGTTGAGTGAAATCAGAGATAGGGTTTCTTGTACTAGCTACCTGACTTCAGAAGCAGCCTTCTGTCTGGTATGCTGCCCTTCAGGCATGACTTCCCTCCTTCCACCAGGGAGAAAGAACTAGTGCACCATCAACACAAGCCTGCCTGACTCCCCAGCCAAAGATGACAGACAGGCTGAGCTGGGGGGACACAGCATCCTGCCAGCAGTGCCAGCCAAATTCCTAGCCAGGTGGGGTTGAGGCAAGAAGGAAGGATTTTTATCTCCTGTCTTCCCTCTGTCTTTGACTCTCCTGACAGCTCCCTGGGGCTTGCAGTCAGACTGGACAAGGGAACCATGGGGACCATTTCTTCTGAAGATATGTATAGCCCAGAGCTTCATTCAGAAACTAGATGGATATACTGAGCAGAATCACTAAAAGAGAATTTCTACTATACTATTAGGAATTTCTCCCCACACGGTTGCCCATACAATTGCACAGCAAGACAAAACAAGGCAGAGCCTTGGTGAGGCAGTTTGCTGTCAGCCTCCATACCTGTCACACTTCCACACACCACAAAAATTAACATGCACTCATATTCCTAAGAAGAACCAGCCAACATATGTCTGCTCTTAAAAAACCCTACAAATAAACTTGGAAAGCATCAAGTTGAAACCACATACTAGAAGGTACACTAAAATAAAAGGGCTACTCCACAAGCAGTAGAAAGGCTGCTTTCCAGATTTCCTATGTAGGTTCCCCACTCCACCAAAATCCCAGCTCCTGCTCCTTTGCCCTATGCTACTGCCTGCCTATGAGCTGTGCACAGGGATATGGCAGAATATGGATCTAACAACTCTGAAAATGAATATACAGGAGTTTCTCAAAAAAAAGTTTAAACTGGAATTACATAAGGGACTACCTTCATCCAGTACATTATAATTTTTTTTTGGTTTAAAGCATGGTCAAGAAAGATGCTGCTTTAACTGAAGCTTTAGTGATAACATAATCTCTCCCAATTATCATGAGCAATTGCCTTTAATAAAACTGTCTGAAATAAGCATCACATTGATTACCTTCAGCTGATGTTTTAAAAATAATGCTACATAAAACTAGTAGAACAAAAGAAATACAAAAGAACTACATTCGTAATGAAGGTAGGGATAAAATACACTGTATTTTATAAATTTACTTCCCTTAATTTAAAGGAAAGCAAGCCAAGTAAGTTGTTTGACAGCATTTTTAACAGTCATAGGTCTGACTGAAGAGTAAAATACAACAAAGGTTCTTAACGGTATTAAGTGTCTTCTAACAAAGAACAATTCTTTCTTTCTAGCATTCATACTTTAAATCAGAGTTCTGCTGAAGGAAACAAAGATTTCAGTATTTCTATAGCCAAACCTCAAATCTTCATATAGATGTCCCAGCACTATCAATACAAGGTTAGCAGCACTCTGCAATCTTTACTGCCTTATCAAGTCTAAAGCTTTTAAAAATCTATATGCCTACAAAACCTCCTGGAGCTGCTACACATTGAGGATTTCACAGAATTATTGACCTGGGCAGCCTCTTTATCCTCAGTAAGTTATTTTAAGCAACATTCTGCCAGCAAGCAAGTCTCTTTGTTAGGCTTTGTCTGTATTATTGCTAAAGCACTGCTTACAATACAGCACAAAACAGGGAGGTACTAAGCAGAAACCAGAAAGAGGTCTGTCAAATTCCCTTTTTATTTCTTTTTTTCTCCACTTCTTAGATATGTTTCTAATACCCTACAAATCACTGCCCTGCTGCCAGGAATCCTTCTATGCACCTGAGCCACCTCCTGAGAGGGGGCAAAGTGAATGCACAGCAGACAAAACAGACCAAATCCATGGTTTTTTCAGGACCACGTTCTCTAACTAGCGCACTTTCTTTTGCCTTGTTCTTTTGCCTTGCAATTATACACATCTATATCTATCTATATAAATATCTTAGAGAAACAGAACCTAGCAAATGTGTTTACCCACTGAGTAAGAAAACACATTACCTGACTTGGGGGATGAGGAAGAGAACAATAAAGAGAGGTAAATTTCTCAGACTTTAAACTCAAACCCCAAACACTCTGCTCTATTTTTAAATTCCTTATCAGATAAAGGTCTCCAGCTTGAGGATCAGATTTCTTTGGCATGGTAGGAAAAGCAAATTTAAACCCAATACATATCAGCATACATCAAAAAGCAATCTCATGGTCTTGTGCAGGCTCGTGCCTGGAGGTATGAACAGAGAAGGTCAGTGCTAGCACAGCAGTCTTACTTGGATGTAACTTATGAATAGCCACAGTCGAGCAGCCACATCCATTCTTCTTCTACTTTTCTACTTATCAGAAATATTTATGAGGTGATCCTGTTTGGGGAAGCAACTCGTACTTTTAATTTGAAGCTTCATATCTTGAAAGCTTGTGTGCCCAGTGACCCATACTACCCCTTGGTGCCCTCAGAACTACTAGGACTTACCCTGTTTTAATCCAAGGGCACATTATAAAATCTACTCAACTGACAGCCCACATAGGCACAGAGAAGATTTAGATTTGATACCAACTTCTGTATCACACTTGATAACTAGACTCTCAGCTGAGAGTCAAGAGAATTTCTACTAAGGGCTAATTCTACAGAGGAAGCTGCCCAGGGAGAAGGGTAAAAGAGATATAAACTTGAATACAGAAAATCTTTGCTACTGATATTTTATTTCTAGATGTTAGATCAGCTTTTCTATTTCCTTGTTAAGCCTGTACCCTTGCAGAGGGAACAGAAAGAACCAATGTTTTCTGAGTTAACAATTCTGTACTGCTTGTGAGTACCACAAAAAGAGCTTTTAAGCAATGTCTTACGGAAGAAACTAATTCAACACTGACATCTTTCTGCTACTTAACATGGTTAAGGGTTGGCAAAAATAGCAGACACAATGAATAAGTAACCTGTCAACCCTGTGCTATTCTAGATAAAGCATGGATGTATTCCAATTATCTGCACTTTATTTCCAACAGTTCAGCTTCAAAAATACAGCACATAATCTGCTCCATACAGCTGCCAATCAAAGGGACAAATTCTCTTAAGTTTTCTTGCAGATATGTCCAAAGCAATTGCACTTTGCAAGGCTCTTCCCAGATTAATAACAAAACTTTAATTCAAACCACAGGTTTTTCTCTGCAAGCAATAGAAAAAGATTGTTATACTGATGGCATTAGAAAGCTTCTTAGTTCCTGTTTCTGTTTGCTTCGGTAAAAGCATCACTAAGCACTCAGAAATGGAACAAGCAAAAAGGGGTTTCATCAGCCTAAGTGTTACGGATGTCAGCTGCTTAACAGACCTGACCTCGTACAAACCTGTTCACCTCCCTGGATTCTGTGAGCTTAAAAAAAATCCAAGGACAAAGTGGGAAGGTGTAAAAACTCTGCTTAGGGAGACCATACAGCAAGACATTCAGACCACTGCAAGACAGCACAGAATAGTTTTGCAACATTACTAGTAAAGTTGCATATGTATAGCTAAGAAACTAGAGTTCAAGGACTGCAATGCAACATGAAGCAGTATTTTAACATAAGCATCTATACCGCTATGTTTAATAGAAGCTAGATAGAAGAAGGCTCCTGTAATGTGATTTTAGTAGAAAGCATAAAGGAGTTTTCTATCATACAATAATATTGTATTCAAGTTCTTCTCAAATTAGACATTTGCATCAAGAACAAACCTCTCCTCAAAGGGCAGGGCATGAAGGCTGTAAACATATATGAGCAAATTAGATTAAGAAGTTACTGATAAATACAATTCTGCAAACAATACAAATGGAGGCAGCTTTTTATGGCATATTGGGAAGAAGAAGGAGGCAATTGCAACATGTTACATCATGGAAGGCAGCATTTGATTACTTGCTTTGATCAGACAGAAGAGACCAGAAAGACACTGTCACATGCCATTCTCAGGGACCATAACTGAGGGAAGGCAGATGATGACCAAGAAGCATTTGAGAACTGAGAATGTGAAGATCATTCCTGCTGAAAATTAAAGTTATGTCAATAACTGATGTCTCTTCTTAAAAGTCACTCATAAGTTCATTCAACTACATAATGACACAATAAACAAAGACTGCTAGGCGGAGGAACAAAATACCTATTGGCATTTTGATAAAGCAGACTCATCAGCTCATTTCATTTCTTTAAAAAACATGAGTCTGTACTGGACACATGCCCCTAAAACTAGTGATACTTGTTCAGTGGAATACATAGCTGCACTTCACTTGCAGAAAAAACTGGTTTATTGAGATGTGCTGGCACCTTGAGAGTTTGCTGTGCTGAAACTGCTCACCTCACAGCCTGACAGAGCACAGGCCCCTCTAGAGACCTAAGGCCCCAGCCCAGCTCCTGGCAGGGGCTGTCCTTCCTCCAGTAATTACATGTGCACACACACAGGCCCATGGAGCACTCCCCCAGGAAGCCTCTGATGGGCTGGGAGAGCCGATTACTACTGGCTTACAGCTCAGATGTATGCAACCGAAAGGCTTAACAAGCCTCCATTTAATTCTTTTTAAGTGAGTCTGAAGGGGGGGGGAAATGATGGGTTATGAAGAACACCACAAAAAAAAGTGACATAAAACAAAGTGCAAAGCTGTGTGGTGACACCTCAGCTCCCAATTACCAGTGTGAGGGCAGCATCAGGAGGCCTCCATGCCTCCTGGAAAGGCAGCAATCCCTCTTTATTTCCTCCCCAGACACCATGTCCTACATGAGCCCATTTAAAATTTTAAAAAGAAAGACTAAGCCATGCTCTGCAGATCTAATATTTTTGAAATCGGCTTTGGAGATCACAGGCTATGGAGCAGGAGGGAGAGGTAAAGGCCTGTCCTGCCTGCTCCCCTGCCCATGGCATCGGCAGCCACTGGCCCTGGGAATGCTGCTGCTCCTCCAGTGCACCATTTCAGCAGCCTCCAGCTTCAGGCAGGCAGCAAACAGCACTGAGAGCCAAAAGCATCCCTCCAGGCAAGTTACAGCCTGCTTTTACAGACAGTGAGGCGTTTTCTTTGTTACTTTCCCAGTAGGGCTGGTTTGAAGTGGCACACTATTTGCATTCAGAGAGAAAAACCTCATTTTGTCATCAGAAAGTTGGGGAGAAATTTCCAGCAAACTATCTCCAGGCATGTGCCCACTGGACACTAATCTGTCCCCGCTCACTTTGTGCCAGCTCTCACGCAAGCCCAGCTAGCACTGGCCAGCCAATGGGGCCTGGTTTTTGAAACCCCATTTTGTGAGAATGAGAGAGGGCTGTATTGTTCCCCTCTCTGTGTTCATTACAGCCACAATTCAGAGGTAACACAAAATGGAAAGCACTTGAGTTTGGAACAGCCAACTGCAGTCCTTCAGCACTTACTGAAACAAAGGATAAAAGTAGCATTTAAAGAGTTGACCACAAAACCTTAGTATATACATTCTGTACGATGAGGGATGGGTGCAGCAGTATTGGGTTTTTTTGTGTCATTTCTTTTTTAAACCAATATATGAGATTCAAATAAAGGGATAGTTAAGGATACCTCACACCACTGTTCCATCTTATACTATCTTAGGAAATTAATATCCATTATTGATTTATAAACAGGATATATAGTATCCTCTATATCCTAGGATATCCTATTATCAATTTATAATCAGCCCTGTCATCTGTAAGTTAAACTTATGTTCACTGAAAGAGTTGCTAAGAGGAGCAAGTTTTTCCCTCATTTTCAAGCTTACTCCATTGGATCACACAGCTGAAGGTTTCCATCTTGCTGGAGAAGATTGTCATTCATGACATTATGCAGCGCTGAAGAAGCCAAACAGATTAAATGGACATTTGCATTTCCAGTCTGCTATAAAAGTGGTTTATACCAAGCAGTGTTTAAACAGTAAAACTGTCTGCAATTGCTGCTCTATAATCTGTGGGAAATCAATCAATCTCAACACTGAGCTTCCATTACTGCTTCTCAGCAAGCAGATGGAAAAATTTCCAGGGCACATACTTCTTGTTTATACCCCAGCGCTAAAGAGGAATTAAACACAGATTCAGTCTGCATTCACAGTGATTCTGGCACACATCAAGCCTCAGGCTTGTATTTTCAAAGCAAAGCACAGAAAGTATCATGACACCTCCAGTTATGGCAGCTATTTGGCATGTTACTTCCCCTCTGAATGTATCATTGCAATAAATACTCTCAGGACTTGCCAAAGCAAAGCAGAGTATCCCATCAGAGCCCTCATCCTCAAGCTGTTTGAAATCTCAGCACTTCAGAAGAGAGGTGCTCAGAGAGAGCACAGGACACAGCTGTGGTCCTGTGCCACCAATGGAGTCTGGCTGCTCCGGCTGGAAGCCAATGCAAGCAACGGCATCAAACTCAACGTCTTTTTCAGACTTGTTGCTTGATGTTGTAATGACTGTGGGATTAAGACTGTGTTGTTGGGGATTCAAAGGCTTACTTCTTTTAAGAGCGTAATCTACGTTGACATATTTTGGTTAAGATCTAAGTGTCTCTTGCTCTTAGGGAGCTACATGGACACTGCCAGAAAACACTATGCACACCAGTAGCTGACATTTCTGCTCAAGAAAACTGAAGGTGTTTCCACTTAAGCAGGGGAGGGCCAAGAAGGACATGTGGGCACTCTGGCCCAGGTACAGGATTTGGGTTGGAGTGAGGTCAAAGCTAAAGAGGCCAGGTAGCTCCCAGAGGCTCAGCACACCTTGTGACAGGGTCACACCCGGATTACCCTGCTTCCTCAGCTGGATGTCAACAGGCCCAGGCCATCCCTCTTACGCAGGAGATGGCTTCCAGAGGGGATTAACGCTCAATCTTTACATGTTCCTTTATTCTGTCATGCACAGGTTGTTGCACGGTTCTCTCTGGCATGGTATAGAAAGCATATGACTAACATCCATCACCTGTTTATCCCTTCACCCTTGCCCCAAAGCCAGGTTTCATGTGACAGAGCCCCTTGCTTTATCTGAACTGGGTGGACAGGTTGTCCCACAAATGCACCAGTTACATCATTCAATTTATTGTGGCCAAAGTGAAATAGTTTTCCATAAGAGGGATATCAGTGTTTGAATTCACACCTCTCTGACAATTCTCTGACAACTAGTTTAAAGGCAGCTCCTGCCCCACGTATTTATCCATTAATAAATCCTGAGTGTCTAGCAAGTGCCTGGCATGGTAGCTGGTCAGGACCAGAAGCACAGAGGAAGGGTACTGCTCCTCACTCATCTCTGCTGCTGACTGCAGCCACACAACCTCAATAGTGTCTCCTACATGGGCTAAGGGTTTCAGCTGTCCTGATGAAAACTGCCACGGCCTGAAACATAACATCAGCCTTGGATGAAACCTAAAGTATTTTTGCAATGTTATCTGCAACTACTCCTACTCTCTGTGTCCCTCTGTTTGGCACAGGGAGACAAAGGTTAAAGTGAGTCCCTGAAGAGTCATATGCACACTCCTTTCCCTCTCAGTACCTATGTACAATTAGATCTAATAATTGCTAATAGATTTCACTTGAAATTTTGAATCCACTGGCCTCATGCTGGATTATTCAATCAGAGCTTTAATACAGTGGCAGTCTTGGATGAGGTGGGAAGACAGAAAGTCACTGTATTTCAAGCACCTAATTTTACTTCAATTCAGAGTAGCTAAATTTAGGGCCAAAAGGTCCTTCTACAGATCAGCGGAGAGAGGTAAATTTCTCCAGAGGGTTGTTCACAGTCCTCAATTTATGTGTGAATTCAGACTCCTCAGTTAACAGTTGAACAGTCTTTCCAACACATGTTAAGCAAGGGAGGCAATCTCTGACTGAAATGGCACCTACAACATCATATTCCAGTAGGTCTGAATGAGTTTTGGAATAAAACAGTAGAGAGGCACATTGTAAAAACAGCAGATCATCTGCATCTTCCAGGGGAATAATTACCATGAAAACAGAACATTTATGAGGCTTGGAAAGAAACCTCAGTACCCCAGAGCTGCCGTAAGATGCACTGAAAAACCTCAAAACCCACAACTTCAGGCTGCAGACACGTACTTGTGCAACTGACAGTTCCAGAAAGAGACCTCTGTTCATTTGTACTGACACAGTATAACCCAAACAAGTAGGTGACTCGTCCCTGGACTGGGACAGTAAGTAGTCATTTCTCTGGACACTTTATAAGGAAGGGGAAAAAAGCAACAACAGCATAACTCCTGACTTCAGAGCTCTTTCAGCAAGAAGAGGTGGTATTTCTCTGGCTATGTACAACAGCAGCTATTTCAGCTGTACAAGCATCCAGACATCACTGTCATGAAACTAAATGTGTGGATCTGGCTGTATAGAAAACCAATTCTGCTGACTAATTATCACAGCATTAAGTGCCAAAAAAATTCTTCCAGGTAAATGTTTTACCTCTTCCTCTGTTGATTATAGTCACTTGATGACTGCTATGAAAGTTATATTGTTCCACACTTGGAGAACTGCAACTCTGGTAGTTATTAATTCTACCCTGAACAGTCATTAAATGAATAGTAACATATATCAGGTCTGTTCTCAATGCCATCCAGTGTGTAGAGGACAATGCATGCTGAACATAATGCTTTAGAAATACAATTTTCCATGTGCCACTCTGAGGAAAGGAAACCCAAGGAGTAGCTGCATTGCTATACAGTAACTGAAATCCACAAGATACATGACTATTCAAACTTGAGCTATTCCAGAAGGACGTAATAGTTTGTAAAACTTGCAGACTGTGTATTTTACTTTATTTTCTCATGCACATTGAGAATGAAGTGTAATCTATCAAGGCTTAAAATTAAACATCCTGTATCTATCATACCATGGGACAGAAACCAGTAAAACCAGTTCAAAATTCACAGTTCTCTTCTATGCAAAAGACCATTGTATACTTATCAGTTACAGATTTTCAGAAAAATTGACCTAAGGCCAACCTCTAAAAGTGCTTGTGTTAAAAGGTGCCTAAAGTTTCTGGTAATTATACACCTATTCTATCATCTGCAGACAATAAGAACCTATTTCCTCAGCATAAGACAGCACTCCAGTTGCTATTCCTGTGCCACCTTCTCTTTTGAGCCAGGGTATTGATAAATGGCCAAACAGTATGAAAACCCCCTAAGGATACCTGCATATAATGCACTTACGAACAGTGGTGTCCTGGTCAGCAAGATGAAATTACCTTACAGTGGCTTAGAGAACCTTCCAAGTGGGACGTATTGTCCTAATGTAATAGGAGGCTGTGGGAACAAACAAGGCAAGAACAAAACAAGACAATTATACAAAAGTAACTTCCCAGATAATGCCTGAGAAGCAATTACAGGATATTGGCAAGCTTCCTGGCCCCAAGCTGAAGTACCATCGTTGCTCATCAGCGATAGGGGAAAAGGAAAACAGAAAAAGCACCAACAAGCACAGAGAATTTAACACCCATTCCTAGAGAGCTCAAACTGCCCAGAGGGCCAGGCTTAAAGTGAGGCATTTGTCTCCAGAGACACCTACTTTTAGGCAGGGATTTGCCTTGAGCTCAGTGTCTAAAATCCTATTTTAATCAGTGGAAATCTAGTCACTGTGGCCAGGGGGGCCCTCCTGAGCTTCCTAAACACAGGCACATAGCACTGCTTGTGATGTCTCAGGTACCCTGCCTTGCTCACAGCTCCTGCTCCAGATGAACATGTGCCTCCTGCAGGTTCCATCACACCTTCCAGGACTGGACTATGTGGACCTCCCAGTGCCAGAAGGTATCTGAAATGTCACAAAAGGTTAAGATTATTTGTCTTCTCTTCCCATGCTAGGAGGGCTGGAGTTGCAGGCAGAAGGAAGAGGCTGTCTCCAAATCAGGGGCTGGTCTGTGTCATACAAGAGAGAAGACCCCGAATGAAGTTTCTGCAGATGTCTGAAACACTTCTGGAATGCTCAGCTTTGTAACATAAACAAAGTTTGGCTTATCACCCTTCAGTGACAGCAGCTCCTGCACAGTAAGGCAAGCTTTGGCGATCCAAACCCCCAGATACTCCTCACAGTAGCAGACATCAACCCAGACTTCCGTATCCCATGTGTGCTAGATGATTATAATGTAGGGTACAAGAACTACGCTCAGCATTTTTCTTCCTCTCAGGTTGCCTTTTTTAACTAAAAATGTCAAGCACAGAAAAAGAAAGTTTCCAGACTTTCAAAGCTAATTTAAACAACTTGTTGCTCATAGAAGTGAGAAGAATACCAGTGTTTTTTAACACAAATCTATCTGACAATTTTTCTAACAACTAAAAAACCAAGAATGCCAGTCTTTGCCTTCTTCACCACAACTTACAGTTGCTTAAACTGGTTCTCCTTTCTACTGTAGGAAAGACCCTGAGAATCTGCAATAGCTCCTGCACCAGTGAAGGGACACATCTAAGCTGTCCCTGTTGAGCTTTTCTATAGATCACTGAGTTCCCCTCATCCCCTGCTGCCTCTGACACATCCATGTCAGAGGCTGTGGGAGTGCAGGCTGCTATACCAGCCACAGCTTCTTGCAACAGGAACAATCCTCCTTCCTCTTTGCCATAGTGAAAATCTAGCAAGGTCATGGTGGGAAAGAGGAGGGCACCTTTCTCACCACGCTTGTGCTGTCCTGGCTCCTCAGTGAGAGATCAGCATTTTCACCAGTTCTGGGTTCCACAACCACACAGAAAATAATTTTTGGTCTTATGCCTGTAGATCCATAGCTATGAGGTGATTTGAACAGATTTACATGTAGCTTTTCAGCAGTTCCCGGACACGTGGTCCCTTTGCAAAACTAAAGTAAGTCTTCAAAGGACATTAAAAAGGACTTGTAGGCTGTAATCCTGACATGAAATGGGCAACTGAAGACAGCAAAGTGAAGTATTACCAGTTGCTTGTGTTAAAACACATGTAGACCTTCTAGTTCCAGAGCTTCCCATTGTACAGATCACCAGTTATATTTACACAGACATTAGCAGAAAATCTTGGTGAACATCTCATTCTTTTTTTCAAGGCCAGAAAGACAGGTCCAGGCAAAATTTGCACAGACTGATGCATTATTACTGATGTTTTCCCCTTGGGTGGATTTAGCCACAAATGGGCCAGACAGGGGAGTTGATAGTAGCTTTCCCCTCCTCACAGAGGTGGTGATGAAAGCTCCAAATAAGACTTCCAAAATAAATCCTACCATGACATTTTTAGGGTGTAGGCACACCCCAAAACCTCATAAACCAACAAGAGGGCTTTTGTTCTCTTGACTCAAGTCCAAATATTTCAGAGTACTCCACTAAAAACCAACAGAAAGGCTACCTATTTCCTTCCTTCCCAGGCTCTCAAAAACAGTAGCAATGGTATTTTTCTTCAACCATAAATCAGACTGCCTACTAACACGCTGCAGGATGGCATGTAGAATTTAATTTGTACGGGCAGTCAAAAAAATAAATAAATGTATGACTGTACTCCATACTGCACTCACTTCTATTAAAAATTAGCATTCTGCTTTATTGCAATAATTCTAAAGGGGACAAAAGGACAATTTTAGAGAAAAAATAAAGCTCTATACACACATACACACAAAAAAACACACGTAAAACCCCCCTCACAAAATCTAGCCAACACCAAGAAAGGACAAGTCCCAGATTTTAATTCCTTTATAGGCTTGAGGTCTGTGATTAAGTTAAACATAGGAGCAATTAACTTTTGTGCAAGTAACACATAGGCTTTACTGCATATACAGCTAGGAAGCCTTGACAGCTTCCTCCAGAACAGCCATTCCCACAGGGGCTTTTAATTTCTTTTAAATACAAGTACCTCTTGTGAGGAACAGAAAACAATACACAAACTTCACAATAGCCTGAGGATCACAACACAGGCTGGAGGGGGGTGAGGAAGGGCTAGGAGACAGAGGATTTTTTTTTTAATCTTTATTAGAAATTTAGAAAACTTGGATATAATTCTAAATTTCCTTGATTTTCACATGAAGCATGGTTGCTGCAATAACAACAGTCACAGGAAACTAGAAGCCATTAGCAGGCTGCTTACTCAATGTTCTGCCCTTTTAAGGCAGAAAACATGTTCCAAGTTCAAACTTGCTCAATGAACTCTATTACCTGGGCCTAAAATTTTTCCTGTGTGAAGAGAGAAATCATCTACATGTTTCTACTGTTTTCAAATACACAGGAAAGATTTATTTGTCTGTGTCTTCCTGATACTGCCTTGAATCAGTAGCATGAAACCAAAGGTCTCTTACTTAGAAAGGAATGAGCATTATCTTCAAAATTGATAGAGCATTAGTACTATGTATAAATTCAGACTTAATTGGAGTAACTTTCCCCAACAAAATTTTCCCTTAGCAAAATCCTAAGGCTGCTTCCGACAACGGGAAAAAATCCCACCTTTATTTTGTTGGAACTACTGACTGAGAGATGTCCCCCCTTCAGCACCTGTAATGAAACCCACTGTGCTGGTTTTGGCTCGGGTCCAGTTCACTTTCTTCACAGTGGCTGTGTATGGGGCTATGTTTTGGATTTGGAACACAAGGTTGATAATATAGTGATGTTTTTGTTATTGCTGAGCAGCACTTACACAGAGCCAAGGCCTTTTCTGCTTTTCATACTGCAACACTGGCAAGGAAGTTGGGAATGCATGGGAAGCTGGGAGGAGACACATCTGGGACAGGTGATTCAAACTGACCAAAAGGATATTCCATACCATATGACATCATGTGGGGGGAGGAAGGAGGAAGAGGGGATGTTTGGAGTGATGGTGTTTGTCTTCCCAAGTCACCATTACGCATGGTGTAGCTCTCCTTTCCTGGGAATGGCTGAACACCTGCCTGCCCATGGGAAGCAGAGAATTAATTCCATATTTTGCTTTGTTTGTGTACATGGCCTTTGCTTTCTGTCTTTATCTCAGTGCACGAGTTTTCTGGCTTTTACCCTTCCAATCCTCTCCCTGATCTTGCTGGTTGGAGGAGTGAGCAAGTGGCTACGTGGGGCTTGGTTGCTGGCTGGGGTTAAACCATGACACCCACCTTGTGTGGGTTGAATCCAAAGCATAGGTAATACTACTGTCCTTGGAGAGGTAGCCTTAAATTATGGGAACCTGTTCCTGACAATCAGTGATGAGAGAGAAAAAAAGAAAAGTTCAGGCTTTAGCATATTCCTCTAAGGTCACACATTGCTGAAACACTGAAGCCAAACCAGAGAGATGTTTTTCCCCTTCAGAAATAATTGAATCACATTAGAAAAAAAAAACCAAACCTATCTTTTATATTGGACACTAATTCAAAAAGATACAAAACCAAATAAGTTTAGGAAAACATTAACCTTAATTATACTGTAAAAATCCATAGCCGGTAAAATAATCATCCACATCTGATACTTACTTATTACGTGCCTTAAGTAAAACTGAGTACCTAGCTCAAGGGAATCCCTGCTTAAAAATTAAACATAAATAAACTGAAGCACAATAAGCCTTCAACAAGACTTCATGATTTAAAGGCAATGCTCTTAAATACAGTCATGAAACAAAAGTTGTACTACAGCATCTCATCTGAGATTGCATTTAGAAAGAGATGCCATTAGAGGAACGAATCTATTAGCAGAGAATGCAGCAATTCCTGCCAAGCTGTTTGATAGAAACCAGGCACTGATATAACCTAATCTGAACAACTTCCCATTACCAATACCACTTCCTAAAAGGAAGGAATTAAGGTTGAAGGGCTCTCATAGCAGCTACTGCAATTCACTACACCGAGCAAAGCAAATCTACAATAATTCCTTTTCTAAAAAGTAAAATGGTCATCCTGAGATGTCTTTCCAAATCAGAATTATTTAATGTTCCTTAACAGAGAAGGACTTACAGCATACTACAGAATTTGCAAGTAATTTAATTATTTACTTTTTACAGGCACTCAAATGGGACTTGTTATCCAGTCCTCCTCCTTTTACCTTAGCTCTTGGCCATGTTGAAGGCAACAGTGCTGTCACTTCTGGTTTAGATAAAGAGACTTCAGTGCTTGATCAGTGCTGTGGTGAGAAATATTCTGACACAGCACGGATCTGTATTTTTATCTCTCTGCAATCTCATTGAAGACTACAGCTTTCTTTTACACAACTGAAGTATCAAGCTCTAGGGAGGAGGCTCTAACACTGAGCTCTCAGTACTCACCTCTGTTGAAACTCAAGTTACCAGGAAAAAAATACTCTCCTCTTATTAGCCTTTTATTATGAAATAGCTATTCATAGATTCCTGAAATACCTGCAATTCTTTTCATTCACTATGAAGAAACTCTTATAAAGCTTAATGAATTGCAGAAACATTATACACTAACAAAGGCAAGATGCTTCAAGAAACAGGAGGAACGCTCATTCAACATTATATAGAAAGTTAATGACATTTTAAAAAGTTGTATTTTATAAAAACTTCCTGCAGAATATATGTAAAGGATATAGAAACATAAAATCAATTTATAATGAATACATTTTCTAAAATTGAGCAGTTTAAGATGAGTTATGGGAAGAGAATGAAAAATAGGAGACTACGGTAAAATACTGTTGTTTCTGTATAAATGTCATAAACTATAAATTTAATACTTTTTTAATACTTTCCTCATCAAGTTCCTTGAATGGCTGGTGAAGCAGCATGAGGTGACACGCCAAGAGAAATTCCACATTGCAGATTACACCGTGCTTTCAAACTCACACAACACCTTTTTTGAGGTGTATTCCGACAGCATATCTGAGGAGAGAGGTCCAAAGCTGACACTTCACTTGGACAAGGGGAGGGGGGAAAAAACCTCCTCTAAATATTTTGCTTTTATCAGCATTACACAAGCAGGTGTCACACACCTTGAAGGACAAATATAGGTCAGACCGACTGCTGGCACCAGCTAAGCCACAGCACCACTACGATTTGGAAACCTACTTCCCCAGGAGTCACACACGAAGCACGGTTGCTGGAATTTCTGTCAAGAGAAATCTGGCAGAGTTGCCAGAAAGAAAATCCATTTTGCCATGTAGCCTACACCAGTTAGCTCTACTTTCCAAGACATCGCCCCTCCCTCTGCTGCTGGCAAGGCAGCCTCCGGTGGAGCCCAGCCCTCCCTCGCCCAGGACAGACCTGCCCATGGGAGCAGCAGGCACCGCAGGAGCACCGTGCACACCCAAGACAGGGTTTGTTGCGACACATGAATGCCCAGGTGTAAATTGCTGCCTGCTGGCTACTCCTCAGTCAGGAGGAAGGCCTTGCTACCGGACAGCAAAAGAGGTCTCATCATGTGAGCTCTGAGGCTGAAGTGGTATGAGAAAAACAGAGAGAGAAAGAAAAGAAGGAAAGGATATATTAGAACAAGTGTAATAAAAGGGTAATTTCCCAGTATAGCTTCTCTTCAATAGAGTACCTTGAATTTTACAGTAGCAAAAGCAACCTAGTAGCAAAAATGAGTGACATAAAGGTTGAGCAACTGCAGCAACAAAACACGATGAATCAAACTGTGATTGCGGAAAGGCGGCTTTTCATCACTAATACACCCCAAGAGGATAAATTATGGTGAAAGTCCTATTACATAAAAATTCAGCCACCTGGGAATTCAAACAGTTAGAAGCCAGATCTATTTTTAATCACGTTCATCTGCCAGGCCTCACGGCAGAGCGGGAAGGATTTGACAAAGCCAAATCCCCTGAAACAGAACAGAACTGACTACAGGCTTTGGAGGTACGACCTTACTGCACGGTATGTGCCTACAAATCCTGCCAGCTCCCCAGTCCAGGGGCAGAACAACCACCTTTGGAGGAACACAGGATTGAGTACAGTTTCAAGCAAACTCTTCACTCCAATAATCTAGAACTCATCTGTCCCTGATCTATACGGGACATACCACCGAAGATTCTCTGCCAGGAAACAAAGAACAGAATCGGAAATACAAACAACTTCCAGGGATGGTGAGTATGTAAGAGTAGAATTAAGTCCACATGTCACATATGTCACAGACTTTGGAGCACCCACTCTGCAATGTCACTGAGGTTCATGTGCACCAGTCCCTACACCTGGTATGAGTTGTTCAACTAAATGCTAGACCAAAGTCTACAGCTGCAGATTCCCAGATGCTATAGTGTAATTCCAGCCCTTGCAAAAATCCACTGCTTTTGCCCTGAGGAGCATCCTCAAGCAAGAGCAAGGCAGTGGCCATCCAAAAACCTGGGCTCCAGCCAGCCCCAGGCTGCAGTTTCAGAGACAGGCAAGATGCCATGGGTTTATCCCTACACTGCTTAGTAACTTGAGTTTGGGGCGGGGGTAAGAGGATCTGGGAAGAGAAAAGAGCAGGCAACTGCCAGTTATCAAGTAAGAAAAACATGACTGCTTCACAAATACTTAGCAAGGAGAGCTTGGGACGGAAAGTCTTACTTAACCGAAACAGGAACATCTCCCACATGTTGTACTTCAGTCACACACAGGAACAGCAGGTTAACAGAATTACACAGGCAATGACAACCCCTGGTGTCCTTCATATGAGGCAAAGAAGAAACATCCTTTCTCCCAGTTAGCATGGTGGAAAATTGTTAAGATTCACAGAGTTCTGTAATTTTGATTTCCTCTCTGAAGGGCTGACCAAAATAAGTGAGCCACTTGTACAGCACTTTCTTCTCTTACTCATCTTTTCCACTGAGACAATTCTATGTTTGTCTGCAGTGATTTGCATCCCCCCTCTCAGCTGCACTTCTAACTTTAATTGCCAAACACAGCACATAAACTGCCTTTGGTATATAAAATTTGATTTATTTTCTGTTTTTAAGAGGCAACAGTTCCTAGGACAAACTTGCAAGGCAGCCAGCTGCCTCTTCTCTGCATTTGTCAGCTCCTCCTGCTCAGCCTGCTCCTCTCAATGCAACACTTGGTAAGTTTGGCTTAATTCTGTCTTTTCACTAAGATATGATACTGAATAAAGCAACCTGTGCAGTGTTAGTCTAAGTGTTCATGCCATCTCATGCTTATACTGAATTTTGTACCATTCTCTCCTCCACCTAGAGCACTAAAATTGTTTACATTATTTTGTAAGTTCATAAATACATTAACAGATCTCCAGCAGACAAGAGCATGCTCTAGCCTGCCTCAAATCAATCCAAAACCGTGAAAACACTTCATGGAGCATTTTAATGAAGCCAACAAACCCTCTAAGGAACACATTTGGTCAGTTTTGGCTCTGTACCCTGCTATCACTTTTGGATTAGGGCTTGCACCTGTGACTCTGAACTTGGACCTTTATCTGATGGCTCCATGCATGTCTCACTTTATACACAACAAGGAGTCCCACCAGGGACCCCATCTGGGTTTGCTCAGTGTGCTTAACTTAGAGCGTGTGCTTAAGTTATGGATTGCATCTGATTTGAGGTTTTTTTCCCGTTTATTTTTAATTCATACTGTATCTATAACGCAGCTGTCTCCTTCGAGAACACACGTAAGATCACTCTCGAGGAAAAAAGGCAGCGCAGAAAGAACCGTAAATTGCAGAATACACCTCCTAAGGAGTCTTTCTGCTGTGCCTTTTGCAATCGGATATGTCTGTCTCGTATTGGCCTCATAAGCCACCAGCGTGCCTGTAGCAAATGTGGATAGAGCCTTCCCAAATCTTCGTTCGCGAAGCCTCGCCATGATGATGATACTGTAAAGGAATTACTCTGAAAATACAAGTTCTTTTTATTTTTTGTTTTATTTACTTATTTACAACTCTAAAATACTTTAGGACACCAAATTTATTAATGGTAATTAATAAATGCTCTAGTAAATTTTGCTCAGAAGCAGACAAGGTAATGCTATTAACATGAGCTACTTTATGCTGCGCTTCTCTAATAGTCAACATTGATCACCACCTTGATCCCAACTCTGCTTTTGGTGGCAGTAAGACTGATGTTGATGGAAGGGGAGAAACAAATACTGGTTTGCGGGAAAGAAGGAAAGAAGCAAAACACCACACAGCAGTTATATAGCTTACAAAACTGCTTTTTCCTATACAAATTCAGAACATAATCATGTTCTCTAAAGCTTCAATCAATATATTTCCATCCAAAGGACACCAGTAAAGTTGGGATTTACTCACTTCTACAACTCTTTTTCTTTGCATTCAACCAAGACAACATCAGGTTCGGTTTCTCCGCAACTTCAGTGGCTGCAAGGTCGGTCTTTACTTTCCCAAAAGCAGAGCGGTCCCTGCACTCTCCAGCGAGGCTGCCAAGCTGCCCATATCATCCTTAGGGTGCCTTTCTCACCTGGCACAGGACGGAAGAGTCCAAGCTGGGAACAGGCACACGACCATGGACCCCACAGCCCCCGTGCCCTCTTCACCCACGGCACGCTCAAGAAGCCACTGCCATTTGCCGTATTGCACAAATGCCTCCAAGCTATGGGACGAATTATGCATTTGGGATAGCACCAGGTTCTATTTTTGCAGTGCTGAGACGGCCACGTGCAGCTGGAGGACTGAATTCTATTTTCTTCAGAGCAAAAGACTTAAAATATTGTAAGTTTGCTGCCTGAGGGTGGGAAAGCGGCTTATGCTTATAAACAAGAACCTTTTCACTTTGTTATGAGAGTTTCTAATTTAATGTAACTGGGGTAATGGGTAGCCAATTTTAAGCGTGTGGTTTGGTTTAAATATTAACTCTGGGTGGTACATAAGGCTTCATTCAAAGGGTAAGTTCAGCTTCATAGTGACAGTTTACAAAACAAGTGTAATGCAGTGGAGAACTGCATTGTAATTACACCCTTGAAAGTTACTTTTAATCCTCAAGGTTTCATGTGGTCTCTTTAAAAAAATAAATAAAATCTCACACAGAACACACTGACTGAAAAGGAAATTAATACAGTATCTAGTGTTCCTTATATAAAATTGCTAAGAAGCATTGACTCTTTTATAAGGTTAAAGTATATAACTAAATCCATCTCCAAAATCTGGGCAGATCATGCTGATGGCCTGGCAATCCCTGAACTGCTAGGCAATAGAAACTTTACATTTGAAAAAGTGAAGTCTCTAACTTATTTTGATTCCTCAAGGCAATTCTGCAGCAAACTGCCACTTAATGCATCAGCAAAATACCACTTACCAATCATTTTTTTCAAAAGACCCAGCAGCACATCCCAAGCTGTTGTTTGAGGCTACATTGCTAGGCTCTCATTGATCACACTAAAAGCAGTACAGAATTTTGGGGCGGATCTTTTCTTTTGCTGTGTTTGTACCTAGTCCATTGTTTCTTAAACAAACCAATAAAATTCTGGTCAGCTCTTTCTGGCTTCCCTTTGTCCTGCCTTTCATATATAAGTGGAGTTTTGCCTTTGCTATCAAACAGCCATAATGCATACAAATGAATTACTGTTTTCTTGTCCTGTAGAAAATCCTGTCCCCTCCAGCCTGAAGTCTACACGCATTCACATGGTCCACAATGTCCTGGAAAATGGTATCTGTAGTACATCCAGACCTGTCACCCTCCAACACTAAAGATAAACAGCAATCCCAAACAGCCTAATACTTTATTTTAATACTGCCTTACTACTTGCCTCTTCACAAAGACTCTCTAGTCTTGAAGAGATACCTGTCAATTCTGGATGCTTAAGCTTCAGAGATGAGTCTATTGACATTTAAAAACAGATTTTAAAAAGAAAAATGTGTTCAGAAACTCAGCTATGTGACATGCATAATATCCACCTAAATTCCCAAGGAGAAACCACAGCATCGCCTGAGTAGATGATCCATTTCAATCCTCCCTGTGTAACAAACAAATTCATATCTCTAAGAGGATTTTTCCTGGAGAACTGGCCCCTTTCTGAGTGCTGGGAAGTGCCAGATACCCACATCTCCATCCAGACTCGCTGACAAGCACCAAAAAGGGATATTCCAATGGTGGGCAAAAAGCAGCAGGTGGGAAAGACGTTGCTTAATGTAGATCCGGGCAGGAAGAGAGATGCCTTCCCAGCTGAAGCTGTCTCCTGGAGAACCTCATTCATCAGGCATGAATAACTGATACTTAGCAGCTAATAAATATTTATTAAGCAAGAACTAAATAAGTTTTAATAGCTCATACAAAATATTAGCTAATTTTCACCATATAAGTAAGAATGTTTTAACCATATGCACTGTGATGCATGGACTTTAACTTGGTTAATTCATATACTGAAAGCCCTGAATAACACAGATTTTCAAAGATAAAACTGATAAAATACAGGTACTTTACTTCTTACATGAGCATAACAGAGCAATAATTGATTTGCTGGTGTTGCAGAAGGAGCATAATTCCTTAAATTCTGCTGAAGTATTGCCATAACAGCCACATCAGTCTGTGCATTTTCATATCAGTTCAGATACCAAATACCACAAGGGGTATTTGTGCTTTTTTTCACCCAAATAGTCAGCTCCAACTTGCCACTCTGTCCCACTTCTCCTAGTGAAGGTGGTCCTCTGCTTTCACAAGAGCTACACAAGAGTACCTCCGCTTCCCTAGGTCATCTTCCAGAAGTCACACAGATAAATCCACCATTACCTTCGCCCTCATCTCTCACAGCATTATTTGCAACACTATATTATTTGCAACAACTTCCCCAATGAAGGACTGGTTTGGAGGAGGTGAGCAGCTCAGGGACTGGTGAGACATGTCAACTCCTTCACCCTCTGGCACCTGTGCTGGGAGTGACAACACCAGGTACCGTCAGTGCTTTGCTTGGCCCTTGGGCAGAATAGAGCAAGGAACTGACTGTAGTTATGTCTTGCATATAACAAAAACCAAAAAAAAAACAACAAAAGCAGAAGGAATCAAAAGTTAAGAGTTTTTCCTCCTTTTCACGGAAAGCTGCCTCTCTCCCATCCATTGCTGCAGCCACTTCCAAAACATGCATAATTTTCTGGAATGGCATTAGTTAACGGCTGTGACAAGTCACAGGATGGTTTTCAGCATGTAAAGTCATGCTGTGACTCTTTTGTCATCATTTATCGTGTCTCTCCATCTGACTTTGTTGATGCCCTCCCTTCACACAAGAGATCAGCAGCAATAGCGCAGCATTACACCTCCCCCTCCACCAAATTTTCAGCAGTTTGACACTTTTCATTAGTTGAGGGAAGATCCCTCTATGTTGGAAATACAAACACCCAAACAAGCTCTGTTAGCAAGAGTTTCAGCTGAGAGGTAAAAAGTGAACAGAAGTTGGTACTCAGCCACCTTTTTCTCCACAGAAAGTGCTGAGACACCACCACTTCCAGGCTAACTTGTGCTAATTTTGCTAGAAGTCCAGAGTTTTTACAGTCCATTAATCCAGGCCATTATCATAGAATTAAAAAATAACTTTAAATTCATGAAATATGAAGGAAAAATAATTGAATTTGTTATTTGTGGTATTTCCAAGACTGCCTGGAATTGCAATCATATTAAGGAGGGTATGACAGGGCAGATCCATAGATGTTCTCAAAATTAGGCTCCTTACCAAAACACATATTTACTTGTTTGACAGTGATGCTGCCAAGAGACATACTGTCCTTTTGGAAAATGTCATCCATTTCACAACTTTCCCAAAAATACACTTTCTTATGCTTTTGTGAACACCCTAGCAGACAAACACAAGCATCAAAAATACAAGAAAACCAAGTGTCACAGACTGCCAGAGTTTCTTAATCACAGACTTCTTCTCCCAGCATCAGAAAAAAATAAATCCTGCTCTGCTTGGCATGCCAGCATATTATTTTAAAAGTAGAAGGCCTGAAAGAATGTCTCCCTTCATCTCCCAAACCCCAAGAGAAAATGGAGGAGTTATTTCCAAAGCATGTGCTCAATGACCATCCAGTGAAGCTTATTCATTTTGGTTAGGCTCCATAACTCCTGCACCACACCTAATGAACACACTGCCGCCTTCTGATGCCTCTTACATTGCCAGCAGAAGAGGATTAAAAATAATTACGGAAAAAGAAAACAAAACAGCGCTAAAAAATTCTTATTGCAACAACTCTCCCTTTAATTTCCTTGGTTTGTTCCTTCTCCCTTGCAAGAAGGCATCACCTCATGGAAGAGGTCAGTCATAGAGTTTCAGCCTCTACTTGCTTTTTAAAGCAAAGAAGCCTCAAGAATTTGGCAAATGGAGGTGAGGTGAGGCGTGCAGGATCTCTGCTGCATGAGCAGGGACTTTGCAAACCCCACTCATCCTCCTGCAAAAGTTCAGGTTAAATAGTCTCCCTGGCAAAGCCTGTATGCATCACCTAGTTTTATGCTCCTGAGAGATTTGTTATTGGGGCACCTAGTGCTCCAGACCTTCTAAGAGTAAGAATCATGAGGTACCAAACTTTTTTGTCAGATCTTCCTGCTTCCTCACTGCTGAGCAGTTTCTCCACTTCAAAATGCATGTGTTCCAACAGGCTCTGCAGAGCACAGGCTTTGCTCAAGTTAGGTGTGACGGAGAAAGATAAAAAGATAAACCAGCTGCTTTGAAATAGCCAAGCAGCTGCAAGACAAAAAATGCAAAGTTGGTGCTCTATCAATACCTTAACTCTCACCCTGTTTGCCCCGACAGGAGTATCAGCACTGCTCAGAGCACACTTTCAGCTCTGGAAACATTTCACATCATTGACCACAAATGAAGTGATACAGACATTCTTTTCCATAAGCTGGAGAAAGCTCTATGGTCAGGGAAAGGTGAGGTTTCCAGTGACACTGGCAGCCCACTGGAACAGGAGGGCTGCACAGAGGGAGTAGGGAAGGAGCCTCCTGCAAACCCTGCGGCCGGAGGCTGCCCAGCTTCCCTCCTGCTGCAGCTCCACCTGCCTCAGGCTGTTACAGCTATCTATTAAAACACACTCAGTGAAACTCCCGGTGCATTTTATCAGACCTGTGTGAGTCAAGTTTGACCCAGGTGATTTTCTCAGCATCCTTTCACTCCTTGTTCTTGCTTTTCCTAACCAGAAAGGGGATGAGGCAGTTGGCATGTAACAACTAAAGCTACGCTTGCCATACAGTGCAGCTCAGCAATTAGAGGATTACTCTCAGCTTTACCCCCCACAATTTTTAAGTCTCTCATCCCTGCTGTCTCTACAGACTCAGGCTTCCCAGTTCAACCTCCCTTTCTCTGACGCCTTCTGTCAGAGCAGACCCTTCCTCAGAGGCCTGGGAAAAGGTCCCTCTGCCTCAAAAGAAATCATATCTTACAGCCCTCTGACCACTCTGGGAGTAAGTCTCTGGCAGACCAAAGACTAATCCCAAGACCACTTCTTTCTGAAGGGGCAAATATTAAGAAAAGACTTTGCATCAGAGGGTGATTCCCAAAACTTTACTCATGGTCCCACAAAGCCCAGCACCAGCATATTCTCACGGTCTTAATTTACCTTATTCTTTCATTTAAACTTCTTCCCTACAAAGGTTTGCCCTTCATTACTGGAAACAAACTGCAACCAAACCTCAGTAAGGTATTTCTGTGGGTTCTTTTTCTGTGGCTAAGACACCCATAGGAGTTTTTGTTTAAAATAAAAAAAATAAAATGGTATTATTAGAAGAGAGGTAAAAATAGAGCTCAGGGAGGACTCTTATAGCCTGCTCCTCAAACACACTTCTCCTGTGCAGTACATCAAGGCTATTTCAAGTAGCACCTCCCATTTTTCACTCCTGAGTATCTCAAAGTGTGTCAGCTCAAGTAGTCAAAGAAAGAAATGGTTACTTAAGGGTAAGTGTAAATACTTTGGAAGAGGTGGGAGGGAGACAGGGTTGGGTTAACGGATTGCTCACTGCACACAGTATGAAGAGTCGTACATCCACACAGCAGCTGCTGAGCCACAGATAATCCTCTCCCCCTATGCCAGGCTCAGCACCTACAGTGGGTGTACAAGCACTTCAGGAAGAAACTGCTTCCCTCCCTGCTCTGTGGGCCTTGAAAATGGTCGTTAGGTCAAGCATACATTTCCACTCTTGGGGTAGCAACACTCAACATTTTCCCAGGTATCTATGGAGAGAGATTAGCACTCCAATACTTCGTTAACTGAGAGTGCTAAGTATTCCACCAACTTGTGGAAAGAGTAAAAGCACTGAGGTTAATTATTTGGTGAGGCTCTGTGGAATGGTTTGGGATATTTTGTTTCAGCACAGCATAAGGAAAGCAGCTGTCACCTTCATGATAGTGCCCTCCGTAACCTGATACTTCAACTAGTCCCAACTTCAGCCAGCTCCCCCTCCATTTGAGGGAGCATAGTTACTGATCACTTAAACAGACAAATGGTGATTTGCACAAAATAAGTTTTGAAGTGAGGCTGTAGGTCAGAGGAGGAGCAACTTGCACCCACTATTCCCATTCTTCCCCAGTCAGAGAGGAGAATACAAAGGCTTCCAAGAAAAACCGAAGAACAGAGAGAAATGCCAAGCTACAAAGTTTGGCACCACACATTCACTTTCAAAAAGCAAAGGGGATGAGGGATGCAGTGCTCAAATCATCCATGTCTGCTTAAACACTTGGTTTGTGTGCTCCAGTGCTGTCAAACAGGCACAGCTGATGAGTCAAAGATGGAGTTAGCATCCCTGATACAGCAACTCTTTTCCACCCCAGATCAGTCATCTCCAGGTTTTTCCTTGAATTAAGGTCTGGCCAAGATATGTCAGCAGTCCAGCATTCCCTTCCTGCCAACAGCTCTGCCAATACTTTGGTCACTCACAACTCTTCCCCCTCCCCTCTTTTTCACTGCCATGAGCTGAGTGAGCAGAAGGATTCCTGAGGGTAGGCAAAGACCCAGAGCTGGCCCAGTTTTTAATCTACCTTTTCTTCTGCTCTTGGATCTTTTACTTGCAACTTGAGACTGAAGAGCAGTGCCAATGCTAACAGTTACCTGGCTTGCCTGATAGCACGAAAGCAGCAGGAGGGAAAGAAAAAAAAGCAGTCTAATGAGGTTGCAAGCACAAGAGATTGAAAAGAAAGCAAGCAAATAAATAACTTAAGGTATAAATTACAATTAAGTGCACTATAGTTACCATGTACAGTGCAGTATTGCTCAGAAATACCACTAACAAAAGTCGAAAAACCCCACACTGAACAAAAAGTAACCTTTCTCACCAGGAAACTGGTAGTCTTATACCACCACTATGGTGATAATGGCATGAGAAATTGTACAAGTGACAAGTCAGAATTCAAAAGCTCTCAGTTCATGTTATTTTGTTTTTATCTTCCAATAAAAACAGTCTACACCTACACAGACAATAACACAGAGCACTACCCATCCCTGCAGTATGCTCCATTGTGCCACTGTTGAAAAAATAGGCTTCTTTTTCCCCATTTTATTTGAAGACAAAAGTCCATTAAGACATAATGTCATTACATCTGCTTTTAGTTATCCAAAGGAAAAATCAAAGTACTTATGCTGTATGCTCGAAATGATAAATTTACCTAGCTCTGTTGACAATGTTTTGTAATGTAATGATTTATTTACAAGCTGCTTTACATTTTAGAGGTGTTCACTGAAATTGAAGTTCAGAGTAATATGAAGCTTTTACTCACAGATACAGAGCCAGCACTGAACTTCAGACTTTGTAATTAATCACAGAAAGATTCAGCAAATTAAAAAAAAAGTCTTAAGGAAAGCTAATTGACAACTGCAAAATGCAGGAGAAAGATCCGTCTCTGCTTAATTGAAGGTCCTTTCTGTTAAGCTGCATGCTATATTTACCACCTGGCCTGCAAGGGCTGCTTTTATTCAAAAGCTCTGCCGCACAATATATGCACATGTAGGCGATGAAGACTTTATCATTGAAACCTTCTGCAAGAAATTAGGGGAATGAGGAAAGGCTCACACACTTCCGCAGCAAAATTAGGTCAGGACGCCTTTGAACGGCTCCATTTGAAGGCTGTGCCAGACTTCTGATCAAATACTTTTTAGTGCGTTAGACCCAACGGCTTAAGAGATGAACTTCTATACTGCTGATAATTATTACTGGTACTATGCACTGCTGCTTCCCTCTCCACCTGTGGATAATTATAAATAGCCTAGATTTTCCAGTCCCTGACATATGCCACTCTGTTAATAGCGCTTCCAAAACCTATCCTTTATAACCATGGGTCACACATTTCAAATATGACAACCACATACCTCCATGCAGATCAGGAGATCATGACTTGCCCCACACATACTCTTAACTAAATGCTGCCTGAATATACAGGTATGGCTAAGTGACTTTAGTATCCTAGTAATAAATGATGTGAAGCTGTAAAGTGCCAAGTTCGTGATTCAAATGCAAACCTGCCTCTGCCCTTGGTGCCTACGTACAGCCCTGAACTGTGCAACTAGGGAGCATCACTGCCAATGGCTCCGTCACTTCCTGATGAGGCTCATGCTCTCCTCCACGCCAGCTCCTGTTCTTGATGGACTTCAGGGCTATCCCCAAATAAAGCATAGTCCAGGAGCCAAGCTGAGAGGTCAAAGGACAAAGAATTGTCCCCAGATATATAAAGCAGTTAGTTATACACCTTTTCCCCACTCAGCTTTACTGCCCTGAGGAATGGGCAACAGAGCCCACCAATCCCAGTCATGTTTGTGTAAATTTCCATTAATAAATCAATCCATAAATAAACTACAACAATGCCCAAAGCCCAAAACTACTTCATTGAGGCATTCAGAATTTTAAGTCTTTAAAAATTCAGACTTTTACTGGGTTTTTTTAAGCTTTTGAAATTCACAGCTGAATTCACTTCAGCAAGCTTGGCCCTTGGGAGAGTTGTTAAGATACACAGTAACATCCTACTCCAGTTTCCTACTGCTCCTTGTTTTGCTCTCCTGTTAGGTGACACTACTAATTGTGCAGCTGCTACAGCTAGCTGCCAGAGAATGCTCTAAGGAGGTTTTCCAATTAGATTAGCTGAATTAAATAATGAGAGAGAGAGAGAAAGAGATTAGCTTTTTCTGTGCATCTCTAGGAAGCCATGGAGAAATCCCCAAAAATACTCCTGCTAATCCTCCCTTAGGACCCCTTTATCTCTGGTCACAAATACAGAAATGCCATGTGAACTACTCTACTATGTGGGAACTGTGCCAGTTCTGACTGTACAGCCACAAGCTTCATGACAAGGGATCCTACCTACTTTTTTTAAGACTGACAGTGTCTGCCAGAAGTTTTCTCCTCAGTCTTCCTCAGGTTCCTCAAGTCAAATACTGCATAAACCAGTGAAGGCAAGATCCTCAGATATTATGTGAAACAGCAAGAAGTAACACAGCGAAGAAGCATCACAGAGACTCCTACCTGTGTATTATAGAACCACCACACTTTTTTTCCCCAAAGTAAGATTGTTGGGTCTTTTTGTCATAACCCAAAGCTGTCTAATTCTTTCAATGCAGATAGAGAAAGTCAGAGAAAAAAAAAAAAAAACACCCCAAAATAAAATGACTGGCACATGACATTAGTAGAATTACAAAATATTCACATGCCCAGAAGGCTCCTTTAACCCACAGACAAGATTCATGGTTCTCAAAAAAAGTATCAGGAAATCTTCATCACTTTTAAGCTTATCTGGCTCTTGCTACATGACGATTTATGCCACCAGGCAGAAGACCAGTTCCAAGTGTCCACCAGAAGGCACCTACATCAAGATGCCAAGTCACCAGCTTTTGTTAAAGTAGGAGAGATACCGTCAAGAAAACAGCATTACTGCAAGCACAGAACCCAAACCAGCCAAGGGCAGAATAAGCTTTTCAGGTTGTGAACAGGAACAAAAGGAAAGAAAGATAATTTCCCTTTTCTAATGCCCTACCGTTGCAAAACAGACAAGAAGTTGCATTTTCATCACGGCAATACTGTCAAGAGTGCTGTCTCAAACCATTTTAGACCTTTTAGACCCAATGTTTCTTTGTTACCAGGAGCTCAGAAGTTCCCTCTATCCGGGAGCCCCAGAATGGCAGCACCTCTGTCTCTCCACCCCAGCAGAAAGTCTGTCTGTTACTGAACCTGAGCCTCACCAAAGGCAAAGAATCCCCCTTACAGACACAGCTCTTCAACAGGACATGGCTGCTTGGGCTAAATAGCACCAGAGAGAAAAGCATTTGCAATAGGCAACGTGACTGGAGACAACCAGTAATACCTTTAAGGCCCTGTCTCCTCCAGCACCTGCACACTGTAAGGAGTTAAGTCTGTTTTTAACAGGTGGCCATGGTACCTACTTTCCTCACCCTCAAACCCTGCACAGTCAGGCCATCGAGTGATAATGAAGTATCCAAACATTATCCAAACATGTTCATGATTTTTCATTATTTGAGGTTGTTAAATGATAGATTTTTTTATAGTCAGTTATCAGACTTGCCATTCTGAATCGATGGTCTGAACACTTTCAGACTCTTTTCAGTACCAACCGTGTAGTCCAAGACTCAGCAATTCAGTCCATCACACAACAACCAGTAAAATATGAATTGGATACTGCCCCCACTTTAGGAGAAACCCTCAAGGCCATTCACCAGGTGAAAATCGGCAAGGCAGCTGGGATTGATGGAATTCCACCTGAAGTCTGGAAACATGGGGGCCTTGCACTCCATGCCAAATTTCACAAGTTTGTGGTGTGCTGTTAGGAACTAGGCAAACTACCATTAGACCTTCGTGATGCAGTAATCATCACTTTGTATAAGAAGAAAGGAATTAAATCAGATTGCTCAAATTACCGTGGTATTACTCTGCTCTCCATTGCTGGCAAAATCCTGGCAAGAACTTGAACAGACTAATACCCGCTATAGCAGAAGGAATTCTACCTGAAAGTCAGTGTGGTTTCAGAGCCAAGAGGAGTACCACAGACATGGTGTTTGTTCTCAGACAACTGCAAGAGAAGTGTAGGGAACAGAACAAAGGTCTCTATGTAACCTTTGTTGACCTCACCAAGGCTTTCAATACTGTGAGCAGAAAAGGTCTGTGGCAGATTTTGGAATGTTTAGGTTGTCCCCCCAGGTTCCTTAAAATAATCATCTGACTTCATGAGGATCAGCATGGTCAGGTCAGATATGGCAATGCACTTTCTGAGCCCTTTCAAATAACCAATGGGGTGAAACAAGGCTGTGTTCTCACTCCAACCCTATTCACAGTCTTTTTCAGCATGATGCTCCAAAGGGCCATGGCAGACCTCAGTGATCAGGACAGTATCTACATTCGTTATCGTACTGATGGAAGCCTATTCAATCTAAGGCGACTGAAGGCTCACACTAAGACCTTAAACCATCTTGTCCGGGAGCTGCTCTATGCTGATGACGCCGCCCTCGTCACCCACACAGAAGTAGTTCTGCAGCATTTAACATCCTGCTTTGCAGACGCTGCTGAGCTCTTTGGGCTGGAAGTCAGCTTAAAGAAGACAGAAGTTTTCTATCAACCGGCACCTCAGGAAGTCCCCCATCATCCCCATACCACCATTGGCCAATCAGAGCTCAAATCAGTCCAGCAGTTTAATTACCTAGGTAGCCTCATCTCCTTGGACGGTAAGATCGACGGAGAGACAGACAACAGGTTAGTAAAGGCATATAGTGCTTTTGGAAAACTCCATAAAAGAGTTTGGTGAAATAAACACTTGAAGAAAAGTACAAAGATCAGTGTTTACAGAGCCATAGTGCTGTCTATGGTTTCGAATCATGGGTCATCTACCACCACCACCTGCATATCCTAGAACACTTCCATCAGTGCTGCCTCCGTACAATCCTAAACATCCACTGGTCAGATTATGTGACTAATACATCTGTTCTAGAACATGTAGCAGTCACAAGTATTGAGGCCATGTTACTGAGAACACAGCTGCGCTGGGCAGGGCATGTCTCAAGGATGAAGGACCACCACCTCCCTAAGATCTTGCTTTATGGTGAACTTGCCACTGGCTGCTGCAAGAGAGGAGCCCCGAAGAAAAGATACAAGGACTCCCTGAAACAACATCTCAGCCTTGGCCATATTGATCAACATAACTGCTCTACTCTGGCCTCCAGTCGGGAGGCCTGGAGACACACCATCTATAACACTGCTGTTTCCTTTGAGAACGCACGCAGGATCACTCTCGAGGAGAAAAGACAACGCAGAAAGAATTGTGCCTTGCAGAATTTACCACCTAAGCAGTCTTTCTGCTGTGCCTTTTGGCCAATCGGATATGTCTGTCTCGTATTGGCCTCATTAGCCACCAGCGTGCTTGTAACAAATGTGGATAGAGCCTTCTTAAATCTTCGTTCATAAAGCCTAGCCATGATATCAGACTTGCCTCTTCTTCCAATGCCCTCATGCCATTCCTCCCCTCTGCACACCATCAGATGTTCTATGCTGCTCTGCAGGAAGAACCACAGCTCCTACCAGAAGAGCAAAAACCATCGCATGGTTTGCCACAGGTCTTCATCCCCCACCTCCTGCTCACTGCCAAACCCTCTGAAAATTTCTGGAGACTTCTGTCATGTTTTCATGAACCAGAAAGACTTGTCCACCAAAGCATTTTGGTCAAGAGGAAAGCGCAAATTCAATTGCAATACGGACAGACAATTTCAGTTGAGCCAGGGGTCCATTTGGGTCACAACAGCTCTGGTGTGACCTCCCAGCCTGGTCAGGTCAGGTCCAGATCTATGCTAACCACTATTCTCAGTTTTTCTCTTTAGAACAAAATATTTCCAACTCACATTCTGCAACAATGACCATGCCTGTCCCCTAACAGGGCTGCACTGGAGTATCCAACCAAAAGCACCTGTCGGAGCTATAGAGGATCAAATCTTACTTACAGAGGAAAATTTATGCAACTGTTGTATTAAATTACAAGTAAAGAAACAAGACAAAAACAATTTTCAAAGAGCACCTTCTGTTTAACGCTTTTTTCCTGGTAAGTACGGTCAGAGAAGATGCTCCTTCCACACTAATTCAGGCCAAGAAAATTCTGAGAGCAATTTTGCTCTGTTTATTTAACTAGGAGTCCTGCTCATATTCTGTGGGGCATTTCTTTTCCTGACACTTGAAAGACATGCTGCCTTTTGTAAAAGACACACACATGACAGTATAAAAAATTTAAATATATGTAAAATAGAGCTCTAAGTAGAATAAAGTTCTATATAAAACACATACACACACAGAGTTTCAAAGACTTTCCCAGCTAGAACTACAACAGCTGGAGAGAGGTCAGTGCTGAGTGCTCTGTGGAAGACAGTCTCTGTGAACACATAATTTCAAATGTACCCCAAGAAGTTTGTGACATTTTAGAGGTTACAATCAAAAAGATCGGCCTTCATGGATGAGAAATAATCAAAGACTGCACGACTGGAAAATTATAAACAGTCTCACCAAAGACAAAAATTTAGACTATATGCATGGCAATGGCACTTTTCCTATCTATCTCTAGGACTAGCCATTTTTCTTGTTCTGCCATGGAAAAGAAAATTTGTGAGTCACACATGCTACAGATGCTGAAGTCACCAATTATTCTAAAGCTTTAATCTTCTAACATCATATGCTGCCACAGCAGTTCTTGGAACTTACACCTTCTCACAATAAGACTTACACAAGCCCATAACTAACACAACCAGATTTCACACAGCATGTTCATGGATGCTTCTTCTACTTGCTGGACAAATGCTTTCCTCTACCATGTTTGCACTGCCACTAGTGGCATGTATCAAGTGCCTCTGAGCAACCAACTGGGAGCAGATGCAATCCCATGACCAGGACAGGACCTGAATGTTCTGCAATCCCCCTTCCACAAAAAAACTCAGAATCTTGCTTCTCAGCAACATTATCTTATGCACATCCTTGCTGCAGGAATTATGCATTATTATTATTTATAGGGCTAAGCCATACCTATTTTTATTTATACAATGTGACAAATTTATGTTCAATGGAAGCTCAACTTTTAGATGTCCCAATGATGGTGTTTCCTTTACTTTGAACTACCTTCACCTTTCTGCTTTGCTTCCCTTACAGGTTTTTATTTTAAATAGTAAGTACACCATCAATATCACACCTCCGCGCCTGCATTTTGAACCTGGAACTGCACAATGCTTGAAAGGGATTTGAATGGAAAGGTTTTGTGGAAGCTTTCATCTGGTAATCAGGTTAAATGACACACTGATTCTGGGATCTCCACATCCAGAGTGAGCATGGATAAACAACTCAGCAAAGGAAGAATCTCTCTGCAGCCTGCAAGATATGCCACGTATTCAAACCCATTATTAGCCTTCCCCTGCAGGCTCCAGTTCAAAAAGCAAACAGGATTCAGCTCTGAAAGGCAAAAGATATCAAATGCATGCAGTTGGGCTGTCTCCTCCAGGTGCTGTGTCCAGCCAGATGTTCCAGCAGGTACTGCAGAGTCATCACAGGTGGAATTAATGCAGCTCAGCCCAGAGAAAGAGGAAAGCTTGCTTCTACTTGTATAATTAATGGAAGGACAGAAGACATACCAGAGAGGATCCTGGGGAAGGTAGGAGAGGGGGAAGACCTAGTTAGGTTATTCATTCCTGTGGCAGTAAGTATGATACATTTTTTGTTCTCTCTTGAAACATCCTTAGTCTTGAGGCTACACTGGTCACGCACCCAACTGCTCCCTGAGTACTTCACCTCCCAGGTTATATTACTTTAGCACCACTGTTTCCTACAGCTCTGTGAAGTCAGTACTCTCAGTCCAGAGAGATAGTCACACTTACGAAATACACTTCAAAAAATAGGGATGGGCCACTTCACAGTGATCTAAAAGGTGACAAGTGACCTCCATTAGTGTGGAAGCACCTCTAGAGAAAATTATGCTTTATTATGGTTAATCAAACAGGAACAAAACATGTCTGACAACATCATATTTAAATACAGGCAATACATTCTGGTTGTTAATCACAATGCTGGCTTCTGAACATTTTGATTCTGTTCCTGCACATACTACAGGCTGTTTGACCTTCTGCAAGTCCCTTTGTCTCCTTACCATTAATAAAAGTACAACATATTTGTCTTCATGCTCACAACTGAAACACAGCCAAAGAGGTTTTTATTTGAACTTTCACAAATCAATTCACCTTGGGAACAAAACAGTTCAGTTTAGAAGGGAGATTTCTGAAGAAGGTGTTTATATATAAACTAAAAATAGTGTTTTCACATGGACCATCCAGCTCAGGCCGTAGTTAAGCACAGTTTACATGACACTACGCTCCAATAGCCTATCTACAGACAAGGTCAACTTCTGCAGATTCATAACTGCTCTATTAGTTATTATTTCACTTTATATGAAACTCCTACTTGAGACATCGACAAAAATAATTTGTTCAGCACAAGTGCACTTGTTGTAAGTGGTTGTTAAATGCTATGTTTTCTCCTACTGCAATCAGTTTTCCAATACTTTTGAGGATTACATGTATTTTGTATTTCTGCCTAAATATCTAGTATGCTTTTGAAAGCATCCCCCAGGGCTGAGCTAATCAAGAAAACAACATACATACTGAGAACTGTCATTATTACAGGGTCAAACACTAATGCAGTCTTTACTCAAGAGATTGCAAATTACACTTCAATGTGAGCAGGAGAAATCTTGTTCCCAAATCACTGAATAGTGTCATGTAACCTATGAATAAATTACTAGTGCTGAAAAGATTACAGATAGCAGTTTATTAGTGTCTTGTAAGCACGAACCAAAGAAAACCAAACAACGAGGTGTTCACAGAACACCCTCCAGTAATTCTCTCATGCTTGCTACAACATAAAGTGCAAAACAACTTGAATGTGGACCAAATCACTTGGTCACAGCTTCTGCATCCTCTCTCAAATGCATCAGCACAGAGGGCATCTTTATGACTTACAGTCAAGTAGAGTCTTATATGGGGCCTCGAATAAGCTTGCCAATCTCAAACACAACATTTCTGTTAAAAATCATAGTCAGTCAAATCTATTCAGAAGACAAAAGAGCACTTTTCCGTAACTAGACAAGAGCTCTTTGTTCAGCTGCTGGGCCTTACTAAAGCCTGCAATTCTTTGCCATAAGCAAAACATTTAAACTGCTCAATAGCAAAAGTCAATTTGGTGAGAAAATGTAATTAATAAATGCCATCCATATGCTTCTGCTTGACATTCTGTAGAGACAACTGGCCACGAGGAGCAGGGCAAATGGAGAGATCAAACAACCGGCTGCTCTGCAGGGAGGACCGAGCTCTTCTACAAGCTCAGGACTCCCTGCCAAAACACCACATTCCCCAGGGAGGATGCAAGGTAGTTTTCCACCATCCTCCCTGCAGGCATTAGATCATGGCTGTGTGTTTGACATGGGACTTCTCATAACTTGCACCTCTACTAGTCAAGAAATTAGGTCTTCATTGTCATCCTGAGATTATACTTAGAACTGTAGAGACTTAGATCCACCAAACCTCCAAGCAAATCCAAGACTTACGGCTCATTCTCCAAAGTCCGCCATCTTTATCCCATTAGGTGCACCAAGTGTCTCAAACCTACCACAGAGGTGTTATCTGCCCAAGAATCACAATCCCAGTACTCAACTTCAAACCCTAAAATATTTGTCCCGACTTGTTACTGAAGAGGATGCTCTCATCTACTTCCTTGATAAGGATCTAGGAAAAAATGCAGAGAAAACAACTCTGCACTTTAGGCCAGAATACAAAGTCAGTTCCAATGCAGACCTCAGGGCTAAGATATCAAAAAGAGGAACTTCTTCAGTGTTTGATCTTGGGTCAAGAATAATTTTTAAAAGATAAGATAACCTGAGAGGGAACTCTATTTCCAGAAAGTGGCTCCTGAGAACATCCATCTAAGGGGCACCTGTAATACCTGAGACTGGTGGCAAACCCCAGAGCTCCACAGAATTTTCAGTGCATGGCAGTGCAGGCAGTTGTTGGATGGGAGAACCCAGATGTTCGGCCAGAGCAAAAGAAGCAGCCATGGCAGATGCTGCTGGCTGATTCCAGGTGCTGCCAAGCCACAAAAAAGGAACGGACAAGTATTTATTAATGCTACAATAAAAGAAAAAGCTTACATGAATTGAGGAAGGGTGGAAATAAGACGGAAAAGGCTTCCCCCTTTCTTTGGAACTTATTTAACAATGCAAATTTAACACACTTAGGAGAGACACACGCAGCATATAAATATAAAATGCCACCTATCTCTTTTTCTCCTCTAATTACCATCTCCAAAGTCTAACTCCCTTTTTCAAAAAAAACCCCAACATTCCTCCTCTCCAACACACTATCAATTCTCCAAATTCCAAAACCAAAGCAACCATTGGAAACAAATGCAGGAAGATTACAGAATCACGTTCTAAAATACTAAATACTTCTGAAAAATATTAACTTGGATCATCCTTCAATAACTATTATTTATACCAACAACTCAGTGCTCAGATGCTTACAGAAGAAACAGAAAGACCACTTTGTTTCACTGAAAGCCCAAAAATCAACCCCACACTCATGCAATGCTAATGTGAAGCAGCCTGCAGACCCCAGAAGCCTCCTGAGGAGAGATGTGATTAACCTTCCGTGAGGAGAGCAGCACCATAATGCTGTAGTATGCAGCACAACCTGCTAGCCAGCAAAGTTTCTCAACGTGCAGTTGGGCATGCAAAGAAGATCAGACTGTCACACAAGCTCTGGAAAACCATTTGTCCCACTGCTGCAAACTAGAACGAAACAGAAAGTTTTATCAGCTTCCGAATGGGAGCTGACAACTACAGCTGGATACTTGGCAGTGCCCTCTAGTGCTATTAAAATCAGCAAAAGCTGACTCCCAACATATCAGGACTGGACCCAACCTTTTAAAAGGCACACCAGGCCTCTCATTCACAGTTTTCCTTTTCTTTCCAGTTTCATGTCACCATCTTTTCCTCTCCTATAAGCAAGCAAAGAAACTTTCAAGGTAGCTAAAAAGCACATTTTTTGCCATTCAGCCAACTGGGGGTGAATCTCCCACATCCTTTCAGGCCCACTGGGGTTACCAGACCCCACTCTAATCCGATGTGTCACCACACACTGCACTGATGGCAGCAAAGCACTCCACAAGCCCTGGCTGAAATCCACCAGCTTTGATGTGGGCAACAGTTGCCACCATGCGCAGGCTGGCACAAACAGGTCAGACTTCCTCTCACCCTCTTCATCATAGCCATGTCCTCAAAGGGCTGCTCCCCCGGGGGAGCTGGCATGGTGCAGCAGAGCACATCTGCGGTGTGACAGCCCATGTCAGGGCACACAAAGCATGCACCCAGTACGGGTAAACCGCTCCCTGGTTCAGCGGCAGGTCGCACTTCCAGTACATTTTTAACACGGCTCTGACATCTAATTGGCCCACCCCAATAAAAATGTTTGTTGGTTACATGGAACAAACACAGGGAACTCCCTGCTTTAGGAAACAAAATCTGCTGCTTTCCTCTCCTCCACTCAAAAAACTCACAGATAATTTACTTCATCAGAAATGAGAGAGATTTTTACCGTAAGGCTTTGTGTAGATAATAATAGAAAATAATAGAATCAAATAAAGGAGAAGAAATTTAAAGCCAAATCCACTTGACAGTGCTCTGGCGAGCTAGTTGGGGTTTTTTTAAGCATCCATATAAAATTCCTCTTATGACCAGGACAGCCTTCTGCAGAAAGGACGGATTTAGCATCTGTTTTTCCCAAAGACTGGTCTACAAAATCCTACCTTAAGGGACCATGAAGCTGCTGCCAGGCACGGTTAAAGGAAAAAGAAGGGGGGTGAAAAAAAAGGAAAAAGACCAACCTCCTTTTACTTTTCCAGTCAGTCTTTCCACAACCTTCTGGCAGCAGCAAGGGCGCTGCAGCAGAGCCAGGCAGGCTCCCGCTGCCTTGCTCTCCCCACTGTCCCCCGAACCGAGCTGACCCAGTATGCCCCAACAACCTGCCTCACTCTGCTGCAGTGTGTTCATCCTAAGGCAAAAACCCATCAAACTTAATACTTTACTAATTACTGTGGCAGTTTAATAGCTACTCCACCATCACAGAACTTTGTAATAACAGTATTTCTATAAAATTAAAGTATATTGTACCTCATTAGCCAAGGGTGTTTCTGCAGCGCAGTTATACTTAGCGGAAACAGTAGTCGATGTTCTACCCAACCCTTTTTAATTAGTCCCTAAGAAAAGTGTTTTACAATTGTATCCTTAGAAATCCCTAATGATGAGCCAGATTTCACAAGGGTTGTGACTTGGCTAATTTATACAATAGCTAGAGAACTTCAAAAGTTAACCCAAGCTAGTGACATTATTTAGTTCAGTGAAGCGGCTCATTTTAATTGGATTAAATTGTCATGGTTTTTTAATTTCATATTGAAACCGCAATTTATCATTTCCTAATATTTGCCCAAACACTGCAACAGTGTCATTTGCATGCTCCCTTCCCTCAAGACAGTCTCAGATCCACAGATGGAAAAGACCAAAACTCTCTGGCCGGCCCTCGCCAGCTCCGTACCACGAAACGGTGGGAGCGTTCGCCGGAGCGAGGCTTTCCCAGAGGTACAAATCCCGGCAACCGAGCTAATTGCATTAAGCAGAGGGCCCGGTTAGCGAATACACTTGTGGCGCGGAAAAAGTGTAAATAGCGGCATTATGCCGAGAAGCTCGCGGCAATCCCGTGGGGAAGGGCCGGCCGGGCCAGCGCCGGGCTCGGGCTCTGCGGAGCCGGGCCCGGGCTGTGCGGAGCCGGGCCCGGGGCTGGCCGGGGGCTGGCCGGGAGATGCGCAGCGCTGCGCACCCGCACACAGAGAGGCACAGCAGCGCGGCGTATCCGAGGGTTTTTGGGAGTCCTGAGCCGCGCAGCCAAGGGGAGTTACTGCCTTTTTTTTCTCTTTTTAGCAACCGGCCAGGGAGGGTGGATTTTGCAAAGGAAAGGCTCCCACCTCACCTCCCGTGAAACCAGGAGGAGGCGACGTTGTCTTCGGGCGGCTGCTGGGACACGGGGCGGCCCGGCGGCTCCCGGCGCTGGTCCGGGACGTCTACAAAGCCCCGCTCCGGGACCCAACCCAACGCCGCCGCCCCTTGGGCGCCCCACGGCCACCGGGCAGCTCCCCCCGCCTCCAGGGAGGAGGGAAAGACGCACCGCGGGGGCTCCGGGGCCGGCAGGCGGCTGGGTCGTCGCAGCAAACTTCGGCTGAGGTTCGCTGGAGCGCGGCTCTGGCAGGGTGCTCCGCCTGCCTTCGTGGGATTTTTTTTTTTTTGGGGGGGGGGGAAGCGTCTCTTTTCTTTTTGTCTTGGGCGGGAGAAATGGTGCCTGCTGCTTGCAGAGTGCTCGGCGATCAACAGATGCCCCGCCGAGCCAACCCAGCGCCCCGGCGGGCGGCGATGCCACGGGGCAGGGCCGGGACTGCGCGCCCCGCACTCGGCTGACGGAGCCGAGGCGGCCGCCCCCGTCCCGTCCCATCGCGTCCCGTCCCGCGGGGCTGCCGCCGCCCCCCTCCCCTCCGCCCCAGCACTCACCGGCTGCCCGGAGGCGCAGGCCACGAAGCTGACGGTGAGCGCCAGCCACACGCCCCGCATTATTCCCGCGGAGCCGGCGCGGCGGCCGCCGGGGGCCGGGCACAAAGGAGAAACCGGGCGGCGCTCGGCAGCGCCCGAGGGGCGCGGGGCAGGGCCGCCGGCGCCCCGGGTCCGGTTCGCCGCGCTCCTTCCGCTGGTCCCCGCGCTCCGCTGCCGCGGGCCCGGTGCTGCGCGGCGCTGGGGCGCCCGGGCTGCAGGCTGCGCGCTGCCGGCTCCGCCGCCCTCCCTCCGCCCCGAGTGCGCGGCGGCGGCGCCGCGGCTCCCAGTTAAACCCCGCAGAAATTCCTGCAGGATTACAACACAGATTGGCAGCTCCCCCAGCCAGTGGAAGGAGGCGGCGCGCCGCTGCCGCCGGCTCTCGCCCCTCGCAAATTCAACCAACTTGCCCCCCTCCCTCCTCCTCCTCCGACCCGGTCTTCCCTCTCTCGTCCTCCCCCCCAGTGGAAAACATGAGCAGCGCCACGGGCCGACGGAGCGAGGGCTGGCCCGGTATGAAAGCGGAGACGTGGAAAGGCTCCCCTTTCGAAAGGAGAATCGGGCCGCGGCCGCGTTTTTTTCGGCGCTGTGCCTCTGGAGTCCGCACCGCTGCTCCGCGCCACCCTCCCCAGTTAACCTGGGCGGCAGCTTCAAGTGTCGGAAAAAAGTAAAACGGAGGGGTTGAAAATCACGGGAAGGGAGGCTATTCCAAAATGCCAGCCCATTGTGGATTCCCACTTGTCTTTTTCCCTCAGACTTTTCTCCCTCAACAAGACTAGAAAGTTTTAGGGGTGAGGGGTGGCGACTAAGAGAGGGCCGTGATTTTTACCTAGTTACATGGATCCAGGAGTTATGTCTTCAAAATAAATAGTGCAGGAATTGACAGCAGCAAGAATGTGTGCTCCAGAAGCCAAAACAAGAAGTCTTGCTACGACTAGTCCATGGTATTTCTCAGCTGGGGGAAATGGTGGTATTGAAGACCTTAGGAGCCTCAGCCCGATCCATTTGCCTCTGCCAGAGTGTTTCCACCGCTGAACGTGTGCATATATTACATCAGTTGTTGGACATGGGAAAGGAGCAATAACCAGGAAAGCAAAATACATCAGTCTCACTTGCAAACTGCCACTGGTGATTTAAGTCAGATGGTCGCAAGCAGCGTTTTATAGCCCGAATCAAATGGCCACAAGAACTGTAATGTTCTCTTTTGTTTTAGCAAAGCATATCCCTCTCAGAGGACCCCAGCCTGGAAGGGGGCAAGAAGAGCCCAAGGAGATTCCCTGAGCAGATGTTTTTCCATGCCCTTCACTTTGCTTGCCTCATGCTCTGTGGAATACTTCGGTGAACGAGTGGTGTTGAGATCCCAGTTACCTCCAGTTCCTGCTCTGGTTGCCTTCCTATCAAAACAGGAATGCTATCTAAGAAAATAAAGTTAATTTGGCACAAGCAATCTCTCACCCCACTCATCACTTTCCCAGCCTCTCCCAGGCAACCACTTCCCTGGCGATCCCTGTGCAGTGTGGGCGCAGCGGCTGACTCAGTGCTGGGAAGTGGCAGGACCCTTGTGCCCAGAGGGGTAGCTGGCCATGCCTGGAGTACTCTCACTGTGTGTGACCCCCAGGAACATGATACTTCTCAACAGTTACTACACTTGCTATTTCTAGATCCACCTTCCGGACATGCCGTGTCATTGATTTTTAGGCTGCATTCCCCACTGAAATCCTACCAGATTTTCAGTCATCTGCTCCTTGTTGGTGTCACACACTGAAATTGTTTGTGTGTTTCTTATATTAAACAGATTGTTTCATATAATATTTCTCCTTCAAAGTATGTTGCAAATACTTAAGACCTAATTCTGTGTATCTTCTTCCTTTGTAGGCAGCAGGATTGCAATCCAACAAAGCAATAATTTCAGCACTGTTTGATGTGGGTGAGTGAAGTGAAGTGCAGTGAAGCAAAGGAAGGAAAACTCTGTTTGGGCAAAATCTGTAGGACCTCACGTAGGCGTGGGGTCTTACAGGCAGCAGGGAGAGGGGTTGTCAGACATCAAGGGGCAGGGGATTTACTACAGTAGGGTATTTTGTAGCATTCAGACCTTACAGTCATGTCTTTAATGTATCAATGAAGCTCAGCTTTACTCTTGTGTTACAATTCATGATTATCAGGGTTTTATGTATGTGTTAGAATCTATCAAAAATCAAAATATCCTCTGCAACCAGCAAAGAGAAGGCCTTCCCCAGGCAAAGACAGCAGCAACTAATGGGCTCCTCATGGACCTGCAGTGTCCAGATGGGCAGTGCCCTTAAAGGATTAGGGGCTAAGATCTGCAAAATCTCCAAATGCCTACACACATCCTTAAACCTCTGTGGGGACAATTCCTGATGCCAAACACAAAGATAAACACACACGTTAATACTAGAAGGAGCAGAACTAAAGGCCAGAAGCCAGATGGATGATTTGGAAAGATAGAGTAAAGAATAGAAAAGAAATAAGCCTTGCAGAAATAACAAAATATTGTCATGAAGCCCACTTGCTCTCTCCCCACACTCTTGAGTCCTCTGTCTGAGAGCACCCTACAGCAGTAAGAGCATTTCCACATGTGGTCCCATGGAGAACAGCTGTGCTACCTTATCACAGCCAAGTGTTTCATCACCTCCTCTTCTTGTCAGCCTGATTTTATAGATACAGAGGTAAGTGGAAAGCCCAGCACAAAGCTGAAACCAAATGTTTTTAACCCAAATGAATTATGTAATAAGAACTGCAATGAGAAAGTAACCAGAGCCAGATGATGAGACAGAGGTGCCAAGAGAAAGCTACAGGCCTGGGCATTTCTTAAGCAGACTGTCAGGCAGTGATCACCACACTGCCTTTGTGTCACCCTGAGTCCCCCCAGCCCTCCAGTGGTCACAGGCCACCTGATCTCAACGTTGACATTGAGTCAAACCAGGCTGGAGTGGAATTGAGGTGGGATTAAGGCACAAACTTCACCAAAGGCCATTTTTCTTCAAAATGTGTTATATGCTGGAAGGATACAAGAGGGCCTCACATGTAGCTTGTGCAATGTGGTTATCAACTACAGAAAAGACCCAGATGTCCACCAAATTTTAAAATTCTGTTTTGTGTCTCTCCAGAGGGGAAATAAGCCTTCTGGATTTATAGTCTATGTTCCCATCTCTGGCTCATTTGCACTGTACAGTCAAAACACTGAATGACTTCACACAAACACAAACATTTCTAAGGCTAGGAGGAGCACAGAGAGGGCTTTGCAGGACCCTTCTAGTGGCATGTGCCATGGAGTGACTGGAAGTTTAGAGAAGAGTCACAGTTAGAAAGAGATGGGAGCTGTGCAAAAAACAAGCATGGAGATCTTGGGAAAAAGTTTTCCAGCCTATGGCTGCCAAGATACCATTAAGGATATGTGTGCATCACAAGTTTCAGACTGCTTCCCAAGTATTAATTTCTGCATGGCCAAGTCCTCCAGGTGACTTGCACAACCAGCAGGGCTAAGGAAAGAGATCTACATAGGGAGAAGAATTCCTAATCATGCCATTTCTCCATTAAGATTTGTTCAGTAATAGAGGTTGTGATTGAGAATGCCTGGCCCAAAGCACAACCCTGAGCCTCAAATTGCAGTCAAGCGGGTGCAAGGTGGTGTTGGCGAGAGCTCATGTTTGTTATGTGAATTACTGTTGGCTGTATTTGTATCCAGGATGGGATAGCCTTGGCATCACACTTAAAGGTCATAAGAGGTGGCAAATTTTTCCCTTATTCAAGGAGGGACAGAACCTGTGAAAAGGGAAAAAGCAGCTGACATTAGATCTGTTTGAACCCACACTGGCAATTATCTAAAAAAACTTCCCAAAATATGTTGGTAGGACAGTTCAGAAAGATTTATTACCACATTCCCAAACTCCCAAATTTTATGCTTCTAATTTAAGAACAATAGAACTGCTCATCTCTTCTATAAAAATGTCTCACAAAATATATTTAAGTGCAGTTGTGTTCATTTCTGTATTAGAATCTGAATTGAGGGATGTGGTAGGATGGAACTGGTACTCACGGGACTGTTGAATCACAGGAGAGGTGGCAGAAATTTTTGGTAACATGTCACTGAATGGGTTTTTTCTGCATCAGTTCTTAACAGTGTAATTACATGAACATGCATCCTTCAACAGGCTCTTGTTCCAAGGGTAGCTCTTCCAAGCATCTCCAAAATACCCTAGGACATCTTTGCTTCTCTTTGATCCAATGGTCTCTTTTGCTATGCGGCTTCTGAATCGTAGACTAATGCAGGTTATTTATTTTTTATTCCGTCTATATTTTTATTTTGGTTAGATATGAAATACAAAATATGTCTGCACAGAAGCAGGCATCCCTGATAGCTGAAACAACAGCCAACAGGAGCTAAGGGCATCGCTGAGCAACCAGTTCTTGTTGTGTCTGCTGTGGCACTGCTGGGGCTGCACAGCTGGACTGTATGGGGGTTATGTGGTGGTTTATAATACTGGGCTTTATATGAATGCAGCAGAAGGTCTGAGCTTGGCCTGCAACAACTGACAACAGAAAGGTGCAGCTGACAAAACTTTTTTTTTGTTCATTTTTCGTGGAAAAGTATAGTGGTAGGAAGACCTAATAAAGAAGAAAATAAAAGGCTGACATTGTGGGCAGAGCACAAGCAACAGCCTCCTACAAGATGATGGGTTGGGTGAAGCAGCCCAGGAGTACCCTGCCAATGGAGCTGGTTTGTGTTTGTCACTGTGCAGCAAAAGGAGTGAGTATTGATGAAAAGAGACAGAGATATGCACCTAGGCTGGGGGCTTCGCTCCAGTGAGGAGATGCAGAGGGGGATGGAGCAGGGAGCGAGGAGTTCTGGAGTCATCTCATGCTCACTGAGAATGATGTCAGCCAGCTTTCCAGAAGAGTTACTTTCACAAAGTCCCAACACCTGCCTAGAGAGGAACATCTGAACCAGTTATTAATCTAGATTAAAAGATGGCCTTCACACCTGGCAGTAAAGTCTGTCTTTGACAGCACTCCTAGAGTAGGGCTCAGCCCCTGGAATTCAGCAACTTGCTGAATCTTTTAAATGTAAAATATGTGCCCTGAGTGTCTTGCTGATTTAAGGATCTCTTTTCCAGGGGAGATGCCTACCAAGCATCATAAGTAAAGTCAAAGACACAATACTGACAGATAGGTATACCAAAAAATTATGAAACTTGGCCAAAGAAACACTATTTCCCAAAGACTATTTGTCTCTGAATGTTAACTGCTGTAGGAAACTCAGTGGCACTTCATGCTGGCCTCCTGAACAGCATAAAATTTACCCGTGTTATTCTAGCAAAGGCTATTACCCTTTTTATTTTTTTAATTAGGACAAAATGTACCTTTAAAATAGAAAAGATAATTCTTTCTCTCTGAAAATTTCATTTAGAGCCATGGCTCAATATTTCCCTGACACATTTGCATACCTGAAAGCGTCTAATATGTGATGATCTCTGCAAATGAAATGCACAGTTGATTTAGTTTATTATCCCAAAAGATGATATTGTGGTTAAGTTTTGTATGCAGTACATCAGGAGAAAAATACAGAAGGGTTGAATTGAAAGAGATTTTAATTCTGCCAGGTATACTGCTGGAGTTAATGAAAGTCAGTTAGACATACATTTGGCTGCTGTTGCTAACTGAATAATACAAGTAATAACAGAGGCATCTATTCAATTCCTGATGAACATGAGTAATTTCCATTATCTTAAAATGTGTGGGAGTTATGAATTATAGGTGCAGTGATTGCCCAACACTTTGTCATTATTATATCTTGTTGTCATTTGCTTATACATTTGCCAAAGTTTAATGCATGAAGCTGAAATTTCCTATGCTGGGCATCAACCTCCAGCTGACTTTACTTGTTTAATTTGATTTCTGTTTTGCAAGTTTTATCAAGAATGGTGCATATGTTTCGAAGAACAAGGTTAGGAGAAAGTATGTTATTTTGTCTATGTAAGTCAAATTCTCTTAAATATTTCTCTGAGAAGACGTTTTACCTCTATGCATGGAAGGAAAGTGCAAAAATTTGTCAAAAGGAGTCAACCAAACACTAGAAATTTGTTTTTCAACACATTTGGGAAATTATTCCAAACTTTGGACCATGTTTAAGCATTGCTGTCTTTGCAGTTTGTACATGCTCAGTAGAGACTTGTTAAATTCTGACATCTAGAAATCCCATTTGGCCAGGCATGCTCCAGCTCAGAGCCACAGAAATCTCTCTGTGCTTGGTCTCCAAATAAAAGGGCTGACTGTAGAGTTCCTCTTGTAACTTGTGAGATGAGGTCTGTTGTGTGTGCTTGTGCAGTAAGAGGGAAGAGAGGGGAATTTGATTTACTCATGGAGGAATAAAGAGAGGGTCAGCAGCTGTGAGAGCTGGAGACTGAGGAAGAAGATGGGGGCATATGGAGAAGGAACAGCACAGTGGGAGAAGGACAGGTGCAGAGGTGGAGAAAAACACTGGCACGGAGGGACGAATGCCAGGACATCAGACCCTTGGTAGGTGATACCCATGGGAGCAGCAAGGGAGGAAAGCAGGGCCACACAGTGTCTATGCTGGAAGGGAGGAGAAGGGGAAGAATATGATCCTGCTGAAAACAAGGTGATAACTGTCCAGCATTGAACAACTTCATTCTTCTCCAGACCTCAAAATTATACTGCCAGACGTAAGGCACATGTTCCTTTGCTGTCAGCAAATAGCGAAGGGAAGATGTCTGTTGGCCCCAATGCTCTCTGCATTGGCTGATCAGTATAAATAATAGGCTTTGTTGGGAGAGATAACGTCAGTAAGATCCATGCAGCGTTTTGTTGCAGAAGTTGAAAACTGTGGAGACAATGACACAGACGACTATAATTAAAGATGGTATCATAAGGCTTTAGCTGCAAGGACAACCTGAATTCTGATGTTTCTCAACTCCGAGCACTTTGTTTTGTAGCTTAAATGTTTTTATAGCAAAAGTTTTCTTAATGTTGGTCTTAAAATATAATGTTCAACATGTCCCACTTAACTAATTTCCATTTCTGGTCCTGGAAATCTGTGCCCATATGAATAATGCTTGCACACATGAAAATCAATGCAATTAATTGACACCACTTATAACCTCCTAACTTACGGGAGTAAACAGATCTTGAAGTACTTGCCCATATAATTCACTGAACATGCTAAAGTTAGTCCAGATTTGTGTATAATCAATGAAAGTATTTTAAAACAGTATCTGCTACCTCTTGCCTGCTCATACTTTATTGTTCAGATATAATTATATTTTAAATAAACATATATTTGAACAGCAAGTGAGCATCTGTCTATGTCAAGCGTTATCACAGCTATCTAGGGGTATTGCATTTCTGTTTCTCTCTCTATTGGTGTTGTTTTTACATTCTCAAGATGGAACTGGATCTGAAGCCAAAAGAAAAAAAATAAAGATGTGTCCAGGTTGTGCATGTTTCAGCATATTTATTCCAATTTCAGGATATACATCCTGTGAGCATCAAAACAAATTAGTCTACAGTAAAAGGAGAGTCCGTGGTCTGTTTCCAAGAGAAAATGCAGCTGGACTTCTCATGCTAGAGAAAAAGCTTGATTTTCATGCAACAAGCTTTTATTTTTTGGGTCTAATTGCAAACTCCTCAGGTATGTAGAAAAGGCTGCTTATTAGGGATGAAATGAAATAATAACCAAGTCCCTCAGTGCTTGCACAACAGTCTCTAGGGGAAGTCTGGCACCCAGGTGAGAAGACCCACCACCTACCACCTTAAGATGATGCGGTGTGGGGCCTCATGGCCTCATGGAGTATCCCTCATTTTGGGTTTCCTAAATCAAAGGGTAGCACACACATTCTAGATGATGACCAGCTTTCTAATGATAGTAAAATGGAAATTATGCAGGGCTGCAAGCAAAGGACAGATTCTGAATGAGAGAAAATGAGTTCAAAGCATGTGATTAAACAGTGGTAGGCTTAAGGTCTTAATTCTCCTCTCCCACTATGTGAAGCAGGAGTAACTCATTTGTAGTCAGTGAAGCTACAGAGATGTAAAACAGCACCGGAGGAGAATCAGGCCATTATTCTCTGCAAAACTCACTGATAAGACATTAATTACCAAAGAGAAAATGCCATCAAAGTATTTTAAATGCTTTGCAGAATTCAGGAGACAAACTCATTAAATGCTATGTCATACAGGGAATTAGTTCCAAATTTTTGAATACAGAGAAGACAAATATTGCACTACAGATACATGAATGATCATCTTGAAAGCCTTCTTCAGAAGGCTACTTTCTTTTGGAGGGGGAGCCAACCCCACACATTCAGAAATGTGAAACAATTCCAGATAAAATAAATTGCCCTGAACCTTGGTCCATCTCCCAGCCAACTGTGGTTGTTTAAGGTTTGTAAAAGTTCACTGGACTCTGTTTCCTGCCCAGCCTGTCTCCCCTTCCTCCCCTCCACTCATAGCTCTCGTCTTAGGTCAAGCCAGTCTTGGAAGCAGAAAAGCTAAACATCAGTCAGACAGCACCATGTGCGGTCTTTCTAACTGAACGCCCAGTTAAAGCGTAAGAAATCTCAGTGGGGAAAATCCCAACTCCAGGGATATGATAAAATATATGGTAAAATACTCACTTGATCTCTCCAAGGGCAAAATTTTACCCTCATCCTTAGGATAATCCCCAGATAGTTTTTCAGACTCTGTTTGCTGAGATAGAGTGACCAAAGATTTGAAGATTCTGATGTCTTCTTGAACAAAAGCTCTGAGCAGTTAAACCTCAATTAAATCCACCACAGAGGAGGTGAAACTCATTAGTATACAAGAAGGAACCCTGGACGCTGAAGGTCACAATTCAGCGTCGTGGGTGTCTTGAAGACACATTTTTGCCTCAGGCTTTTTCCTTCAGGCATGGGCAAAAGCCCTATGGCAAGATGCCAGGAGTCAGGCTTCTTGGGGCTGAGGTCCACATCTGGCTGTGTGATGGGACAAGGGAGGAAGGACAAGAAGATGTACTTATCACATGATCCAAGGGCAAGGTGAGGATGCCAGGACAACATGTCCATAGTACATGACCTGCATGCAACACTGTCCCGTGATCTGAAGGGGTGACTGTATTCCTATCATGGGATCTGTGTGAAGAAGCATCCTTTTGAATGTCCCGTACATACCGTCTCTTTCTCGTCACCATTATTCAAACCCAGACACTTGAAGCAGAAGATTCACACTATGCCATTGGCGTAATTGCGTACTGATCACACTTTGGCACTGGTAGCAGGAGCTCAAAAGGATTATTCACAGTCCCTCGAGCTGCCAAAGAGGCCATCCACTGCAGAGCAGCAGGAGTGGTTCCCTGGCTCATGTGAGGATGTGTCTGCCAGGACAGCAATGGCCTTGGCTGCAGGTCATGTCTGACAGGACAGCGATGTCCTCAGCTGCAGGACTTGCCTTGTCATCCCCATCCAGTCCTGGTACCTGCAGTTCAAATTTCTGGGTGACAAGAAGCATAACAGGTACACAGCTATGGTCAAAGTGGTCATGAGAACAGAGTATCACTCCTTAAAACAGGGATAACTTGTGCATCAGCCAGAGACCGCTCCAATTATGTCTCTCACTGAATGGTGCTGTAGTCTCACAGATGTAACTTCCAGCTTGAGTGGCACAGTGAAGCTCCCTTTCCCTTGTACTTTGGGATGGATGCTCTCCTGCTACCAGATAGTTCAGATTTCTCCTGTCCCGTGAGTCTCTGTGATTAGGCTGCACTTGGTTTGAGCATTGTGGCTGTCAATCCTGTGTTATAATTCTGGGCAATAGTGGAGATGATGCACCTACAGATAGTCAAAGAGGTCAAGTCTGACCAAGTGAATGTAACCAGAGGCACATGGGCAAAGTAACCAGACATGCAAAGTCTTAGACATGATATGGAGATTGACCTGGAGGGTGTCCATCTGCACAGTATGAAGAGGGTAGAGGTTTTGATCGTCCTGTTACAATGGTAGCTATGAGCAGTGTCAGACTGTTGCTCACTGAGGTGGCATGTGCCCAGACTGGCTGACTGCAGGTGTTTGAGACTGTGGGGGGAAGCTGCCATTGTCTAGAGGGATGTACAACATGAGGTCCTTCAATGCAAGTAGCCACTGGCTACCTGGGGCCTGGCTGACCTGGCCTGTGTTACATGTGATTGATTCCCTGAAGGCAGCAAGAATACATGGTCATGTATTGGGGTAGAATCAGAGAAGGTATGAGCCAGAGGAACCACCTAGTGATTTTGGGCAGGACAGAAATCAGGACATATATCAAAGGTCAGGAAAAGGCTTAGACACAGCCACAATGGGCTCAATTTAACAAGTGGATAAATTGCAAGCACTTCCTGGAGCAGTCGATCATCACGCTAAGCCCCAGCTCCAAGGCTAGCCAGGAGAGTGTCCTTATCCAGCAACAGGTCACAGAGAGGGGAGCCAGAGCAGAAGAGCATCTTTTTTTTTGCGAGTGATATATTTTGAGTCCAAATCTACCTGGGACCTATTTTAATAGTAAATTTATACTAAATTGGGGAAAATAAGAGATAGCCTTCTACTGTGTTTGCAAAGGCATCTTTGCAAAGCAGGCCAAAAAGTGGATTAATAATACAAAATAAAAAAGAATTAAACCAGTCAACGTCAAAGTCATGGCTGTGCTGCTGCAGTGTCCCATCACTGGGCATCAGCTTGCTGGAACTGTGTCTGTTCCAGAGTTTTGTTAAAATACTGCATTGGGAACAGTAATTAAACAGATACTGATGATGGTTTTTAACACGTGCCAGCTGGCTCCCAGCCAGTGTTGAAGCAGAAACATTGTGCAAACTCATGGTCAATGATGACTTTGATCTTTGAAGGGCTTTGTAGTGGCGGAAGGAAATGGGAGGATAGGAGGGAGGGAGAAGGATGCAAGCAGTGGGGAAGAAAAAGACTAATATGTACTGCAGTGGGAATTATCACCTTGACGAAGGCGGTGGGTGCTTTCTTCCTTCCCCTTTCTCTTTATGTGGGGTAGTAGACACAGTCATAAACTTTATCATAAAGGCTCATGGTTGTTAATGGCAACCCATATGAGCAACAGAAATCCCCTGAATATTCACACGTGCCATTGGGATTGCTCTTTGAGTGCCTTCCTCTGCATGCTGGCTTGCAGTGACTGGCCCTGACAGCACATTAATTTGCAGTGGACACCGCACAGTGTTGGAGTCCTTCAAGACAGAATCCAGGACAAAGGCAAAGAAGAGGCAGCCAACAAAATCGTAAACACACATGCTGTTCAAATTATCTGCGTAGACAGCCTGAAATGCTACAACAGATCTTTAGGCACAAGGGAGATCATTGCTTCTGTCCCACAAGGTTCACTGTTCAGATGTTTCATGAACAGTAAGGATCAGGGAAAATGGGCAACAATATCCGGCAGAAATGAGCAGAGAGGGATGTTCCTACAGTTCTGACCAGTGTAAATTTGATATGACTTTACTATGTTGACAGCAATGGGCATGAAGAAGGAGAATCATGTTGTCCTTTTTAAGTCTTAAAGACGTGCAGGTGGTTTAGGTAGATGATGTTGTTGATTTCCAGGTGTAATGCCAGCTGTGCCTCAGTCAGCAGTGAGCCCGTGTTCCCAAGCTGTGCTGGAGGGCTCTGAATATTGGCATGCTCTCTCTCAAGCAAACCTCACTTCAGAGATCACAGATGCTTTTACTCTATTGTTCTTAGGAAATTCTTTACAGAAGTAGGATTTGCTTGACAGTACAAGATGCAATGCTTCTGTAGCAGCACAGGAAAGCTGGAAAAACTTGCAAATATCTTTGCATTGAAAAAAATATCTATTTGCCTTCCAAATTCTTCATTAATGATGGTGACACCTATTATTTTTCCTTGTTTCTTGTTTTCTGTAATGAACAACATTTTAAATTCATTAACTTCCAGCTCTGGAAAGACATATTTAGCAGCCACGGGGTTTTGGTGTGACTCCTAAGAATTTCAAAGAATGAAGTCCTTAATGAGTTCTTTTGTGCTTTTGCACAAGCAAATTATGCTGTCTGTGAGAATAACCTTTATTTTGGTTCAAGGGCTCCAGCAGATAACTGAATGAAGTAACTAATCTTACATCAGCTGAGCTCCTAGAGATGTCAATAATCATTTATGTGCACTCCTCACCTGTTCTAATTGCAAGGTGAGGCAACTCAGCATGAACCCTGGTGTGAGCATTTTAAGCTAAAGCATTTCCTTCAAAACTGAATGACAGTAGTTCAGTTTTGTATCTGAGTCACAAGAAAAGAATAAACTAGAAAAGATAAGCCTGTTGTTTACAGGATAGTGTTTAGCCCAACTGTGAGGAGACCTTGAACTGGAATGTAAGTACAAGCAATGTGTGAATCATTCTTGCATTTTATACCAACCAGGTCCTCTGTGTGGTCATATTGAATTGATTTACAACTTACTAATAGCAAAAAAATTTATGCCAATCTGTTATAAAACAATTTAAGTGTGCAAGATGTATCTCATCCTCTTAATTAAAAACCTATTAATTAATGCTTTTTTTCCATTTACGCAAAACATATTGCAAAGTTCTTCATATAGTATAACGGAGCTCTGACAGCAAAAATGCCCATGGCATAGAATGCCCCAGCAATATGCAGAAGTACAAATTCCATGCCCAGAAAAAAGATCCTGGCAATTACATCCACCGTGAACTCTATGGTAAAATAATTTCCCATGTGCTTCTCCAATGTGCCTCACATAATCTGAGTATCCCTTCTTTCTGAATTTGATTGTATGCTGAGGCAGACTTGCAGAGATACAAGAAAGGAGGGCAGCAGGATCACGGAGGCTCTCCCTCAACATAATGGAGAACCTCCTGTATGTACCCACTTGGTCTTCCTGTTGGCTTGCAGGAAAGAGACTTGAAATCACAGTAGGGCTAATTAAATGCACAGCCTTTTGGTTATTATTTCAGTGCTATGACAAAATCCTTGTTTAAAAAACTGGGAACAAAGAGCAGCTCTAGCTGCTGCATTAAGAAGGACTGAAGCAGGTCAGCAGCCACTGCTGGAGAACCAACCTCTTCCTCCAGGGCTCTGAGCTTCCCCCACTCCCAGGTCAGCTGCCACAGGTGCTACCAGACCCCTGACACAGAACAACGCCCCTGAATTCCACACACCCCACAAGGATCCAGAAGCCAGGCCTGAAGCCCAAACAAAGGAGTAACTCTTGTTTCAGAGGGCGCATGTGTGCCTCTGTCCCAGCACTGCCTGGTCCTGGGACACTGCTCCCAGCACTGTGAGGAGCTGCTGCTGCTGCAGAGCTGTGCTTCAGATGAAGTATTGGCCACCTGCATTTTTAATTGGATTTTTCCCATGTGGATAGACACGTATACACAGAGAGATAATAATGCTAAATAAGCACCTTATAGGTCATTGATTAACCTTGTCTTTCACAGATACAGATAGAATTTGCAGCTTTTACAGTAACAACAGGAGCTGATAATAAGTGCTGCATCCTATGATGGGCACCTGCTCTCACTGCAGTAACACGGCTGCCTTAACTGGTACTCACTGCATGCGCTCTTTTGGGAATTACCCTCCACTTAAAATAAAGGTAATGTGTCCGACTCCTAGAGATGCCTATGGCAGCTTCACTGGCTTGATGCAGCATGTGGAAAGGCATTTGTAGGCATTTATCCATCCACAGCTCATTTTCTACAGCAAAGTGTGGTTTTGCTAAGTGAAGATAGCAAGACAGAGGATCATAGTTGGAATCAAGGACTGATTTACTGCAAGTGCAAAAGGGTAACAAGGTCAAGATGATCGATCTTCTACAGCCACAGCCAGTGAAGTCACCGTCACACCAGCCAGCCCCGGGGGCTGCATGGAGGGAGAGCCTCGTACCTGAGCAGAAGTACAGGCACAGTTGTGCTGCTCCAGGCAGCCAAGGCCATGTGTCACTGTGGGAGGGTGTTCATGGCACAGGTACAGGAGTGGCAGCCACATGTGGGTTAAAATAGTCTTGCCACAAAACCTCAGCATCAAAGTGGGAGCTCTGATCTCACACCTCTGCTCTGCCAGGAGCACCTAGTATGAGACTGAGCCTTCAGGTAGCTCAGCTGCTGGAGAGAGCAAGGAGGGGAGCCCTTCTCCGTTGCACGGGAAGAAATGGGGACAGCTCACCAAAGGATGAGAGGATTCCATGTAGCAGGAGCAGTGCAGACACAGCTTTGTGTTTTGTTGGAAGGCCCAATATGTATAGCTAGGGACTCACCTCTGCATCCCGGTGGAGAGCTAGATAAAGCACAGTAAGAGTAGCATTCCTTGATGAGCTTCTCTTCCTTAAGTATTATTTTGCAAAATACTTGATGAAGCAGAGTCACCGTTTTGCTTGGAAAACCAGATTACTGCTACCCTTATTCTTCTGGAGTGCTGCCCTTTCTATGTGAGAGGTGAAAGGGAGATATCTTCCTAGGAGATATTTAGGAGATATCTTTCCTAGGAGATATTTAGTCACAGTTTAAACAGACCTTGATTTTCAGTGGAGTGTGATGGCTCACAGAAAGTTACTCCTCCCTTAATGAGCCCCTGGAGATCCAGTTGTGTATTTTTTCAAGATCTGTGATGCACATATGTATCTATATGGCATCCTCCCAAATCCTTTCAAAGATAAAATGTGAGATGAACATCTGGTTCACACTATTACAGTCCTTATTAAACACTAATTTCTTCTCCAGAAAAGCACCATCTGCCACAGCTCGAGCCCTTGTTTTCTAACATGGATTTTTCTTCAGAAGTACACAATGAAATAAATCTTTTCCAGTTATAGTCCCCAGAATTTCCTGAGATGAAAAAGCACAGTGACAGTAGTAGACTCCCAGAGCTGATTTGCTTCAAAACTCCTACGTTATTGTTTAACTTGGTAAGAAACCATATTATCAAGGATACTAGCTCCACTTCACATTATGAAGAGTTCACTTAAGAATTCAGCAAATCCTTTGCTGAAGGATTTGATACTTTTTCAGCAGCTTGGAGCACTGTGTCTTCAAGCCTTAATAGTCAAGGTGCAGATTTATCAAAATCTCCCTTTTTTCTCACAAAAATTCTGGAAAAGAGAGACAGCTCATTATATATACTAGAAACTTAATTTTCATTCCAGTTCAGTCTGTCTTTATGACCTCTGTTCTTCAGCCCAGTACTACTGAAAAATCAGGAGAGAAAAACCATCTGAGGCATCCATCATCTGCTATCTTGTTCAGAGGCAATAGGATTCCCTGAATTTCCCATGGTCATGAGTCTCTCATGTCTTTTACACGACATTTGGAGATTCACCTCACTCTGCTCAGGAGCTTGAGTGTCTAAAAGGATTATAGTCTCCTGGGCTATTAGGCCCTTATTCTTGCCTGTTACTAAAGCAAACCTAAATAAATGCTATTAAGAGGCTAAATTCAATTTGCTGTCTCTTGGTGTTCTGGTATCACATCAATGAGAAGTTGTGTGCACATCACTCTGTGCCCAAGGAGCACCATATAACCAATGCCTTCAAGGGCTTTGTGAAGTGCTGAGTCCTCAATGTTGTGCTGTTAGGCAATGACAGTGCATTGCTCCAGCCTCTGCAGTCAGTCCTGCTTGGGGAAGATAAAGCTGAATGAACACATTTAGCTTGATTTTAAACCCCCCAGGTACTGGCAGCTGGACTGCTTTGCACAGAAGGAGCTAGTGCTAGGATCATTGTTGGGTTTAGACTACAGGAAAGGAGGAAGACCAAGATGGACCAAGTCCCTCCACCTACAGCTGGCTGAGGATCTGACTTGATGTGGCTAGGCAAGCCCCTGCAGGGAATTCTTATCCACAACAGGCTACTATGGGTTCTTTCTCTCTAAAGAGACTCTCAGACCCTGAATTTACACCTGGTTGGTGTCAATGGCAGGAGGGAGGATGGCTGAACGCCACAAATGCCACACAGTGATGTTTTGCCTCACATCAACACCCAACATCAACATCCAGTGCAGCTCCCTGCATTTCCAGCTCTCTGTGATGGCAACATGCAGCCACTCTTGTGTTTGCAAATTCTTGCTGCATTTTGGTGCCTCTGTAACTGCACTTTTTATTCCCAGGCATTACATGGTCCATGGTGCAGCACAATTGGTCACAGCCATGGAGACTAGGCCTCCTGCTCTTCTCTGCAACCTGCTTTGCCGGGGTGCCTGCCCTGCCTGACACCTCTCTGAGGAGCGTGCTGGAGTTTATGGTCATGGCAGCAACAAAAAGGAATAAAGAAAAATAACCTCACCGTGATATAGCTCTGTGGTGAAAATGTTAAAGGGTATTCTACATAGTGCAAAAGCCACATATTTCTAATTTGCACCTGCTCTTTGAGGAGTATTAGAAAACTGTATCAAGTAGTGACAGTGTAAGGGATAAGGAGTGTGCCTTTTTAATGTAAATTTGAAATTGATCCAAAACATGCTGCTGACAAAAGTGCTTAAAGAAAAACCCTTCAGAGGTATAAATGGTGTAGGAACTTTCATCAGTTATCATCTAGTGGGTGGAGGTTCACATCTGTATCAGCTTCACAATAAATGTGGAAACTCAGATTTTAAAGAGCAGTTGAGCATCATTTGGAGCCAGAAATGCCTGTTCACATCATGGTGGACATGAGGAAGGCATAAGTGATGGCATGCTAACTTAAGGGAAACTGGGGAGTTTCCAGTAGAGATTTCCAAAATCTGTACACTAGGGGAAGCGAAAGGTTTAGCCTCCCGTGGAAATCGACACCAGCAAGAAGGATTCAAGGAAGACACAGGCATGACCACAGTTATTTCAGAGAAAAATTACCTTCTCTTAGTGGCTTTTGAATTTCAGTGTTCATCTAGCTTAGATAGTCCTTACTTGCCCTCTGGTACCAGAAGCAGACCCTGAGGTTAGGTTCAAGAGAGCAGCTGAACCACTGCACCTCTGCTGTTGGACACTCCCCTGTCCTTGGTGCTGCCCATCCAGATACCATACTGGTGCAGAACAATTTCAGAAGCTCAGCAGGAAATGGGGCCAAACCTGCAATGGGTACAGTGCAGTGGTATCTTCTCCAGCTGTGCCTATTGCATAAAAATGCTCCTGTTGTTCCTCCAGTGATACATCCTTGCCAAACAGCGTGGGGTCTCAGTATATCTGTTACTGAAACTGAAATGTGGACAAGTGGGAAAATGTGCTTCAGGATCACAGGACATCTTCTTCTTGAAAGTGGTACTCACAGAGCAGCCCAGGGCTGACAGGCTGATGCTCTGACCATCACTCAGTTGGGTTCTTTGGAGTAGTGGGGGTCAGAGGTGGAGGTCACCTCTGTGTAGCCCTCCAGGTCAGAGATCAATCCCGTGGCATTCCTTAAAAAACAGAAGAGTGAATGTGTAACGCCAGCGATGTCACCAAAATTCCTTTTCACCATTAAACAAGATGAAAGAGTCATCCAGAGCCACCAGAGCTGCTGTTCCTGAGAATTAGCTACACGACATGGTTGTGTGGCTGCTACCAGCTGATGGATTTCCACTGCAGTCTTATATAACCCAAGTGTGAAAAATGCAATACAAAACCAAATTCTTCAGGACTTATTTCACAGCAATTTTAATTTTAAATGTCTCCTGCACACAGGGAGGGCAGGAATGGAAGTGAAACTCCAGGAACAGGGCATGCAGTCATATAAACAAGACCTTGAATGAGAAGTGTGTGTCCAGAACTGATAGCTATTGACAAGCACATGCACAGGATATTGAGAACCGAAGTGACAAACTCTAAATGTGTGACCTGAGTTGGTTGCGTGAGCCACTTACATGCACTGAGATGAGAGATTATGGGAATTTACTGCACTGGATAATCCCAGCAGGGTACGAGGAGTTTCATCCCATTGCCTGAGGGTGGTTTGATTACTCTGTACTGCATGTTGCAATCCTCAATCGAAACGGTTCACTATGTTCAGTTCACCAAATGGGAACATCTGGCAATCTACAGCAGGATGTCTTGTAGCATTTAATGCCCAAGTATCTCTTTCCTACAACCTATTTTCATTTTACTGAACAGAGACCCAATTTCCTGAATTTTTAAACAGTCTTGCTAACATAATCAAATTACCATGATTACTCGGCAATGATTTCAAAAAGTCCTAAAAGCACTGTTCTGGCTTTGCAGTGAATTCCTATTACATGTAGAAGATTTTGTAAACACTTTAAATAAAATGCTTTTAATTCAATCAGATGAATAAACAGTATTTGTTTTTGGCTATTTGATGTATTTGAGCCAAAAGCGTTTTTTCAAGTGAGTGGCTATGGGGGTTTGTAATACAACGCAAAGCAAACATTGAGAATATAAAATCACACTTGTTCAAACAGGATTAGAGGGTTTATTCCAGCAGAGTTTCCAAGGATTTCAAAGAGAAAATAGCAATTTTTTAAAAAATTTTTTTGTTTTTTTGGGGAGGTTTTTTGTGGGTTTTTTGTTTGTTTGTTTTTAGTTTTGTTTTTGTTGCTTAGGGAGGTGGAAAATATGTGATGCCTGGTCAGTGATTGTACTTGGTAGGATCCCAGTGGTACCGTGCAGCAGTTCTTGCTGGGTAGCAGGGCACGGATGCCATTCATTTTTCCCAGTCTCCCAGCCCTCTGCAGCTCTCTCCAGTTCTGCCTTTGCTCAGCAATCGCTTTCACTGTATTTTGTTAACACAAACTGGAAGCCAGCAAAGAACTAAAGCCTATTTCTGGCATACATACAGCAGTTGCTGAAAATAGGAGCTACTCCGTGTGTCTTCATGTATGCTTTCTGCAGGCCACGTGCAAGACGGTGTTAAGAAAGGGAGCAGTTTCCCTGGCCTGGGATGTGGGTTAGAGCCATGTGAAAGGCACAGAGCCCCAGACCTTGCTTGGGCAGTAGCTCTGGCTCACGTGCTCACACCATTGTACCTCTCCCTGCATCCCTCCTCCCTCAGCATCCCTCTCTGTGCCACCTGCAAAAGTCTTCAGTACCTACTGCCAGCATTTCCAGCAAAACATCATGCCCAGTGCAGGAAACATCCAAAAGCATGGGGTGAGTATCATCCTTCCTCCGCTTTCAGCTGTGTTCAAGCACATGGTGGCTGGCAATCCTCTCTCCCACAGCCCTGCTCCCCAAGGCAGGGGCACATCGGTGTGGTATCAGAGCTTCATAGGAAATGACTGCAAAAACCTTGCCCAATTCAAAATATTAGGCAACATGGAGAGATCACTGCAGACTCCCCTAGAAGTATTTCCTAGGTATCACATGCTAATTTTCCATGATGATAAAGTAGATATTGTGGGGGGGTGTGAACCCTTTGTCCTGGGTGGTGGTTAGCAGGTCATTTTGTGAGCCCCCATCCATTTCCTCAAACCCATTTGTTATTTTCAGGTGACCACTGAATTGCTTGGACAGATAATTTGTAGAGTACAGGTTCTGCACAAACTTTTTTTTGTTTCAGCCACTCACTATTCAGGACTTGCTTTGTGCAATTGGCAATTTAAGTGACACAGTGTCATTTCTGATCCCGGATTAGATGGCTGAAGTATTTTAAAGAGAAGAGGCGAGAACAGCAGACAGAAAACAATGCCGTTCTGCTGTGAAGACACATTTCTTCTGCAGTTCATCATCAACTTCCATGGGATTCTTTTAGGCATTGACAGTGGTCAAAGTATTGCCAAAATGTCAGTAAGACAATGCCACCATACCCAGGTTATTAAAAAAATGCGTTAAAAGCATAGATTTCTTTTACCATCTAGCCTCATGTGTCTGCATACACTTGTACACATTTGTGTAGGGACATGTGTGGATGCACAAATAGAAAAAGAAAATATTAACCTTGTGCAAATACCATATACACAAACAGTTTCTAGATGTATAACATAATATAATATAATTTTTCAACTCCTCTGCAAAGTCTGAAGAAATGTTTAGTGTCACCCACTATGGTACAGAATCGCTAAATGCTGCTTTTAGTGCTTTGTTAGCAGCCCAAAATCCTTGTCAAAAAAGATCAGAGAGATGAATTTTTACTTGTCATTGATTTCCCTAAAGTTGGTCTTCAAAATCAAATAACATTTAGACACTGCAGTGGTATCTAATTATTTCTGCTTTCGTTCAGGACACTGGACCGCTCTAGAGAGCCTGGATAATACAATTGAAAATGTATGAATTATTACCTTCAACAGAAGCCCTGATATACCATAAACCCAGCTATTTCACATGCATATTTACAAAAAATGGTGATAGTTATCTCAGGCATTTTGGGTCAGGGCAGTAATGCACTGTGCCCCCCTTGCTGCTCCACAACTCTTCCTGCTGAGCGCTGAGCAGCTTTGGTGCCCAGCAGGATTTTGAGGCTGTGGAAAGGCAAAGCTTGGCAGTGAGTCCTCCCCACATCAGCAGGTTCCAGTGCTAAAAAAAAGTGAAGGTTTGGGTGTGTTTTCTTTTGAGAGTTCCTTTTCACCTCATTGATGAACTAATGCTCACATTCATTTGACCAAACTAGGAAGGATGTGCTTAAAATAGGGAAAGTGAATGCCTCTGCATTCACTTTGCAAAATTTAGATTCTGAAGAGTTATCAAATATATTTATCACATGGGTGGAAGGATTTCCCCATACAGCTTTCAAGATGATATTGCAGAAAGACTACATATAAGGGTAATATTAAGCAATGGTCATATTTTTAGCAACCTTTTAGGCAATTTAGCATCTGGAAGTAAGGAGAGAGGATCACTCCGACATGATTCACACTGTAGGATCTGCTTCGTAGGCCAGAGTTTGAAATGCTCCCTGCTACCAGTAGTTATTTCTGCAACAGGCTCCAGTGTGACACAGTGAATCATTCAACACCAGTGTGTAGTGCTTTTTCAGCAGCATGTATCCTTGTCAGAACTTCCTTACAACCCACCCCCAATGGCAAATCTTGCACAATAGGATCTCCAGACACGAGATTGTGTCTCAACTTGGAAAATATTCTTGTCCACAAATCCAATGGTGAGGAATTCCCTAATAACAACTTTTTTTCTTGGCTACCTACATGTCATTCCTTTGACACTGGGGGGATATGAGAAAGGCCCTAAGCAATGGCAATGGATGGATGCAAATGGTAACAGTTCTCCTACTGGAAGTCCTCTTGCAGTTTGTTGATCCCTCTTGCTTGGTTATTTTTATTTAAGTGAGTGTCATATAAATTAACAAACAAATTACTGAGCATTTTGAAAACAGATTTCAAAACTTTATAACCAGCTGATGTAGTCGGTTATTTACAAAATGCTGAAGCAATGAGACTCTCATTGAATTTGTTGAGAAATGGAGGGCCAAGGTATTTATGGAATTCATTTTTCCCTTACCAAAACCATGCTCACAGAACATTCCACCCCTTCCATTCAGGTATTGATAATATTTTTTTTCCCAGATGAAAGCCCTGGTAGGGTAGTGATTGTACCATGTCAAAAGCACATAAAATAAATGAAACCCTCCTTTTCCACAGTTGGATGCTATACCATCTTTGGTGCCCACAGCTGGGGCCTCCATCCAAGCCCAGCAATTCACTGACTTAACAGATCAGTTGTGGACACTGGCAGCTAGTTAGGCACAGTGTGAAAGCTTCCAATTCCTGCCTTTTATAATTTTATCTCATCACCTTGTCATGGAGGCAGCATTTTATTGGTAAGCTTCGAAAGTCGGTGAATACCACTGTGTAGAAAAGTGGTGCGAGTTAAGTGCTGATAATTGTGAGTGGGCTGAGATTTCAAATACCTCTGCAGATGGTAGATAGAGGCAGGAGATGGGCACTGGGATGCTTGCTTTTTGTTCTTTTTTTGTTGTTGTTTTTTAAACTGCTGCAGGTTGTGTAGGTTGTGTAGTTCATTTGCAATTAAAATACCAAAGACCAAGCAGCCCCAGGAATACAGTCGTTTTCGATTGCTGCAGTGAAAGACAAGAATGTTGGAATTTCAGTGACTGTTTTTCACAGCCTCTTACTTATCAAAAGAACCATGCTATTTAGAGGTAACTAATGGATAAAATATGAACGAAGATTAAACTACAAAGGCTAAAAAGGATTATTTAGACCATTGCCATTATGCAGAGTCCTGACATTAATATTTAGACACTCATAAACACTTACATAACTGCAGCTTATTTCTAATGGTCTTGATTTGACAACAGGCTGACAAAATGTAATTTAGGACTATAAGCTGTGAGCCCCACATGGAGAAGAAAAGCCTGTAATTCACATCATGCCCTGCCTTTTAAGACTTAGGAGACGATGGCAATTGTATGACAGAATGCAGCTTGCAGGGCAATATCCATTTACATGCCATTTGAGCCCCTCAGGCTACACGATGGCTGCAGAGTGCATCATTAAGAACAAAACAGGAAGAAAAAAAGCCGGCTTAGTTACAAGTGAACTGACATGATGGTGAATTAATTCATAAGGAAAGGGGAAGAAAGGAAGCTCCGGTTCTGTCAGTGCGGCCACATACCCACTGACTCGAGCATGTCTCTGACTTCACTTTGCATTGTTGATTCATCACTCCAGATTTTCTGGGCTTCCCTTGGTATAAAACTGCAGGAAGAGGGTAAAGCATCAAATCAATATTTCCCAGGCAAATAGAAAGTCAAGCAGAGCCAATGTTGAAAAACATCCCTGGTTTGTGTATACTCAGAAATCAAGGTTATTAGTTAAAATTTGTTTTTTTCTCATCCAGCCTGAAGTTAATAATTATTAAGCCTGTTTTGAGAAAGGCAGGGCCAGGGCTTGACCTGTGCTAAGTGCAGATGTCACCAGCAATTAACCAGGGCTGCCCCTGATATGCTCCCTGGGAACTCAGGGTGGGTCCTCTAGAAGGTGTTTTGGGGTCTCACAGCTTGTCCAAATGAATAACAGAGATGGTATTGCCCATCTCCATAGGTAAAAGAAGCCTGGTAATAGTGGTGGCATGCTAAAGATACAGCAGTAGTGGTCTAGTGTCCATGTGAACTGGTGGGGGGAGGGGGCAGTTCAGGACAATCTTGGTGGATTAGTCTAGGAGAAGGATGGACACTCAAGCTGTCTGCTGGGGCTGCTGGAGAATACCCTTCCCCTGAAGATATACGTGAGATTTCCCTAGGATTACATCATTTGGGTCATGCTGAACCTCGCCTAGAGGTCTTTCAGGCAGTTAGCCCAAGTGTGTGCTCTTAAGAGATAACGTGATCATGTGGCTGCCTCCCTCAGCTCTTGTTTCTAGCAGGTAACATGGACATCTCCTGAAGGACTGACCCTCCCCGTGATCCATCACTACTACAGAGAGGACACTGGGCTAATGGCTCTTTGGTGGTGTTAATGCAATAGTGTGGTGGTGTAACTTCATGGGTCACTGCATTTGTGTATAAAATGGCTGTGAGAAAAAGCCACTTCAGCTGTGACAATTGTAATTTCTTTCTTCTCTCCTTGCTATAAAGATAAAACCTTTCTTTCCCACCTTTTCCTGATCTTTACTGAGAGGACTGTGTCTTGAAGGCATTTGTAATAGGGAGCTGGAAGCCTTCTGTTTGACCTGTGACAGGCAAAGGAAATCATTCTATGCAGAATTAACTTTACAGAGGACAGGTGTTGACCTGGTCCTGCAGGCATTGCAAGGCACCCCTATGGCTCTGTTGGAAAAGAAGCATCAGGCAGAAAATCTGGGGAGCCTGAATTAGGATTGCACACAGAAACTGCAACAAATAGTACAAGCTGGGAAAAGCCACATTGCCCTGCAGAGAGACATAGGGAACAGAAGGGACACTACAGGTTCTCCACCCATCAAGGGCATTTTGAAGAGCGTGTCATGAGCTTGGAAGTGTCTGTCATGTTACTGCTCAGAGGGTTGATGGTTTGGAGCAACAAGGTGAACAAACCATCAGCTGGAAAGAAGATAGACATCTCCTGCATTGAAGGTGGAGAAAGTGCTTGGGGGTGGTTGCTCAGGCTGTATGAGGATGTCACCTCGTGGGTGGGCAAAGTTTCAACTTCTCCAGACCCCAAGAGGGGGAAGAAATGCTCCTGAGACAGCCACTCTGCCTGAGAAGTCTTTGGAGACAGCCATGGCTTCTGGCGTCCTTGTGCCTAGGAACATGATGTGTGTGATGTGACTACAGAACTAAGGTAATGAAGTCTCTCCCCAGGGACATGAGGTAAACCTTGCAGGTCATGAGACTGGGTAGCTGCTGCCTGCCCTTGGTCTGGGAGCCTGAATCCCACCAGAAATACTAATGCTGGGGAGGAAGAGGCAAGAAACTACTGAGCCTTCACTGACATCTTGGGCAAATATGGCAAATTATAAGGTTTTTCATATGTGCTACAACTTCTGTTGTGTTAATAATAATAATATTAATGACCTTTTGGTTAGACTGGGAAGGGCAAGGAAGAGGTTGGTGACTGCTCTACAAGAGTCCCACCAGAGCTAATTGCTGTCTTGTGCAGTGGCTTGTGTTTGGTTGCCCTTGTTAAGTCACTATGACTCAGACCCAGCAGAAGCACTTCTATGCTGATTCTGTTGTTAAAAGAGGCTTCTAAGTAGCACCTCTGTTACCTGCTTTTATTTTTATGTCTGTAAATACATAAATGTATCACTCCAGCTCAGAACAAACTATGCAAAAGCCACAAAGTAGAGCATCTGTTAGCCCAAGCACTTCAGCAGAGTTGGAAAAGGGATGTGACAAGAGATGCTGGGGACTGCACTCATTTTGCATGGGCTCTTAGGAGTCTGGTTGTTGGTGCTCTTTGTAAAGCTTATGTCAGTGCCATATTCTCAATGTAAGGTAATCCATTAAATATCAGATGACAAATCGATGATTTGTAAATGCTGTGTGCCACAGAGAGACTTCTGCTCATTTCCTGTGTGAAACTGTTTATTTATTTCCTATGAAACCTGTAGACTGGAAATTCAGGCTTTTAAATTGAGCGTAATTCTTCCATCACAGCAGGAAAGCCATCATATTCCCCACAAAACCACCTGTAGTAATAAAAATACAACATTAAATCCAGGCCTCACAATGAAAAGTCCTCCTTTTCATTTTTTAAACCTTCTTTGTCACAACAGTGATATTTTTCACTTCCCTCTTGCATCAGGGGAGGTTTATTTTGGATATTGGGAACAACTTCTTCAGCAAAAGAGTTGTCAGGCATTGGGATAGGCTGCCCAAAGAAGTGGGGAGGTATTTAAAAGATGTGCAGATGTGGTGTTTAGGGACATGATTTAGTGGCTCACTTGGCAGTGCCAGGTTACCAGTTGGACTTGATGATCTTAGAGGTCTTTTCCAACTTTAATGATTCTATAATTATATTTGTTTTAAACTTTTCTTTTCTTGATCACTCCTCAGCTCCCAGATCAAAAGGCCGCATGGAGCAAGGAAACCCAACATGGGTCTTGTCCCCACTGTGGACTGCAGAGCAGTCCAAGTAACTAGTGAGAGCCCTCACTGTCTGCAGGCAGCCCACCTGCCCGAAATGTCACTCCTTCCTAAGGTCCTGAACCCAGCTGGGGCATCCTCACAGCACAAGCTTGAAGCTTCACTGTGTCAATGAAAACTGAGTCTTTTGAAGGGAAAAAAATCTTGGATTTGCGTCCATGAACATCTGACCCTAGTTCTTTAGGTTTCCGGTAGGCAATTTTGCCTTGTAGCTCATCAGGGATTTGTCTTGATGCTCTCTGGGTGATTTTCTTGGCTTTACTCACTGGCGTCGGGACTGTGGCTAGAGGCAAATTGATTCTCTGATGTCCTTGCAAATGAATTAAAAATCATTTCAAATACAGTTGAGAAAGGTTTTTCAGGTTCCTGTGAACAGTGACCTTTCAATGCTAAATGATTCTGGCTCCCGATCTTTTTCTTGAAAATACCTTAAAAATAAAGATGCAGAGTCCCATAAAATCATTTAACTTGATTAAGGCTGGATGCATAATTGCAGTTCATAATAAATGAAATGAATAAATGATCAACGAAGGAAATTTTAGCATTAGCTCTGTTTTAATTTTCAAAGTAGAAAATTGTATCAAAGAAGAGAATGGGATTACTTTTCTAACACAGAAACTACAGGAATGCATTCCTCCCTCCTTTGCACAGACCTGGAGTCCCTCCGTGTGAGTGTGGTATCAGTAAGAGGAGAGCCTAACTTACAGGTTCGGCTGTAAGTTAACAACCAAACCCAAGCCTGCTGCAGTCAGTAGAACATTATCCTCCACTTCAGGATGTGTAGGCTTTGACTTTCAGATGCACATTTTCCTTTAAAGTAATTGCACGCCAGTTAATTGTTTGTGTGTGTATGTATCTGTATGTGGACCAGATGCACAGATTTGCAGACCCCAGAGAATTTCAGAGCTTTCAAAGGATGTGATGTAAAATTCTGTACACTAAATTTATTTCTTCCCATGCAACTGTGTACAATTCATTCTAATAGGAACTAGACACTTCCTGCACGTCTGTTTTTTAATGGAATCTTCTAAGTTTTATAAGGGCCATATTTAGCTGTACATCCTCTCAACTGTTAACTGTATTGTCCTTTTAAGGAAGTCATTAGCTGCTCACTAAACACTCTTCCTATAGTGGTTTTACAATGCATGCACGTTGAAATGTGGTTCTCTGAATGAAAATAGCTCTCTGTAGTAAAAGAGTGTGTATGTATGTGACTAGAATAAATGAGGAGAACCTCTAAAATGTATGGCACAATCAGCAAATAATTCCTTTTTCTCTGCCCTGCAACAGCTCCTAACACAAACTTTATATATTTAAATAATTTACTTTTTTTTACAATTGATCCCAGGACTATTGCTCATGCCTCCCAGAAAGTATATTTTCTGCTACATTTTTGTTTCACTTTGAAGGAAGGAAATTATTTTCACACCCTGACTGGTTCAGCATTTGCAGCTGAAGCTGTTTTCTTCCTTGCATCATTCTGGACTAGCTCCTACATTTCACCTCACACCATTCTGTTATGTTTTCCGTGTACAAAGTGGAACCATTAACTTTCAGCCTAAAAGGTCTATTTTAAGATGAAGGGGAAATAGAATGAGGAAGATCGTAAGTGAAGGCTGCATGAAGAAGTTCACTACACTTCCTTTTTATGAAAACAAGCTGGAGACTGCCTCTGGCAAATATGAGGTTTGTTTTAATGTAACTGTACAGAAAAGACCTTACTCCTTGAACCTGCCACAGTCCTGCTCTGTGAAGTCTGCATAAAGTTTACATGGGAGTTATAAATCAGGAAGAGATAGCACTGAAATAAATGGTCTGTACTTCCTATGGGATAATAGTATTGTACTCTGCCAAACTGTGGCTTAGATTTTTGCTGTATCTCTAATGCACTTGAATTATCAAATGCCAAGAAATTAGAATCTGCATTCCTTTATTTACCTGCATCTGCTTCCTTTACAAGAGCAAACAAACAAACAAACAAAAGACCTCAGCAATTCTTACTTTCCAATGTATGTGTTTTCTTCCTATGTTTTTTGGTTCTTCCTTCCCCTAACCAAGACTTGTGGAAGTGTGTGAGCAGGTACCCAAACAATTTCAAGCATTCCCACATCAGAAAAACTTCCCTTTCCAACTCTTTGGGAGCCTGCAGCCCCTGCAGATGGGTCAGTGGTAATAGGAACTGCTTGTGAGCTCGAATAATCCACCTACTCTGCTGTTCACTTCTGTCGACTTCTCCTCCCACAGCAGTGGTAGACTCCATATGAAAATAAATGACAGGAAAAATAATTAGTCTACCTTACATTTTTGAGAATTTTTATGTTTGGGCCCTTTCCTCCTGTCTGAATATGTCACGGGGAAGTCAAGGATGGATGGGGTCACAACCCCAGTGCTGAGGCGTGGACACCTAAATAAGATCTGCCATCCGAGTTGGCTGGCAACATGCATTTGGAGAGACAGAAACAAAGAGGTGGCCTTAGCATGAAAGCCTGACAATGTGTGTCAGTAATGAGCCGTGGGAGGGCGCTCACATGTGTCTGAAAGAAAAAAGATATTGGCTGATACGTTTCTGGGAAGCTAAGAGTGAGAGTGCATTCAAAGCTGGATATATCTGCTTCCCATAAAGCTCTCCTGTGTTCAGGTGTTTGTAGGACTCAGTCCTTTATGAATGAAAACAAAAGAAATTAATCGAATTCAATAAAATGAAGATTTTTGAAGGAATAATATAAGAACAATGAAAAGAAAATATTTCATTTTTTAGAGAAACTAATGGAAAAAATACTTTTAAAAAAAATCCCCAAGCTGCTTTTTGAGAACTAATAAGATCTTAATTTTTTAAAAATTCTCCTACATTTTGTTATGCTAGCTGGGGACTACATCTCTTGATGGAGCAAGGAAAATGTCAGCATGGCCATGTGTGTAGCAGACATGATCCCAATTGCACAGAGGGCTGTCATCTGCATGTTAGGTTTCCAGGGGAAAGAAACCCAGGGGCCTCATTCACAGTTTGGACCAAACAAGACCCTGCATAAACTCCCTGAGACATGCACAGCCAATTTACTTTTAAGAGCAGAAGTATACAACAAGTTGTTCTTATTATACAATAGGAAATGGATGTGGAGGGTATGGTTTTGATTAAGGAACAGTTTACCTCTATTACATGTAGGAATAAATAACTATACAGAGAATGGAGCAATGGGGGAAACAGTCCTTTTAATGGAGATCTTCAGTCTAAAAGCCAAAGTTTGGTGTTTTGGGTAAAGGCAGACCCCTGCATTGTGGAGCTGGTGCAGGAACCACTGCGCACTGATTCTTGGCAGACGCAGAGAATCAGACCGCTTTGCTGCTTGACCAAAGGCTCCTGGCACTACTCCTCACCACAGACTTGGGTAGCTGCAGGTTTGGTTACATCATCATCATCATCACAGCTGGGCTTCGCAAATGAAGATTAGGGAAAGGTCTCTACCCACGTTTGTCACAGGCGTGCCGGTGGCTAAAAAGGCCAATATGAGACAGGTATGTCCGGTTGCAAAAGGCACAGCAGAAAGACTCCTTAGGTGGTATATTCTGCGAGGCACGATTCTTTCTGCATTGTCTTTTCTCTTCGAGAGTGATCCTGCGTGTGTTCTCAAAGGAAACAGCAGTGTTATAGATGGTGTGTCTCCAGACCTCCCGACTGGAGGCCAGAGTAGAGCAGTTATGTTGATCAGTGTGGCCAAGGCTGAGATGTTGTTTCGGGGAGTCCTTGTATCTTTTCTTCGGGGCTCCTCTCTTGCAGCAGCCAGTGGCAAGTTCACCATAAAGCAAGATCTTAGGGAGGCGGTGGTCCTTCATCCTTGAGACATGCCCTGCCCAGCCCTGCCATGTTCTCAGCAACGTGGCCTCAATACATGTGACTGCTGCTTGTTCTAGAACAGATGTATTGGTCACATCATCTGACCAGTGGATGTTTAGGATTGAACGGAGACAGCGTTGATGGAAGCGTTGTAGGAGACGCAGGTGGTGGCGGTAGATGACCCGTGATTCAGATCCATATAAGAGAGTAGACAGCACTATGGCTCTGTAAACACTGATCTTGGTACTTTTCTTCAAGTGCTTATTTTGACAAACTCTTTTATGAAGCTTTCTGAAAGCACTATATGCCTTTGATAACCTGTTGTCTATCTCTCCATCAATCTTACCGTCTGAGGAGATGAGGCTACCTAGGTAATTAAACTGCTGGACTGATTTGAGCACTGATTGGCCAATGGTGATATGGGGATGATGGAAGACTTCCTGAGGTTTGGTTACAAAGAAGGAAATAAACCACAACTTTTTGCAATGGAGGAAGGTCACCAAAAGAATTTAGCAATTTGTGGTGGGACCTGCTGTTCAACAGACTCATAGATGACCTAGACAAAGAGGTGGACAGCAAGATGAGAACATTTTCTGTAAGTATTCAGAATAGCCAGGCACACTGCATTCCCCATGGCAGAATTACAAAGTTCAATGTGATCATAAAACACATGAGATGTAAACTCTTGAACATGTATCTCCTAGCGGCAATGCTGGTAGCTCTAGACTGTCAATAGTGTGTTGTATGCATAACTACACTGTAAATAGATTTATTTCAGTTTATCTTTTAATTAAATTCATGTCTGTAAGCTGTAAAACCCAAACACTTCCTGGGGACTCAGAAGAGCTGTGCCGGATGGAATGACGTTCTTCAGCTTTGAATCAGATCTCATGGCTAGTGAAAGAGTATGATTAAGAAAGACTAAAACATCTGGAAAACAGCTGATGATGATGTCCCCCCAAGGGACATCATCAAAATATCCTGAAAGAATATTTTTTGTTGCAGAAGCAAGTCCAGTATTGCACACACAGAAGTAATTTTTCTTGGGAAAATAAAAAAGTGTCCTCATCCAAAAGTTGTTTTCTTCGTTGTATTAAAATTTAGCAAAAAAAAATGGAAATAGCAATTCCTCCTTTTTTGGACAATGAAAATAAATGCTTACTAATATCTCCATCTTTAGACAGGACAGCATACTTGGGTGATATAGTCACTCATTTGGTATCAAGGGCTCCTTTGTTTGCAGAAGCAAAAATAGCATTTGAACAACCCTTGTGAACACTTCAGCCTTCAAGCGTAACATGGCTGTAATACAAATTTGCAAGTAATTCAAACCTCCTTTGAAATTTATGTTGAGATCCAGCTCTTTAAAAAGTTGCTGGAGATGTTGATTCCGGAGGGGTTTGCAGGGCATTTGGGTGAACATCAGCCAAGTCTCCTTGGGCTCATCCCTGGAGCTGCACTTCTGGGCGGTGCACAGGCTCAGGCAATGGCCAGCAGCCTTCCACAGGACTGCCTTCATTAGCCTTGCCTCTTAATTGGACAGAGAGATAACTGCACATCATAACTGCACATCAAAGCTCCTTCCCACAAAGGAAGGGTGACCTGTCACTGCTGTCTTTAAGGCCTGAACTCATTTTCTCCCTGGCAGAGTCAGATGTTTGCTCTTGTTCAGTGACACAGGGCTGGCTCTGCCCCCTGTGGCCATGTGCTGTGTGGGATGACACAGAGCCAGGTGCATCAATCTCCAGCACAGCTCAGCCCAGGACAACGAGCAAAAGTGGTGGATGCTTGAAGGTGGCTCTCGGCTGGCCTCTGCCATCCTGACGGGTCCATGCTCTTTCCTACTCTCTCTGTGCCTTGTCTTTTCCCTGCAGGTTACAAACATCCCAGATGCCAGTCAACCCACCTTTTGCATCATTTAGTCACCCTCATTATCACCAAATACTGTGATGTGTCAGGTGAGAAGCAACACTTGGAGAGCAAAGTCTTCTTGAGTTTTGCTTGAAGAGCCACTGTACAAAAGTGAAGATTTTATAGCAATGTAGAGTTGTAATAAATACCTCGCATCAGGAACAGCAGTGGACAGCTTCAAAATTAAGAGAATGAAAGCCCTATATTTAAAAAGGGAGCAGAGAGGAAAACAAACTAAGTAACCCCCAGACTACTTCCCTAACCTCCAAGAAGTCCAGTTCTTGAAGGCTCTGGACAATTTAAAACACATTTTGTGGGGGAAAGTATTTACAAGCATGGAGGTAACTGAAAAATGGGATAAAATGATAGATGTAGAGATATTTCTTTGATAAGGAGCTGATTGGATAGATGATGGAAATTTTAAGGATCATAGATCTCATCTGTCTGGACTTAGTGAAACAACTGATGGGAGGACAGAAAGGGAATTATTTGTTGAAATGGGGAAGAGGGGAACTCAAGGAGGAATCTCAGTGAGAAAGACATAGAGCTCCAGAATATTGTCAGATTGGAATGGGATATTGGATAGAGAGAATGAGGTGACTCTTCTGAAGGCAAAGGTAACAGATGGAACTTAAAGAAGTGGAATGAAAAGTGAGAATCCAGGATTTCAGGGATAACAAATGAGGATTCCTACAATAAACGGGATATTAAAAGGGATAGAGGAAGGGAAAGATGTAGGTGCCTCAGTTATTGTCAGGCTATAAATTGCCAATAGAATGTGACAGACAGTGCAGGACATTTCCAGTGGAAACGGGAATTGTTGGTACTATTTTTCAAGGCACCGGTAAAATGTAACCCAGAGGTATGTGTTCAATTCTGGCTACCAGCACTCAGAAAGGATGAACGAAGCCTGAAAAAGTGAAAGGAAGGAGAAACAGGTAACGTCTAACTTGTCTAAACCAGAAAGACTGCAGTTCCTGGGCATCAGTACGTGTGCCAGGTGCATCCTGACCTGCAACAAGGCACGAGCTGGCAGCACAGATCCCTCCTCTTCCCACTGTGGATTTAGTAGGAGTGAAACCTGGGAACATGGTCAGGACAAATGCAGCACAGATAGGCAGCTCCTTGACCAGGGTAATGAGAGGAGTAACACCTCAAAAGCTTCCTGAAGAGCATTCCAACACCTCTGGGTTTCTGGCTGTCCGGCTGTCCCAGTCTATTCTTACTAGACAGAAATGCATGGGGCCAGCTCCTCCAGCCCACCAAAGCAAGGCTCGGGAAACTGCATTCTCTAAATCCTTTCCTGGCCATCCAAGGACATGGAGGCTGTGGGTCAGCTTCCTAATCAGGGCAGTGGGAACTAAATAAGCTGATGAGTTTTAAGATGGAGTTTGATCTATTTAGTAAAGGACTTCAATGAGTTGTTGGACAACTGCTTAGTGACCTGAGAGACCAAAGTTCCTAGAAAGCTATAGGGTCTGTGTTTTTCCACCCGTGTAGTACCAGCTGTGTTCCCAGAGCATGTCTGGCAGCATCAAACGGTTGACTTGTGGAATGTTGTACAGAATCACAGAAATGCTGGCCAGTACTGCTTTCAGATATTAACCCTTGATGATGGCATTTAGTCAATCATTGCCCACACCACTGCAGCAAAAGGTTCCTCCTTATTCCTGAATATGGGTATTGCTTAGTTCAGTTCTGTTTCTAGGGTAGTTTTCTTCACTTCTTTTACATTTCCAAAGAGGAAACCAACGAATCAAATGGCCTTAAAGCAACTTTTTTTCAGCATAATATTTTTCCATTATGTCTTGTTGTCAGAAGCTTCTTGTGCTTGCCCCCATGTGATTTGTTTTTCCCCTCATGGCAGTATTAAGTTAATACAATCCTGCCATTACCTCCAGTGTCTCCAAGGTGAGTCAAATCATTTTGGTGGGATCTCAGAAACAGGCATGCTCTGCTGCAGCAATTTCTGGCATATGACAAGTACCACATTCCAACTTGCCAGAACAAATTAGCTCCATAGAGCAAAGTTACTCTCCAGTCAAAGTGAGGGAAGTGAGAAAATGACAAGGAAATAGGAGAGTTGCAATCCAAAATTTTGGGTAGTCGGAGCCATCTGAGATTCCATGCTGTGAAGATTGGGTGAGATATCTAAGGCTGGATGAGTCAGTGCTTCAGTCCCTCTTCACAGAGACTCCACATGCAGCTGTGCTGAAGTCAGGGACAGTCCGTGTGGCTTCTGCTACTTGGAGTTTCAGGATTTTTGCCTGAATTTCAAACAGTTACCAGAATGTAATGGGAAATGTGATCACACAGGGTCCGGAATTGGTAGCTTTCTTATTTAGTTAATAAACCCGTTTATTTAGACTTAGCAATTTCCTGTGGTCTACAGCATATTTCCAAAAAGGAAACTCTAGTGCTGCTGTACAACTGCTGTCTATAAGCATCACCACAGAAAGACAACATACAAGCCACTTTCATTTATTTCACAATTCGGAAGTAATCACCCTTCTTTGTAGTCATGTGCCTTTTACTCAAAGCTCTTTGTGTACTTCCCCTCAACAAAAGTCACGTTCTGCTGCTAAAATTAATGCTTCCAGGATACTGATCTCATGGCAGAAGAGCTGGTAACACCACTGACTCAGAGCCACCCGCATACATCACTCTACCCAGCCAACGCCTCACCAGAAGTCAAACCTGCCCTCATGCCCAAGCTGGCCCATGCAGAGTCCTGCAGAGTCCATTCCCCAGCACCCTACATAAGGTTCCGAATGACCTGTTTTGCCTCCAGCTCCTTAGCACTGCACTCACACTGTCGTATTCCGCACAGAGGTACTCAAAAGAAGATTTGACTCAGCCTGTCTAAGCTGGGCATAGAACTGATGGCCTCTTGATTTAACCACGAGTTAAATTCCCACCTGGCATTACAGTGATGTTTATTAAAAACAACAACAACCTCTCAAAACAGAGTGGCATCCTGTTGTTGTCCAAAACCAATTCATTTATGAAGAAGAGCATCATCACTCAAGACTACAAAAATAAAAAGAAAAGGAAAACTACTTGGGGTATGTTACGACTGGTTGCCAGCTCCAGGCAGCTCACACTATGCCGTCAGACTTTCTCAGAGTTCATCCCTATAACACCAATCAAATCAGCTGTCAGTAATCTGGCTAAAGACAGCCTGTGGGGCTGTGTTAAAAGAGAGGAAAGAAAATCACAGCAATAAAGTGAATCCAAGATAATATGCATAACAGTAAAGAGTAAGAAACCTGGCTCCTCTTTGCAACACCATTAACAGTTATTACATTTCTGTGTGATTATTACAGGTGTATGTGTGTGCAGGATGCATCAAATAGTTACAATCCAAAGTCTTCCAGAAGCTTTCAGCTGTTAATGTAGGAACTGGTGAGAATAACCCAAAATACTGTGCTGACTTCCCTTGCTGCTGGCCCTGCATGAGCCTACACCCTCCAAAGTACTGGGTAGTTTGGCATGGGTAAGTCTGGGAAGGGATCTGGAAAACATGCTCACAAGGTTGTTATTTGAGGGACAGAAATTCAAACCAGCAAATTTGTGGTCAGATTTTATCGTAACGTGTATTTATTGCTTCCCCAGAAAATTGACTAATTAACAATTCTTCTTGTAGCCACAGCAACTGAAAGTATTTACGCTGCCCAGGGTACGCACAGTGACTCTGAAGCCAAGCTGCAGTCTGAATTTTTCCAAGGCTCTTCACTGAGACCTTTGCCAGTGGAGGTTTTGGAGTGAAACAGTCTCCCCATCTTTCCTTGGAAAGACTATCTCTTAAGCCCTGAAAATCCCTTATCTCTTCTCTTTTCCCTATCGTTCCTACACCATCTCTGCAAGACTGTGGTTCCTCGCCTGTAGCAGTTACTGCTGACAGGGAACCAACGGGAGTGAGCAGAGCAGACCCCAACTGAAGGGGGAAATACTGTGCAGTGTCAAGCACCTGAGGCCAGCCCCAGTCTTGCCCATGCTGTTCGAAAAAAAAGATGCCTCATTCAGGTTCACCAGCAGGGGGGTAGGAGTGGTTTAGGTACCTATAAAGTTCCACAGGCTGCTGTGGATGGCACCCAGCTAAGCAGGTCCTGCCTCCATCCATCCTGGCAGGCACAGACAGTGTGTGCTTGCCCACAGCAGCTGGCCCCATGCAGAGCTGGGAATAAGCAAACATGCTGGTGGCCTAGAAATTGGAGAAATATTGACAGATGGGTGGACTTCAATTCGTGCAGGCCAACTCTAATATCACTGCATTGAGGGCAATTGCATACTGTTCCTGCTTTTCCAATTAGTCTGAGGTCATTTCATTGGAAAGCACTTGTTTTCTCACGTGTGGGGTTTTCTCTGAAGCATGGACTGGGGGGGGAGAATTTTAACTGGCTTTTTAGGGTTTCCCAAAGGGAGCTCCATGGGCAGAGAGTCCAAAGGCTGTTGAGCAGTGCTATGCGGATCCTGTTTAACACACATATGGTGTCAGCAATGTTATCCCACCACACGCAACAGAGCAGGCTGTCTTTCATCTGCCTTTCCAAGCCATCACAGCATTTTATTTCTGCTTTTAGCCTAAGAAAAGATTGGAATGGTGTCTCCTGAGAGCCACTGGGCTACGGATCTAAACCTAAAGCTTCATTTGGTGCAGAAGTCCAGCCAAAAGGAAAGTGGCATTAAAAAAACTTGTCCTGATACTATCATTGCTGTCTCCTTTTCCTCCCAGGCTAAAGATTTGTACTTAGGTTAACTCTACGTTTCTAACTGTCTTTCTGATTTAATAGGGTTGGCAGGAGAGGGAAAAGCTCTAAAAAGTCATGAATTGTCTCACCATCCTTTTTTTTTTAATTTTAAATCAAACAAACCCTGGAGGAAATTGTTTTACAAACAAAAAACAGTCTTCAATGAAACTTGGAGACCTGTTTTGTCCCAGTTTCACACTGATTCCTGGAGCAGTCACTCACATAAAAATATGGGTGTAAAATACTGAAGAGGATCTGGTTCTGGGAAACTTCATCTAATCTATATAATCAAAAGTATGTTTATATTAGGAATATTAAATATATAAATATATATAAGATATTCGGGCCAATATTAAAACCCAGAATGTTAAAGGTGCTCCACTGTGTCCATTTCATGCAACAGAAAAATTGACTAGTGATTGCTACCAGCTTCCTCATGCTTAGGTCTGAAATCACTTCCTCTCTGTTTGTAAACACGTTGGGAGAAGTTACTTAAGAAGAGAAGGTGCGAAGCAAAACCCGGCTTGTAAGACATTAACAAGTATTGGCTCCAGAAGAGAAACTACAATGACAATTAGATTTGGCCATTGACAATGGAGCAGCTAATCACCAAAGCTAAAATCAGATTACCCAAAATGAAGGTCTGTTGCTTGGCTGCAGCTGAGTTTCAGATGTTCTTATTGTAAGTGTACCAAGAGGAATTGCAATCCCATTATCCAGACAAGGACCAAAAGCCCAAATCAAATACCAGACAGATTAAACAGTGGCTTCCCATGTCCCCTCTCTCATGCTGAGCCCAGAGCCAGGCATTGCCCCCCCTTGGACACCTCCTGCCGGGCACTGCCTTTGGTTCTCCACCAGCAGCCTCTGTGCCAATTCACAGCACCCAACCTGCAGCTCCATTTTAAAAGACCACGTAAATGAAAGCTGAGAAGTCTGGGCTTTTTATCTCATTGGTCTCTTGAGCTTTTCCGCTCTTTGTGTTCACACATTGGTTGCAAGATTGCATATAAATTCAACAACAAATTTTATCCTCTGCTGGACAGGCACACTGTGGTCAGAGGTGGTGCAATATCATGCTGGCAAACATTTGGACACCCTGGTATTTTTGTAGATTTACTTATATTCAGCCAAAGCTTGCAGAAAGGTTTAACTGAAAGGTCAATGAAAGAATATCTGCATATTGTAAATCTAATAATCAGGGAAGATGTAATTTGTGTCAATTTAGGAAAAAGCCAAAGCAAACACTTTGAAGAAATTGCTCATGTAGTGGGGTAATAAAAATAGAAATTATGTACATAAGACCTATTGTGGTATAGAAACTTAGCCTCAACATATTGATTGAGGCAGTTCTTTTCCCTGAATTAATATACGCCTACGAGTGAGTATTTGTTTTAGAAAAGTTAAATAGAAAGGCCGTGAATAAATATAAAGGCTGAGATGAAATAGCCATCTGGACTACATTAGACCGAAATGCGTAATTGAAGGAAAGAGAGCATACATTCTTTGATCCAGTCACGCACAGCTGAAATGAAAGTAAATGGGCAATTCCTCTTATCTAATCATTGGAGAAGAGTTTGCAGCACATGTAAGTGAGAAGGACTGCTGGAGGGCTGCAGATGGGGCTACCTCTGCAGCAGGAGGACCCCAGGTATTCCAGCCACAGGTGTCCTTGTGTCCAGGACTACATCAGGGCCAGGACTTCAGTGCAAGCCCTAGCTATGCTTATGTTTAAACTGCTAAACCCATGTATCCAGCCTCAGCATCTCTGCTTTTTCCACAGGATTAGCAACAGAGCTGTATGGCAGGGCAAACTTGAGCTTGGCTCTGTGCATCTGGAAGAGATGGGGTGGCTCCGCAGTGCCCTGTTCAGCCATGGTGGAGACACCCACACAGTGAGCCAAGGCGGGCAGCCAACCAGGAAAACACAAGCCCCTTTTAATCCAGATTGGTTGTGCAAGCAATAGCATAGAGAAGGGACATGCCTCTCTCTTGAAGTATTCTCCATTTGGTTAAAGGTGAGGACACGGGGATGGAATTGTCAGAAAATGCTAACGGGAATGAGAGCCTGTACTTCCAGAGCCTGAATTCTGCTTTAGCCTTTAAATCCAGAGCTGGCACTGGTCTTTTAGGTGTACAGATGTATTTAACACTAAGGCAAAGGAGCAGGCAGAATTGAAGTCTGATGAATAGCATTTGTAGCCCACTGTTGAAATCCCAGCCAACTCCTGAATGAGCTAAAAACCAACTAGAAACTGCCTTCAAGAAGTTCTGCTTTCCTGAGCACTACCACCTCCTTGCCCAAGCAATATGCTGCCCATCATCAAACCAAAGCATGGCTGTGTCTCGTGGCCCCTTGATCTCTTGATCAAAGACGTACTGTTTGTAAGGTCTGCAAGTACCCCTTGTCCTAGATCAGTAGTGTTTGCTGGCAGAAATCTAGTGGGTAAACCATTAGAGCATCAGAAATACTTCACTGCTGTAGATGATTGGAAGGGGCTGAATGGAAGGGCAGGGAGGGGTGGGGGGGGGCTTACAATCAGGGCATAGCATGGGCCCAGGAGGTAGAGGCACCTGCTGAAGGGCCAAGCAGGAATAAGATGCCTGTTGCTGATGGGCAGCACGTTGCCGGAGTGAGCAGACAGCAGTGCTTGGGAAAGCAAAGCTTGCTGAAGGCAGTTTCTGATTACTTTTGTGCTTGCTCAGGAGCTGGCTGGGATTTCAACAGCTGGTTCAACCACAGTGAACCAAGCTGTCTCCTAGCAGAGCCCTGTCTGGAACAGAGGAAAAAGAAATTCAGTTGAATCCAAGGAAATAATTTTTCAAGATCCCATTGTCAACTGCCAGCTTCTTGAATAGCTTTTCCATTTCTCCCGTGCTCCTCAGTTCTGTGCCTGTGGTTTAGTTCCTGTGTTTAATGTGATGGGTTTGGGAACAAGCAGAATGTAAAGTCAGCTCTTCTGTGCTGAGAGCAACAGCTCTGTGGGCAACAGCATAATATTATCTAATAATTTTTCTTCATTATTTTCCCAGCTCACAGAGCAAGGGAAACGATGTGCAATTGTTTACATATATATATGCACGAATATATGTATTTTCTGACATTGCAACATTTGTGTGCAGAGTTTTTCCATATTTCCAAAGCTTGAGCAGAAATTTCTTGGAGTAGTTTGTCTGGCTGACATTATATAGGTAATTTCAAAGTTTTTACAGGATAGAGATGATAATTCCAGAAAAAAAAAAAAAAGAGGGTGCTAAGCCTGCCAATTTTGAGAGAGAGTGGGAAGATTTTAAAAATTAAGTTTTCAAATCCTTGAAAAATTCTTCATTGAGTAACTTCCAGACTGAAACAGACCCATTTCAACTAGCTCTGTTATGCAGTGCCAAAGCTGCTTGATTAAGTGAGAGATGTGTCTGATATGGCTCTCTTAATACTATAAAAAATTATAGGATGAGTCCTGTGATATGCTGGTCAGGATGGATGCTCTTTGGTAACAACCATCAGTCAAGTGAAGGTGGGTGTTTCCTACCAGTTAGTTAGGAAAATCTGTATGCCAGGCCATTACATCCAGAGTAAAGACCTAGCAGTACAGGAAGGGCAGCTGAAAAAATACACCCCGCCTTTGAATAACAGCTCTGAGTCCTGACAGATCCCTTGCTTAAATCCAATCTCCAAGCTGGAAAATGGCTTGAAACAAGCTTTCTCTCAGCGATTATATCGCCCACTATTCTGTCCATCCTCTCACTGGAAGATGTCTTCCCTTTGTGCTCAACAGTTTGGAAGAACAGAGGTTTTTTCCCACTTGCATTTCACTGTATTAAATGAGCAAAACTTGCACAAGAGTTCAGAAAAAGAGGATGCCCCGTATCCCAGGCACTCACTCTTTCCCACGCAGGCTGGCCACCCTCCTGCACTGTCCATCTGCCAAATAAAATTCAACATCTTGGAGACAAATGGCAAGGGGAAAGATTTTGCGTGAGAAATGGTGAATTTTCAGAGCAAATACCATATTTATATTTGTCAGGAACAAAAAGTACCATTTATAGCCACGTGCAGCTGAATATAAATTAGTTTGCACAGCTGAGTTAACTTTAACCCTGTTGAGGAGGAATAGATTTAACTTAAATGGTAAACCCCACAACACATTTCTTCAGCCATGGCCCCATGCACTCCCGTACTGGCTGTTTTGGTCACATCACTGCAACCTGTCAGCAGCGACCTAAAAGATTCGTAAAGGAAACACCATACTCCAGGACCAGGGGAAAGAAAAAAGTTTTTCCACCACATTTAATCCAAGACTAACTGCATATGCAAACCTACTTGGAAAGCCCTCTGTGCTCTTCCTTATCCAGATTTCATCGTGACTCCATATGAAGTCTGAAAATATTGTCTGAAAATTAGGTCAGGGTGACCCCATTTGAAACAGGAAGGGTGAAGTCAGAGGGCGAGGCAAACAAACACAATTGCTACCTTTTGTCCCATTTCCGAGTCAGTCTCTCAAGGTCTGTAGTTTCTCATCTGGAGATGTGGCTTCAAGTTCCTGCTGGAACCCAGCTGTTCAGACAGGCGTTTCTGATGGAGCTGGTGTCCTCTTGGGCTGCTCTTAGCTGTACTCACCCAGCACCTGAAGCACCTCTGCCCTTCCCTGAGGTAGCTGTTTCTGTGCTTGGTCAACACAAACCCCTGTTTCTCTCCTGCAGCCTCCTGTCAGGCCTCAAGAACAAATCAAGCCTGGTTTGGGGCTCCCTGGTAGGAATTCCCATTGCTGATGTGGCGCTGTGTGTGCCAGGCTGGAGAGAGCATGTCTGCATGTGACAGTGGCTGAGCATTCCACTCACTGCCTCCATCCCCTTATGGGGAAGCCCAGAGAAGCCCAGGGGTCTCTTTGATGAGGTCCAAGCTCTGCAACTTTCTTCACCATTTGTTGAGGAGCAGCTGGAGGTACTCAGGACACACTGAGTGAGGACCAATTAGCTGATGTGGACTCACTATCAATCAAACATAGGCTGCCAGAGGAAACATTCAGGGATAGGAAAGAGGGGAAATACCATATGTCTGAGATTTGTCCTTTTTCCACCCCTGTGCATGTTGCCTGAGTTGAGTTTCAAGGCTCTGTAATGTGCCTGGCTGCTGGCTGAGAGCAGGAGCAGCAGCTGGGCTGTGACATCCTGCAGTGCTGGTGGTGGGCAAGCTCCACAGCAGCGCAGGAAGAACAGGTCCCAAGCTTTCCAGGCATGGCTGTCTCCATGGCTGGGCCAGCTCAGAAAGGCAGCAGCTACTCTACAAGGAACAGGTGTTTATGTGGCTGTAGGCTGGGTGAGATGATGTATTCATCTCTGTTGAGCTGGTAGGTTTGATGATGCTGGAGGTATTGACCTGTAATATCAGTCAAGTGTCACAGGGGCAAGGTGATAACCTTGCATTAAGCAACTCTCCTCACAGTGAGAAACAGGTTTAAAAGAGATTGTCTCCAGGATAGTAAATTTTCTAGTTCATTCTTTGAATCAAACCTAATTGTGGGTGTAAATAGGCAACTTGAGTTACTTGGCCTTAGAATTCACTTAAATGGACGGATGGATGGATGGCTGGATCCACCTTTGGTAAAACTCCCCCAGGTTTGGTGACCTTATCCTAGATCAGCAGCTATCTGCATCTGGTTCCAGCTTGCTGACAGCTGGAAAGGCTGAAACAGGCTGTGATTCACTTAAGAGTCAGACTTGATGATCCTTGTGAGTCCCTTCTAACTCAGAATATTCTGTGATTCTGTGTTCCTGTGATTCTGTGATGGAGGAGCTTCTCCACATTTTTATTCTATCCAAGGCCACTTGAACATCAACTGGTTTCCTAAAGTACATGCAGTCCCTGGAGGGAAGGTGGAGCCCTGAACTCAGCAGGGGAGCTGGCAGGCACATGTTTAGTCCTTGATCCCCAAGCAAGAGAGTAAATACAGGAAGGCAAAGAAAAGTTTTCCATAGGAAAAAAAAAGGGGGGGGGAGAGAAAAGTAAACTTGCACACATGATTTTTATATTGAGATGCACTTATCAGAAGCCATGAAACCAACACTTCACTAAGAAAGCAGAAGCCATGAAGGGCTCATTTGCTGACAGGCTCAGTCTCCTGTGGCTGTTGAACTCGAGACCTACAGGGAGGTACAATAATTTATACTATTGAAAAAACCACTGGGCTTTACCATAGCCTGCCACAGGAGCACAGACACCTACAGGTCTGGGGATGTAGCTCAGATCAACCAGCAAGACTGAAAGGCGGGAAAGCTTCCCTGGGGGTACTGGAAGCAAAACAACCCCCCAAACTTCAGAGGCAGCTGATTTCTGTAGGCACTGCTTATCTTTTCCAGTGTTAGAGGTTTTACACTCTAAAGGCTCACTTCCTCTACAGTGCTCACTCAACATCAGTACAATAATATTTCCCCCTCCTTCCCATTGTCATTCATTACCTTCCAGCCTCCCATATGTCTTACCCAGATCACAAATGCTAACTGTGGGCTCTTCTACAGAGTCACCCATTCACACAGATGAACAATAAATAACTGTAAATCATTCCCAAGGTTTGTTTTCCCAGTGCTGCCAGATTTTTTTAAGACTCTATAAAAACCATGTGAAATGAATGGTCCTGACCAATGGGCAGTGGTGCCTATAGCTCATGGCAATGGAGCTGCTAACTGCAGCCTGCCATTCTCTCCTCTCTCTTTCCATGCACTCGGATCTCTGTCTGTCCTGCCATGGTCTGTCAATGTGCATCCCCTGGCTTGCCGGCAGCCAGGGGTCTGGCAGAAGTGGCACAGGAAACAAGGCAAAAATCCTGGTCTCCACCCCTTCATGTGCATCCCCATGAATGCAAGCAAAGAAAACAGGACTAGATACAAATACTAAGTGAATCCCCATAATTTAAATGCTGTTTTTTACTATCTGCTGTTTATTACAGGTAGTAGTCTTGATATGTTCCTTGTTTTCAGAATGCTCACATGGTCTGGGAATGCATGGCTCTGCATCTTTCTAAGTCATCCTTACATTAAAGAAAGTTGAAAGCCCACTGCTTTGTATTTCATGAGCAGAGACAGGCAGAGCAGACTGGGTCCTCTGTGGAAGAAAAACAACACATGAAAAATAGTAACGTTTGGGGTGATTTTACCCAGCCTATTAAGAACTATAGTTCTGACAAAAGATAAATTGCCAGTATCTGAAGACGGCATAACAAGAAGGACCTGAAATACCCTATATTAGCATGTATATTTGCTCAGTAAATGATCTAATTTCTGTTTTTCTATCTTCAGTCCCTGCCTATCCACTGCATTACTTTATGCAATAATAAAATGTTTTCTAAATAAAGCTCCAAGCCCAAAGACCCCGCACTATGTCAATTAATGGAAGTAAATAAGCAAGCAGCTGACTGGAGCTAATTATATATCTGCCAGCAGACTTGCTTTAAGCACCTTACAGGTGAACATTTTAATTACTTAATGTGCTCTATTGTTTCTCAAATTAGATATAAGAAAAATAACATTGATGCAATCCTGTTTTTATTTTTACGCACTGGAGTTGGAAGGCAAGTGGCTTTGTAAGGGGATTATGTGTGTGTTAATCCTCTTTAGCTATGATAAAGTTCTCTGCTTCCTAGTGAGATTGTTTAACCCTCTTCTAACAGCTGCAGTGCCTAAAGAAGGAAGCTGGAGAAGATGAATTACAGCTTGGGAGAGTTGAGAGAAGAAAGAAAAATAGGTTTGTCTCTTATCTTTTCCCATGCTGAGTATTGCTTATCACACTAACAGGAATACAGCCTCAAATTTAGCAGGTCCTGTAAGAAAGCAGGTGAATGTCATGTTTGTTCCACCATGAAACCCTTAGTTTCCTTTTTGACACTGTGATGGGCTCAGAATACCAGGAGCATCCTAAAAGCACACCATCAGGAAGAAAGGTGACAAGTAATTCTCACCCCATTAGATGGAATTGTCCATTGCTGAAGTACAGTATTTCTGCATTTGGAAAACAGCATCATGCTGTGAGAACCAGTGGGGAAAAGGGATGGATGGCTCAAATCAATGGAGCAACAGGAGCAAGGGCCTGGACTCATCCCTTGTAATTTAGATGCTACCAGGAGGTGATGCATTTAGAAGGCTGGCACAGCTACACACCTGCTATCAGCAGTGGAGGATCCTTTGGAGGCCACCTCAACTCCAAAGGATGATTAAACCATGTACAACCTCCCCTGCTCTTTGAAGGGACCTACTGAATGTTATTGACTGTCAAGGAAGCCTACAGGGACTCTGCACCTAATAAAGGCTCTTCTGTCAATTGTCTCAAGTGGAGATGAATCCAGGCATCCCATCCTGCTGCTAGAAGGGGAGAGGCTGGCTGCCTGTGTGTGGGAAAGTGATATGGCTGCTGAGGGAGAGGAATGAAAAGTAATTGTTAGGGGAGCAGAACAGAGGCTGAACCAGACTGTCACCAGAACACCTCCGTCACCTGCTGAAAGCGGAAGCCTTGTGGGGTCACATTAGGTGGAAGGATAGAGATGAGCCAGGAACCCTGCTCAGAGACAAAAGCTGTACTTTAATTCCTTTTTCTTTTCATTTTAAAATGACTGGGATTGTCCCATCAAGTTCAAAAAGTAATTAATCCTTGATGAAAGATCTCTGACATATCAAGGCAGAGGAGTAGGGCTGATGGAAGCAAATTCCAGGATCTGGACAGGTTCAAGAACCTGGCACAAAGACACGTGACATCATCTCCTTAATTCTTGCTATAACAAAACAGGGAAAACAGCATGATGCAAAGGAGATCAGCTCACTTAGCAATTACAATAAATGCAAAACCAAAACCATGAGAGCCTTAAGGTCCTGCTGTTAAGTAGCAGGACTGTACCAAATCATCCACTTCTACAAATTACAGTTTCTTCATGCAAGAAGGCAATGCATGCCTGGGCACACAAACTCACAGCAAACCACTTTCTCTGGAGTCATTCATTAAAAAAAGAAAAAAGTGGTGGTCAGATTCCTACCTCATCCCAGCTTTGGACTCCGCAGACATCAGGGTCTTCAGAGAGACAACTGATGTTTCAATGCTTGGTGCTCCAAGGGATCTATAGCAGTGTATTTCCAAGTCAGCAGTTGCTTGGAAATACTGTGGTTATTTGGCATGGAGCCATGACCCACGCCAGTTTTAATAGCCAGCAGCACACAAGGACTACTCATAGCCATCTCCATAACCAAGCTAAGGAGAATGAAATCTGAAAGATTTGCTTTTGAAAGGGACACAGGAGGAGTGTGCTATCAGCTAATCACAGCAGCTTTTCTCAGAAAGGTCCTCTGGAAAATTGCTAGTGTTCAGGTGTCAGATAAGCAAGAATCAAGTGATGGTGACTGTGGATGCCCAAATAAGGACAATCTGGCAGTAAGCTGAGAGACAAAACTGATTTGGGCTCATGAGAAACGGACACATCTGGGAAAGGCAAAATAACCTCATACCCCAAGAGAGATGTGGAGCATCTCAACAGAGAGTGCAGCTCTGCAGGGAGAATGGGTAGAGCACCTGCATGTGCCCAAAGAAGTATAAGGAGCCGTGAGATCCAAATAGTTTGTCTTGTTATTAATTTCAGAATAGTTCCAGCTGCTGGTTTTTTTTATGTACGTGGAGAACGAACAGTCTTTCAAAGGACTAAGTTTTCCCTTTGAAATCAGTTCCAACTCCAACACAGAACAAGAACCCCACTCACAACCTCTGGCTGCTGTCCCTTCTGCAGCCCTGGTTCAACCAGGACCATTGGACTTTGTGAAGTGTGAAGCAGGCAACATAGCCTGCCTGTTTCGTTCCCTTGGAAAGTCAAATGTACTGGACTAGAAGTGCTAACAAGAACAGCAGAGAGTCAATACTTTGATTCAGAACCATGGTGCCCCAGCATGCCTTTGAGATCCAAAGATCACAGAAACACAGAAGAGCTTGGGTTGGAAGGGATCTTAAAGAACACTCAATTCCAACCCCCCTGCCATGAGCAGGGACACCTTGCACTAGACCAGGTTGTTCAGGGCCCCATCCAATCTGGTTTTGAACACTTCCAGGGACTGGGCATCCACAGCTTTTCTGGGTGACCTGTTCCAGTGACTCACTACCCTCACACTAAAGAATTTCTTCCTAACATCTAATCTAAACCTGCCCTCCTTTAGTTTAAAATGATTCCCCCTCATCCTACCACTATCTGCTCATGTAAAAAGTTGCTCTTCCTCTTTTTTATAGGCCTCTTTCAGGTACTGGAAGGGTGCTATTAAGTCTCCCTGGAACCTCCTCTTCCCCAGGCTGAACAACTCCAGCTCTCTCAGCCTGTTTTCATAGAAGTGCTCATCCCTCTGATCATCTTTGTGGCCCTCCTCTGGACCCACTGCAACATACCATGTCTTTCCTATGCTGAGAACCCAGAGCTGGAGGCAGCACTCCAGGTAGGGTCTCACAAGGGCAGAATACAAGGGGCAGAATCACCTCCCTTGACCTGCTGGCTACGCTGTTTTTGATGCAGCCCGGGACACGTTTCGCCTTCTGGGCTGTGAGCGCACATTGCCAGCTCATGTCCAGCTTTTTGTCCACCAGAATCCCCAAGTCCTCCTCCGCAGGGCTGCTCTCAATTAGTTCTTCTCCCAGTCTGTATGCAAGATCTTCTACCTTGCCCTACCTGACCCACCTTTAGCAAACCCTACTTTTAAATCAACAGCCAAGGTATTGGTCATGAAAGCTCATTGGAAAAGGTAGGTAAATTGAAGTAAGCCAGAGAAACAGAATATATCACCTCCTGTTCCCTCTTGCATTATATTTTCATTTGTAAGGACTAAGAGATGTGGATAACATTCTTGGATTTACTACAGAAGCCCTTTCTTAGCAAATCCCATGGTAATTTCCTGCTAACAGCATGGGAACCAAAGGTCTGGGATTTTACTCTTCTCTTTGTCTTCAGCTTCCTGAGGAAATGTAGACAAGTGACTTACCCTTTGTCCCCATTTCTGTTCTTTAACATGAACTTACTGACTACTCCCCCAATCAAGTTTGCAATATCCTATGCATTGTTTCAAAGAAATTTCTCCAACAAGAAGAAAACTCTACAGCATGAAAGATCATTATTGGTAATCATGTTACCATCCCTGTGAGAAGCACCGGGACTGAATGAACAGCGTGTGCTGCTGAAACCTGAAGTCAACAAGTGAACATTTCACTCTGAGAGATATTTTGGGATGTTTCGAGAACATGTCACCAGGAAGTTGCATTCAGCTTTATCTGGTTTCTCCGCCCCAACCTCTATCCTACTATTCCAGATGCATTTTAAATGTGGGCAAAGGTAATGTGCAGATTTGGATTTGGGAGCCAAATATGGAGAAGTCAGCAAATGGGCAGAAATAAGAATATTTTAAAAGTTGTAAGCATCATTTTGCATCACCTACAACCCTCATAGTACATAAATAAGAAAAAACCCGAACCCTAAATGTCTTAGCTAATTTAATAAAAGGTCTTGGTTTTCTTCTAGGTTATTTATTTAATGGAAATATGTGCATTTTAGTGAAATTTTTCACTGTATTCTTTTTCCTCTCCATTAAATCCTGAAATCAGGTTGCAAAAAAACCCAACACAGGCTTATTTAGATTATTAGTGGCTACTCTATAGAGATCCAGACTGAGAAGAGCAAGGACACTGTTTCCTCCTGCAAGGAATAAGGGCTGCAATTTTTTTCTTTCAGCTGATCACATAAAAATTAAATGATTTTTTTTCCCTGAGCCAATAGTAACATGTTAGTGTTAACAGACAGAAATCATAGTAATTGGAACAAGTCGGATGCCCTGTTGAGGTCTGTGGCTAGTAGAATTTTCCAAATCTTTAGAAAAAACACTTAGTGGCTCTTAATGGAAAAACGGATATTCTTTGCAGATGGCATGAAGTTCTGAATGCTTGCTGATATATACTCTGAACCATCCAAAACTCTGAGCCACACAAAGATATGAGGCAATAACACTCTACACACAGTGGCTTCCCTGTCCCAAAGAGATTGGCAGGGATGAGGAACAGGCTCATCTGAGCAAGCAATAAGACTCACAACTTCATGGCTACAGCCAGAAACTGAAGCACTGGAGATTGTGCCCTGGTCCAGCTGAGTTCCTGAGAGCAAAAACCAAACCATCCTTTCAAACAGCAGTCACCCTGTCCCACCCCAATGCCCTACACAAAGGGCAGTGGGAATAGCAGGAAAGCCAGAAGAACCCTGCCCAGAGCTTCATCCCAAAAGTCCTCAAGGAGAAATTAGTGCTCCCTTCAAACGGGGAAAGTACCCAGACAACAAATTGGTAGTCCTTGTATGGTGGAAACTGAAATAGAAGTCTCTTGCCCTTGCTCTACAAAGACCAGAGCTATCATTTAACTAATTGAAAGTCTCCTCAAAGCTACTCATTCGATTTTATTATGCTTTGATTGTTCTGTAGCAAGTTTGACAACAAGGGCACTTTGCAGGCCTGTGTGTACAGCACGTGTAATTAAAGTCAACAGGACTTATGAAATCTTTAAAACTGAGCCAGGGTGGCTAAAGCCAGTCACCCCAAATTAGAAGCAATGTTTGAAAATCCAGGTCACGTTCTCTGTGGGTTTGTGTTACAGCATCCCCTAGGGGCTGCAACTGAGATTAATGCCTACTGATCCTGGACTTTACAGGGTACAGACAGACTTGGATGCTTCCAATGTCTAGATGCACAGTAATCTTTGTCACAGAGACTACAGTGAACCAGGCCTTGAGAATTTTGATGAGAAAGTTCATCTGGTAGATTTATATATATATATACAAACACACACAAGTATTTTATGTATTTTTTTAAGCAAGAACCACTGAAATACTGAACTGGAGGGCACAGCAATTGTAGAACATACTTGGATCACAGCCATAGGAATGCTACTGCTGTAAATTCCCCTACTCTAAAAACATTAAATAAGCCATCCAGTTATTTCATGATCATCAGCAAACTGAGATCCTCAAAAACGAAGAAAATTAAGCCCATGTGTATCCTTAGTATAGTCTGGCAATTACATTGTTGCTGATTATAGGAATCTAATGTTTACAATTTGCATTCTTTCCCACATTTTCTTTTTTTTCTGCATTGAAGTAAAAACTCACTTGGTCTTACCATAGTATAATTTAGACTATTGAGGGCAGGACTACTCCTCTGTGAGAGAAACAAAATCCAAGGATGAGACCAATTCTGGACTTTCGTTGAGAGATGATGGAAACACAAGAAGATACAGTCCAAATTAAAGACACAGGAAGGAGCTGGAAATAAAAATTGATATCCAAAATTTCAAAAGTCCTTTGAGATAACCATGACTTGGACTCATCTTTAGAGTATGAGGGAACTTGATGAATTTTCCTGAGCAGTTCTCCAAAGTGAACAGAGAGGTGAAAAACACACTACAGACTTGTGCAGAATCTGCTCTTCATGATGTTCTGGAAATGTACAGTAAACTGTATATTGCCAAAAGCAACAGCGGGTCTAGAATTGTCCAGAAACAAGAATAATAAAATAAAAAGTACTTTCTCCAGACCCAAACTGGGTTTCTAGAGCCAGCCTTGTTGTTTATACATAGAACTCTCACATACAGGCAGGTCATTAGCTTGACTGGTACCATATAAAATGTAAGCAAGCCTGAAAACCTACTCACTATCTTCACACTGTCAATGGTAAGCTCTCTGGTCCCAGATGTGCTCAGAAGTCTGAAAGGTGTATCACTTACTCCAAAAAAACCTGGGAGCAGCAGAGCTTGATTATCGACTGGCTTCAGAAGGGGCTCGTGCACATGAAACCAGCACAGGGGAAGGCACCTCAGGTGCACCTGCAGTCACAGACACAGCTCTGCTAGATGAGTGAGCAGGCATAAAGATAACAGACCATGCAGCTTGTTGGGCATAAGCCACGAGTCTGGTTGTTTTTGTGCTTTTCAGCCCAGTGTATGAAGAGCTTGTGTTTTTTCAGTTCCACTTTCTTTAAGTAACGATGTACATCCCCAATTCCTGACCAGCCATTCAAAAGCAAATGCAAAGTGAGTAAGGGGGGCAGGTGTTTGTTCAAAACACATTTCCACTTTAAGGGAACTACCTTAATTTGCTGAATTAGGACCCGGCCCTGACAGGGCTCCAGAAAACAGAACTATGTGGTATACATAAGGCAGCAGATCAGACCTGCAGGGAGAGGGAGCCAGAGTACTGCAGGAGGTATTTTGAGCATACAAGGCTTAAAAGCAGCTCAGAAACCTCTGGTTAAACCTAATCATGTAGTCCTTATAGCGCTCCAGCATATACCAGTGGGAACACAGTGGCACAGGAGAGTTCTTAGGCCTCTGCACATGTTAGTAGGATGTAGCTGAATGTGAGCAGACACCAAAGTAAGCATGGACACCAAAACCTACTTCAATCACTACGACGCCAGTTTTTGGCTCTGGCTTCCAGTCTGTGCCAAATCACATGATCTAAATAGCATGCAAGTTGTGTCACAGGGCAACCGAGCAGAAATTGAAGCCATCTGGCCCATTTGACCCTATCCTGACACTGCTCATTAGAGCTCCACCCACAACAGCAACTACCAAGACACACAACAAAGATTGATCCTTCAAATATAGTAGAGCCCAATGCTTACAAAGGAGCACATTTTTCAAGTGGAAGCAGAGGGGCAGGTATCAATCTCTTCACCCTCATGATCAGTGATAGGACTCAAGGAAATGGCATGAAGCTGAGTCAGGGGAGGTTTAGGTTGGATATCAGGAACAGAGGGTGGCTGGGCACTGGAACAGGTTCCCAGAGTAGTGGTTACAGAACCAAGCCTGACAAAGCTCAAGAGGTGTCTGGACAATACTCTCGGGCACATGGTGTGATTCTTGGGCCGTCCTGCACAGGACCAGGAGTTGGATTCGATCTTGATGGGTCCCTTCCAACTCAGTATATTCTATGACTCAATGTAGTAAGCAGTGTTCTGTGAGAGGGGTGGCTTTTAAAAATTGTTTAATCAGGTATTTTCCCACCCTTCAGAAGAGATTTACAAGCTGAACAATTGCCTCTTAGCTGTTTTTCCCAGGGAATGAACAAGGTTAAGTTCTCGCTCTTCCTGATTTTACTACAACCTCAGAATTTATGGGCTCTCTATACATCAGTATTCAAAAAGATAAGTCACGTTGAAGAAAAGCCCTTCCCAGAAAGGCAGAAAGTCCCAGTATTCAATGTCAGTATAGAGAAGGAACTGAGGAAGAAAGGGAAAGCTATGCTGCTTTACAGACTAGACAACAGGCTAGTGCCAACAGCAGAGGAGCAATCACCAGTTCACAATAGGTTTTAGGTATTAAAAAACTTGGAAATTGCTGTTGTGGAAACTGTGCTAGCAGTAAAAACCAAGGCAAAGTGTTTCTGAGACTCAATGACACCTTTATATTGGCAAAAGTTTACTTTCCACTAGCCTGTCTTACAGGTCCTTCTACAAGAGGTCTCATTTCATTTTTGAAGGTCTGCCATGAGATCATCTTGCAACTCAGCTCTCCCATGCAATAGTAAAACAAATCCAGAAAGAATAATTAAGACAAGAACTTACCCTGTATACTAGAAAGACTTCAGAAGGGGTAACATACCTGTTCATATTATCAGATCTGCTGCTCCAAAATAATAAATTACAGCAAAACTTTAGAGTTTACTGTAAGCTGCTCAAGAACCACTGCATTTGTCAGAATGCATTTACTTAGAATAAAACATAATGGCTTCTAAAAGCAGTATGTAATCATTTCCTATGCCTTATACGTACAGACAAACACACATATTGGTGACATGGGTTGATTTACTCAATTATTGCAAAATACAGTACTTTGCAATCAATACAGAGCAACTCTATTCAAAAACTACTAAATATGTGGCAATATCTGTATCCTCTTACGATAACAAAGTAAAAAATATTAAAATTTTAACAGCTGGAACATGAAATGATAATCTTCACAGCAGAGTAACAAAAGAACTGGTTGAAATCACACTCCAAACATTTAATTAGATGCGGTGTATGATCCACGCAGCAACTTTAATACTGGAATTCAGTACTCAAGGCTAGCTCTAGTTCACTGTACACCTGCACTTTAAAGCTTTCCATTTTTATTTAATCCACTACTTAAAGTTCTTGCCACTACCCTCTGCTTACACCACCCTGCCTTGAATTAGCCTCCCTTCAATGACTGACACTACTGATGGTCAGCCTCTGGAGAGCCAATTCAGATCTCTCCATAGCAGCAGGAGAGATCACTAGAGGACAGAGAAAGGAAAGAATGCCAGAAGCAGGAAAGTAGGAATGAGTGGCTGTGACAGAACAAGTAGTTGAAAACAGGACAGTGCATCCATGACTGCTACAAAATACTGTTTAAGCAGCAGAACTCATACATGGATGCTTGTTGCTAAACAGCTCAGTGATTTGTCATTACAGGTGTTACACACATACAGAATTCAGCAGCAGCACAGTAACTGATAAAATTGAGATCACTAATTTCACAGCAGTGATCAAAAGCACCTTTCTAATGCCTTCCAGTGCAAAGCTCACATCCAAAATGATGGGCTGAAAATACATTTGTCAGTCAGTGGAGGACTTGTGACAAGAACCGCTGATAGAGGAGACAAAGTGACATTTTCCAAGCAGCACTTGAATAGTTTACTTAAGTTTCACCTCTCCCTAGCCATCCCTCTTTTAAAATAAAAATAAAACAAAACAACAACAAACCCCCAAACCAAACCAACTAAAAAAAAAAAACCGAAACAAAAAACTCCCACAACCACGAAACCAAAAAAAACCAATCAAACACAAAAAAATTAAAGTAAAAAGACTTCATTGGAAATATCTTTAAAGGTGTTGTCAAACAACATTTCTTCAAGGCCAAGCTGTTACAACAGTATACGGAAGTCAGCTTCCAACAAGATGACACTTCATATTGATCTTTCCAATATTTTTAGGGTGCAGTTCAGCAGTGTGAGCACCAGGTCTGCATTTACAAAATATGCGTTTGTCCCCACAGGCAAGTAAATATGGTACTTCAGCATGTGCTTACACATGTAAGCTTTGTATACATAGTTGGTGTGTATACACCTTGCAAGTACAAAACAGGCTCTCACCTTTGAAAACCACAGTACTTAAAATATCTAAACCATTAGACTTCAAATCTCTTGCTTTGGTATTGAATCAATAGAAAATTTACAATGCCATTTTTCAGTCTTACACAGACTGAGTTATTAGCCAAGGAAATAAAAAAGTAACAAGTCTCAGTATCCAAAGAAATCTACAAATACATTCATCCATATGTAATACATTACGAACAGGAAGGCAATATGTGGAATTCTTATAGCATGAATGAAAACCATGTAGTTGTAGAAGAGCCCGAAAATCTTCCTTACATTTTTCCCATGTAACAGTTAATGTCACTGTAGCAATGATGATATTGCAGCTTCTACTGTGTTACTTCCCAAGTTGTACACTTATGTTTGATTGAAGAGCAGGGTGGGAAATGAAAGGCCTCTGAGGAGTTCAGCAGCAACACGTAAGTGCATTGAAAACATTGATAATCTACGGCACGTAGGAATTGATGGATTACAGAGGATACTTTTTTCTATTTACAGTATCATACACTTGTACAAACTCTCTGCTGCATCTTTTTTTTTTTAGTACTTAGCCTGTGGCAAATCACAGTAATATTATTCAAAGAAAAAGGAAATCTCATTTTCTTATAAAAATTAAGCAACTTAAGCTATCTACCCCTCTGAACACCTTGAATCCTAAAATTTAATTGGCACAAAAACATTTGGATAACTTAATACAGGAACTGATTGCTCATGATTGTTTACCTCTTGACTTAATAATTACATTCACTGCTGGAGATTTATCCACTGTCAGATGTCAGAATTAATACATTTAAAAAAAAACAAACAAGGCAACAGAACAACACCCAGACAAAAAGTAAACCTCACACAGCCCTCAGAAAAAAAAAACCAAAACTGCAAGAAAAAACAACTTTGCTGCTGGGTGTCTGATGCATGATAGGAAATACCAAAGCAATGGGGTATATCACAGTAACATCATGCTGCCTCTCAGACACCAAAGACTACAGCAAATCTTCACGTGTAATTATGGAGATGGTAAGCAACTCTGCTTCAGGGAAAGACTGCCTTATCACCAAGCTCAGCAGGGCATCTGAGCCTTCAAAGCAGTTTTGGTATCAGTCTGAAAACAATGGGATTTCTGGTTCCAGCTGAGATGGAGGCAAATTAGAAGGGAGTGGGAAGGACCACTGTACACAATGTGGCACAGCTGAGAAAATGACATATTTACACCTGAAAATGCAAAACACATTGCAGTAAAGGAGGAAAAACAATGAAATAACAGGACATCTGTCTCTGAGGACAGGAGGCATGTCCCTCTACTATGGAGCAGGTTTGTATATATGTATTTTAAAAATTCAAAAGAAATTGAGCATGTATCAATGAAGCAGGACAGTATAGAACAAAAAAACTGTCAGAAGATCAATGTCACATGATCTTCTGGACTCATTTTCCTTGCTGGTAAAACCCTGACACCAGGTCTAAAGAGCCTTTAAGCAAAAGCAAGCAGTACTAACTGTTGTATAGAACAAGTAACTGCTTTTACTAACTGTTGTATGGAGAAGTTTTGTTGTGAGACTCAGAAAGAAGGGCAGAGTTGCTTTTAGTCAAAGGATTGCATACTCTTGTAGAAAACAACAAATACAGTAAACCAAAACAAACAAACAAAAATCCAACCGTGACCATTATCAGTTTACTAACCTTTGTGTTTAAGTCCTCAACTAAGATATTAAAAATGCACTTGCAATATCTGAACGCAAAACAGGGTGTACCTACTATGACAAAAGCACACTTTTTTCCAGCATACCCTTCATGAGCTTTTGGTGCCACATGCTGAAGAAACTAGATTTATATCAGTGAATGGCAAGTGTCAGCAGGCAATTATCTGCACTACACTGGTGGCTCCATCTTCATCATCCTTTTCTTCCATTCTTCTTCATCCTATTTTAAACTTTTTAATTTAAAAATCCACCTTCCATTTGGCAATTCAGAGCCAGGTCTGATCTTCATGACCTCTGGTCACACTGTAAGATGTCTTTAGAGACCACTCTTATTTCTTGCCAACTCCATTTGATAGTTTTGATTTGGAGTGCCGATTCCTCCTTCTAGATGAGTGGCTTTCACTATTGACTGAATGTTTTGGTGGACTATTGTCAGCACCTGCTGAGAAATAAATATTTTTTTATTATATATAGTTGACATTGTCAGGTTCTTGTCTGAAAGACAGTAAGGCTTTTGAGAGCTACAGTGTTTACAACAGTATGGATTATTTCAGGCTAAACTGGTTGATACTTGTACTCCATCTAGTGGCCTATATTTTTTTTTTAAAAAGCAATTCTCAAGACTCCTGTAAAATTCTTCCTCCACCAAAAAAAAATAAAATCAGAAGTTTGCTATAGCAAAATATAGTGGTGAAATATTTTCCATTTAAAATCACATCAATAATTAAACTTCCACATTTTTCTTAGTGGCAGGTACTACTATTAGAAATTAAGAACTACGTGAACGAGGTCACAGATCCTTGCAAGAGTACATTTCAGGTTTTCATATGACAGGCCATGTTTGACACTGAGAAAACAGAAGGGACCAAAAGAAGAAATGACGACAAAATGTGAAAGAGGCTTAAGTGTGTAATTCAGAGGTCAGAGAAAAAGACTTGCTTGGCCAGATTTCTCCAGCATACATACACGGGAAAAACATTTTGAGTGCAAGTAATTTTTCTCCAAAATATAAAAGTCCATACATCTACTTAACTGAGAATAAACATCCAGAAAAATCACGTATGAAATATAAAGAAGCTCTGCTGTAGGTGCTTTGCAAGCATGTGATAAATAAGAAATATTTTTAACGATACAAACATTTGGAGCATAAACTCTGACAGAGACAACTTCCAGGTGTGAATAAGCATGACCACGCTAAAGAGCCAATGGAGGAGGCAGATAACTGACCTCTAGCATAGGGAAAAGAAGTCAAAAGGAGGCTGCCTTTGCTTAGTACAGAGAAAGCTGTTTATGACCATTAGCACTGCACTGACTAGGCAAGTGTCAGTAAGAACACAAGCTCCTGGGCACATTCTTGACTGTTTCTTAACAAGCAGAAATAAAAGCACAATTCACATTAATATGTTTCAAATAAAACACAAAATGTTCAGAGAGAAAACCTGTCCAAAACAGTTATGAAATGCATAATGCCCAAAACATACAAGAATGACCTGGAGTAACAGCAGAAAAATTCAGTTGATTCATTAAAAAATAAATACTTTTCCAAGAGTTAGAATAAAAAAGGCAGTAAAGCAAAATAGCTTTGCAGATGATTTATCCACATAGCTCCTGCAGGGATATTAAATAAGTCCAGCTGTTTGCTAGCTAAGTTTCTCAAGCCTCATTTTCTAGTGTTGAGCCTTAATGTTACCATTTCAAGAATAGAGCTACAAAAGTGCCAATACCTGTGGTGAATTTAGAATGAAGCCAGGAAGCATCTGGACTGTATGGACTGTCTTCACTTTCTGACAAGGTCTGCAAAATCAAGGACACGTCATTGGGATGCTGGTGATTCTTGTGATCAGTATTGGACTTGTAAACTTAAACTGTGGCAGAAGTCCTCATAAAGCATTCATACAGTACTTAAGAGTTTTCCCTTCCTAGTTAGAAGGTACAACATAAATGATACAATAAGAACTCACCACTTGCCACGTGATATGTTGTGTAACCAAGTATTCTTAATATTCCCCTAGCATTCCACCTGTACAATGGGAACATTAGCTAACCATTCATCCTTGAACGCTTTGCTAAAATTACAGCCTCATTTTGAGCAACTAAGAGGACAGCATTCTTTAGAAACCACAGTGTAATTTGGGATCTGTCCAAGGCCTGCTGAATTCAGAGCTCTTTCTATTGACTTCAGTTAGACTCTGGACCATCCCCCCTCATCCCCATTTATACTAGCTCTGGTAAAGAATTCTAATATCTAGGAGCTTTGCAGTTTTAACTGTTATAAAACAAAACCAGGTTTCTTTAATTTAAGTACCTTTTCTCGGTGGCCGTAGTACTCTGCGTACCAAACCATGCCATACAGACAAAGGAAAGTTGTAAAGGCCTAAACAAGGGAGGAGAAGAAAAAAATAATAATCTGTAAAACTTTTTCAAAATTTCTTGCTGGTTCAAGGTCTCAGAGTCCCTGGAGATTTCACATTTAGATTTCATGCTCTGTTTCTCCCTGTATCTTTTGTCAGATGAGTAGAGACTCGTGCTTTAACTTCAAGGTACCCATGGATTCTACCACCATGGGGTATGCAGACCAATTCTCAACGGGAGCATGAAAATACATACAGATCACCCACAGTGCCAGCACGGTTTCTGTCCACAACCTGACAAAAGGAGTCAGTAGGCACTTGTACTTATGTTATCAAGAACAACCAGTCTAGGAGAAAAACGAGTTCTCCTTCTCCCTGCCCCATACTTCAGGCTAGGCTGCATGTTTGTTTTTGTGGTGCTCTGATCCAGGAAACAATGCAATACTTTTCTCTTCTGAAGCTTCAGGAATAAAATTAACACACTAAATAAGAGAACAATAAGTTCTGACTCCCCATCACCTGTTCAAACTGTGTTCCCAACTAGAAGGGAGAAGTATTTATCTGTCAGCCCATTATAAATGCCTTATTCTTCACTGACCATGAAAAATGCGTTTGGCATCAGAGTTACAAGTCTGGCAAGGCAAACACCCATTTACTGTTATAAAATGGGCATTTCATGCTGCATTTGCAGTAATCACACTGAAGTACAGAAAGTTACAGGCTGAGTGTGAATGATTTGCCTAATAGAGCACGGTTGTTTATGTAGTTGTAAGACTTCAGTGTGACACAACACACATTACTTATTAGCACTATCCATTAACTCCTGTTCACTTCCAACAGGCACTACAGCAAGCACCACCAAAGTTAGGCTCAGTCAAATTGACACCTTCTCTCGTTAGGATAAAGCACCCTAAAACTAGTGTTTTTTTCATTGTCAAGCACCAGTAAAGTCGCTATACTTTGCTATTTATAGATACAAGAAAATAAGTTATTCTAGTCCCTTCAAAGTGAGCTCTAAGCAATCTAGCATTTGCTTTTCCTAGGACGTGTACAAAGCTCTTTACCAGCATTTCCCCACAATGATCCCCTGCTGCCAATGTTCCAGAGGAAGCTATTTAGATGCTTTCAATGCTTTTCTCATGCTTTAGGTTTCACATGAGAAATCTCACTTACCACACAGAGAAGCCAAAACACAACATAAAGTATTTGTGTTTTGGAAAAAAGATCTTGTCCAAACTTTATACACACAATAGCTTCAAGGAAAGCAATAGCCCTGTGGATAAATGAAAAAGGGGGGAGAGTGGTTACAAACACTAAGGATTTAACTCACGTGATCACAACCCAAATCCCAGACTGTCAGCCCTAAACAAGCACTACCCTCTAGTGAGCACACACCTCCCTGACACCACCATTAACTGAAATTCTTTGAGAAATTTCTTTTTCTTTCTATACTTTTTTCAGCATAAACAGCACACACAAAGTGGTAGTTTACTGTTCCGTGGGGCTCCAGGGAACAAGCAGGAGTGTGTGCCAATAGGAGAGAATTTTTGTTTGTACCTACCACTATGCTTCAGCTCTCATCAGATATAAATTTCTTTTCTATGCTGAACAACCAACAGACTCCCTTGTTGGATGAACCAGAATATGCTTTGTGTATTTCTCTACTGGATGTAAATTTACTACAATTCTAAACTGTATACTTTGCTTGCCTCACATGGATTTTAATGAGAAAATTCATAAGAAACAGCATTTCAAATTCTTTGAGAATTCACGCATTTGCTATGTTCATCTGTAAACTCAGGTCCACACTACAGCATCAGAGGATTTGGGGGAGAATTGCGAGAGGAAAAAAAAATTCAGTTTTTACTTTCCTCTCTGACAATGAAAGAATCAAAAAAGTGTCTCCATCTCTCTCCCTGCCACCACTCCTTTTCAGGTTCAAAGCTATGGAGGCTTGTCCACCACTTGGCATGGAACATGGGGTTATGAATCCAAAGCTTCCATCCCCTGCCATGGAAATACATTTAGTTTGTATAGGTCCTGAATACAAAATCAGATATGTTTAACAAATACAAGAGTAGAAACATGACTGGTGCAGCAGAAGTGTAGAAAAATTACTTGTCTTAATCTGAAGCAAATTATGAAAACCACTATTAAATTCATAGAAGTTTAATACTTGTTCAACAGAGACTTCAAGGTTGTACACATGAGCAATGCACGAAAACTCCTCCTGTGCAGACACACTTAACATCATGTGAAGTGTTCCAGTCTGCCAAGCTTGATACTGCAGGACATATTTCCTATCAGCACTCTCCAAAACCAGGGAGTTCCCAAAAATGGCACTACTACCTGTCCAAGAAGACCCAGTTTCCTCTGATCAAAGAAGGAGGAAAGACATGTGCTTGACTAAACCACTGGTATTGCAGACATGATCCTGGTGCACATAATAAATGACAGCTTTCTCTGTACTATTTAATGTGACTTGCAGCATGACGAGTGGGGCCAAAACTTACAACTGTGGAAGTAACACCCAACTGATTAATACTAAAAATTAATGAGGTGCATTTTACTAAAAAATTGAGACCAGTGTTACTCTGCTGGGTTATCAACTATTTTTCTTTCTTGGTTTTATATTATTCTTACTGATTCAGCTGCAGAGTAAAAAAATCATTAAACCATACTACAGCAGTAGGAACAGAAAGACCATCATCAGAAAAATAGTGTGGAACAAAGGAAACAAACATGGAGTTGCAATATACTCAAAGGTATAAACAAAACAATAGACTACTTTCAATAACAACTCAAAAAACAACACAGCTGTTTGTCTGGCATTTATACCTTCTTTCGGTTATTCCCGTCAAGAATACTTGAGTTAAGCACACTGTACAATAGGACAACTATTACAGTTTATGAAGTGGTAAAACAAAAGACAGAAGAATGCTAACAGTGAAAGGTGTTAGTGTCCTGCTGAAGGGTGATAAGACTACTCATTAGAACTAAAGACAGTAAGTTTTTATTCAATCAAAATGGTCTTGCAACATCCTAACAGATATTCCTTTTTGGAAGGCTCCATCTTAATGAAAATGGTGCAATTCCAGTGGGGCTGTTGCATTGACCTTCTTCATACCTTACATTGCTTATCAAGAGTGATGCTTTAGTATATGTCAAGTTGAAAAGAAACAGTTTTGTGCTAATGAAAGGCACTAAATTTAATTATTTCCATGGTTAGGCTGTTAAGAATTCCATTTCTGCCTTTAGAAGTGTGTCTTGGTCACCACATATACAAATATTCTATATATTTGCTTTGAATTGCTTCAGAAATTATATTCCAGATAATTAAATTACTGGGAAATTATTACAGAAGCAAGCAGTATCAAGGAGAATACTTATTCCACACACATTTCCCACTAGTAGATCAGACTGTAGGTGAATATTCTATTGTGGTTCTTATGTGATCGTACAGACATGTTTTTGGGCATCTGTGTATTGACATATATGACATTAATGTGTTCAGTGAGAGCTTTGAACTGAGGATGATGGTTTCTGTAATCCTTAACAACTTTTCAGAGCCAGAAGGCAAACATTCAACATTGTATCTCCCTTCAGTTTACAAAAGAATATGTTTACATTCTTTCCTTTGGATGAAATAGAAGTTCATCTTCCTTTCTTTTTAATGAAGAACTTGAAAATTCTTCCCCCAGGATGATAACATTGTTTAAAATGTGTCTTCTATAAGACTCTAAAATTACCATATATAGTTGAGAAAATGTCCTTTCCCACATAAACATCTCAATTTCTAAATAATTTAAATACATAATTCAGTGCCCTCTGTATTCAAATGCATATCTGCAAAATATTAATACAGTTGATCAGTAACTGCTAAGATACTCATACACAAACAGAGAAATTCTAATGGTATATTAAGTAGTCATATTAATTGTGTGATTAATTAGTTATCTTCAGTACTAAATCTGAACAAGAACAGAATTACTACCTTTTCTATGTCCATTGGATGTTACAGTCATGAGTTGAAGACAGTTGATCACATTCTATGATCCATCCACGAATCATAGAATCATAGAATCATCAAGGTTGGAAGAGACCTTTAAGATCATCCAGTCCAACCATCAATGAAGAAGGAAGGTGATAAATCAGTGAAAGAGGTGATTATTTAAGGCCAGACAAGCCCAAGGAGATATGGTATGGTCTCCAGAGTACATTTAAAACAAGACTAGAAATTCCTTCCATTACATTGCAGCAAGTTGTGCTCTGAACTCAATTAAATGTTGAGAAAGGGGCACTCTTTAGACTGCTGTAGCGCACATGGAAACACACCTTCCAGCCTAACACTGTTCCTAAAACTAACATCCCTAAGACTAACAGTAAAGGCAAGATAAGTTTGCCAAAGCACTGTTTCTAAATTAGATATGAGTATTTTATGGCTCACTGAAACGCTATTCCAATTTAAAACAGTAATAGACTCTTCTATAAAACGTGAAAATCGTTCAGACAACTCTAGAAGTAAGATATACACTAATCCTGACAAAGAGAATGAAATGGCTGTTTTCAATCAAAATAATTACCATCAGAAATTACCTTCTTGAATAGTTTCTTAATTTTTCTTTTTTCTTTAAGATATGATTTAGGATCTTTCCAAGTCCTAAATCAAAAGGGACACTACTACTTTGCTTGTTTACTAGAAGCTTTTACAATGCTTCAGGTTTTCAGAACGGTTTAGTCAAGCCATCTAGTGAAGGAAGTTCTCACCAGAAGCAATCATGCAAACTCTTCACTTAAAAATCTACTCCAAGAGACAAAGAGATTGTAGCCAAGGTAACCATTGCTCATAACACCATTCCATAGAAATAGTTGGTAACTGTGGTTTCTTTCACTGTCTTCTGCTGTGATTCTGCTGACTGCAGCAATGCCCACTTTGACAGCCTGGGAAACATTACTCTTACAACCAGCTGTAGAGGCAAAAGCTTTATCCTTCTCACCTGACTGAGAATATGGGTAGCAAGGCCAATGCTACTCTGAAGGAGCTCCTAGCTTTATCCAGTCTTCCTTCTGTTCTTCTCCTTACTCATTCCATCACTTTCCATGTTCTACCTCCAAATTCATAATTTTCCTTTCCTCTGAACTTGCAAAATTAAAACCAACACAAGACAAGGACTGTCTTCATGGAAAGCCTGTTCCTGTGCTGGACCCATACTTAGCTCTTATCCAAGTGCTCCAAGAATGCAGCAAGAACACTTACCCGAACACCCAGCACTGAGTTCCCACCCTCTTGCACTGTGTATCTGTGAGGTACGCATAGTATTGCCTGAGGAGGGAAGCAAGAAAATTCTTCAGTACAGTTGAAAGTCACAGAGTCATTACACTTAGAAAACAACTTTATGTTACAGATGTATCTATACTGAAAATGAAGTGCTGATGGTTAAATTCACATGCAATCATTTTGGATGTCTACCAGATGGCTTCATTTCCAGTGGGACAGATTATCACACAGATCAAATAGCTTGAAACAACGCAGAAAATAACCCTGAGACTGAGGACTGGGAAAGTCCCCAAACTAGTAGGCTAACAAAGCAACAAATTTGTCTCCTGCTTCTCCAGCGAATTTCCAGTTCTTATGGGCAAAGCGCAACAGCTTTGAAAGAATTAGAGAATCCTCCACTTTATCCACAGTTTGTCTTTATTAACAACTGCATTTTCTTGAAAAATGTGGGTTTAAGTCTTGAAAGAAACTGAATATGGCTATTCTATATCCTATTTGAGTGGTCTAACCATCGGCATATTTTCCTCTCAAAACCACTAGAATTTCTCACTATTTTGAAAACAGTCAGGGGACCATTCTGCCCTATTCTTTATGATCTAGAATTTTAAGACTTTATAGAGAGGAATTACAAAGAAGTGGAACCAAAGTTCCTTTTCCCAGTCTCCGATTTCCACTGACAGATCGAGAAGACAAGTCTTATTATTCCAACAATACAAGGATTGCTAAAGAATAAAGACTTCCACAGGTGTGCAAGTGCCATAAAAAAACCCTCAAAAGTGCACCTATGTGACAGCTCACAGGATGTTTAATGTGACTCTCTGCCTGTAACTTCAGATTTGTGTGCATTCTGTCTACTGCCAACTATGGCATGGGAAAAGGAGAGAAGGTACTCTGCTAATAACATGAAATCACATGCATGACTAAAAGCAGATTAGTGTTTCTATACAGCTGTTAATGCTGCATATATACTGTTTTGTTCTCACAATATGCTACTGCTCTCTTTCCTTATAACACGCTAATATTTCCTGTAGACAGACACAGTAAGGAGCTGTTAGAAAAACAAATAACTCTATTTATCCTCATCTACACTTTCGTGAGCACCTGACTCATTAACTTGGATACTTTCACAAGCAGTTCTCAAGGACAACATATGCAGCTATCTCACAAAACAGGGAGATGTCGTGAAATAGAAGATGGAACAGATTAGTTCTGTATCCCTATGGCAACGCAATTGTTTATATACATTTTAACTCAGTTTACTTGTGAGAAAATACATTTTTTTGAAAAATATGATTGTTTTGCTTTTCATGGTAGCAAAAGCATAAATTTCTTGAAGTGTGCCATACTTATTCACAAACTCTATGCAGTTCTTGGATGCCTAGAAGTTAAACTACTTTAAAATGAAGAAAAAAACCACTTCATCAAAAAAATTACCTTACAGTGGGTGCTGTAATGATTCCTATGAAGAGAATTCTCCCCCAGCTTAAAGGGTGGCTTGCTTGGAACACAAAGATATGTTTCAAAAAGAATGTGTTCAACTCAGTCAGCTAGGGAAAAAAAAGGTGGTTAATAGTGTCCAACTTACATGACTCCTAATGAATTACTACAGAAAATGTGCAAAGATTAATGTAGAAACTAAAACATGGAAGGAAAACTATTTATGCTCTACTATAACCCTGCTGGTTAGACTGAACATTTCAAGAGTCTAAGACTCCTGCTCTAGGACAAGCAAGGAATATACAAGTAAAACAAATAACTCTGCCCTAGACACCTCTACGAAAGTATTTGCTATCTTTCCAGAAACAAATTAAGGGACCAGACACTCATTCACACTGCAGAGGTCTTGAAAACTTTCATATCCTAAATCGGGTATGAATGACAAAGGCAATTTTGGGAGAGAAGCAGAAGAGATCACACATTAAAAAAAATTTTTAAAATCTCCTTTTAAAAACTAAATTAGCAAAGTAAAAAAAAAAAAATTAAAAAAGTTTTAGTTTTATTTTCATGATGAAGTACCAAAGCAGTTGGGACATGTTACAGCGTCAAGGCCAGTATCCTGAGCATCACTGATCCATTCAGCAGTCAATGGGAAAGTAAAAAAAAAACCACCAAAACCACCACCCCAAACAAAACAAACAACCAAAAAATCCCCCAATCAACACAACAAAACCAAAATAAATTAAAAATCCACCATCTCAAGCCCCCACTGTCTAGCAGTTTTTAAATCTGTATCAGTTGGGAAGAGCAATCTGATGGCCTGTATTGGGTTCTTCCATAGGTTCTGCAATTACACTCATGAACTATTGTGAAACTTCTCTGAGCAATATCCTGACCAATTGTGTATTATCAGTTCATTTAATTGTGTATTTCAATGACAGACCTACATTGCATTAGAATATTTTCTAGTCTAACATAGCCAACAAGTAACTGAGCTGATGGCAGCTTTGAGGCCACAGAATTTATTTCTTACCTGCCAAATGATCATGAAAAGATAGATTCCAGCCACTCTCTGAAATGATGACTTTGGGTCAAACCAGCGGACATAGGTCCAGCTGGCTGGGGTGAACTGCAGTACAGCTCTTTTGATTTTCCCTGTGGTTGTGTGAATGTCCCTAGAAAAAAAGAATGGCTGGAGTAAATACAAGGAATATGCAAGGGGAAAAAAAGCAACAGCCGTGTTACTGATGTTTTGGAACAACTGCACTTTTTTGATGGACAGCAGAGACCTTCACAGACACAACTATGTACAAGGGTGAATTAAGGAACTACCTACTAAGCATTTCAGTCAGGGTGCTATTCTGCTATAAAAACCCACCCTTCTCTATCCTCAGTCACTAACAAACTACAAAACATTTATCATCCTCTCCACAAAGGAAAGATACAAAGATTGAAATTCTGCAACCCCCTTGGAAAATCTAGAGGATATTTCTTCCTAGTCTATGCTGCCACTACTGTTATCCCAAAGACTCCTTGTGCTAGAGCTCGCTGACAACAATCCTTCAAGAATCTGTCAGATTCATTATTCATCCATTGTATAAAGGGCTGGCTCCACACGTTTAAAAATTCTGATACAGATTTTACTACACTTCCAGTACATATAGCCCCTGCTGTTCTGATATGAGATGCATGTGGACCTCCTGGAGAGGTGCAATAGCACTGTTAAAAGCTAGAAATCTATTAAATTCCAATTTGAAAGGGGATTTTAATGGAGGCTCATCTGACATATGTATTACTGGTTGGTTCTTGCTTTTGATAACATTGATTCAGATGAGCAACAGCATCCAAAGGACAGGGAATCTAACAAAAACTCAGAGCTTCTTTTTATGAAGGAAGACTAATAGGGCTAGAAGTCAGTTTTCACCCTGTTATCTCTCTGGCCCTTCTGAAAAAAAAAGAGACTCAGATTTGATATTTCTGATATTTGTGTTCTTTTAGGCTAGAGAGACCTTGGGTGAGAGAATATCTTCTAAATTTTAAGATCTATATTTATTCAATGAAAAAAAGAGAAAAATAAATTAAAAGGGCCGAAGCAAAAGCTTCTAATTTTATGCAGCACTTTCATATTAAAGATAAAAAAATCTACTCATGCATTTAAAAGAATGTGAGGAAAAATCATTCCACAAAGACAGTGAAGACTAGTTGTGCCATAGATATTCTGCTGTTTAAACTTTCAGTGAACTCTAAAAACAGAAGGATCATGGACTCTAATGGAAATGAAGGAAAACTGAATTGAGACTAAAGGCTGGATGGTGCTTAGAGCAATTAACAAATTTGTGAGCAAGAAAAGAAATCGGTACAGAAATTCACATGGCGTACAAATTTGGAAGTCAAGATTTGAGCTCGTTTTCCATCTCTCAGGCAATTCATTGTACTCAATCTGTTTCATCTATACCACTGCTAATGTGCAGATAACCATGCTTGCTACCAACTGGCTGGGAAGAAGGCTGGAGAGATGTTAAAAACTATGGAAGAAACCATGTGGACAGCTAGGAACTGACACTTACTAGGTCACAATCTGTTGCCCTTTTACACAACAAATACCTCTTTATTTTGCAATTACTCCATTTATTTCAGAGGGTCAGCAATGGGGTAAGGCAATTCACAGAATAGGTACAATCAGCCTCTTCTACAATTACAACTAGTGCTGACAGATTGCCACACTAATGCATCCTCAAGCTGAGCCCAAATCTAGTTTAAAAAATGTATAATGAGAAAACAAGTACAATTTGTTTTGCTCCCTGCCTTCCTCAAAGTACAAAATTAACTGAAAACACAAATAGCTTTACTACATTATATTTTCCATTGGCATCAATGCTTGGAAGTTAGGACTGCAAAGGAAAATTATATATACAGTCATATTTACAAATATATGCTGTACAGTATCATGATGAGATTGATATTTAACATTTAAAATAAAATTACAGCCTTGTTAGCACAGGTAGATTGCGTGCTATTTCTATACTACGTGTATTTTACTTAAGCAAAGAAGGTGGTCTATTTCCCAAGGAAACAAATTTAACATTATAACATCGAACATAATGTTTACCAAGCTTTAATTTAGACCTACTTGAAGCTTGCCCAGTGATAGGTCCTCATCTCCAAGAAACGACAAACTACCATGCCCAACCAGATGCCACCCCCGTTACAAAGCAGGATGTCCAAAATGACTTGATCCCACCAGCATTCAGCAAAATTAGGCAGAAGGTGCATGAAGAAGAGCTACAGAATACAGCAAAGAGATTCTGGGTGAGGAACAGCACAGAATTCATATAAATTCACTTTTTAAGTACACATTCAAAAATCAGCTTTTCAGTACACAGAATACTTCAATGGCATAAGCCACAACCACTGAAATCTGACAGACATCTTTCCTTTAACTTCAGAAGGCCTTGGACAGAACCACACAAGATATCAGAGGTTTCCTTCTCACGGTTTCCTGTTGGGGCTATGCTGTATATAAGGATATCATGCAGCTCTTGGCCTCTCAAAGATGATACACAGAACCTTCATAGAAATGCGTGAAACAAGCAGAACTACTGCATTTCTTGGAGGAAATAAGGTGGTTTGTGCTTTAAAAGTAAGTTGAAAAGAATCTTTGTTTTACTTCTGCTAAATAGTTTCAAGAAGTATGTTTTCTAAACCAGCAACAGCGGTAAGTGGAATGGATGCACTTGTAACAACAGTCAGTACTTAAGCATGTTGGTGTTCAGGACTAAATACTTGTTCTTTTTCAAAACCCTATCTTTCATTTATTATTTTCATCTAAATTTAGTGACTCTAAAAGATAAGGAGTTCACCAACAATTCAGACTCTACAAGCTTTGCTGCTAGACTCGATCCAGATTGTGTCAAGAATTTAAGAGGACGTTCCACTCTGCCTTCCTGCTTGGTCTCTGCTAAGCACTATAACAATGAAGGCACTTTTATGATGAAGATACTGGAAAACAGGCCAGAAAAAAACATTATTAGACTGAAGAGCTGACACCACCTGAATGTATCAAAACATATCCCATGCCTTCAAGATTTCCTCTGGAAAGTGCGCAAATCATTTACCTCTGGAGCAATCCGCTCCTTTCAGAATACTCAACTGAAAATCACTATGAGGCATTAGTAAGGCAATTAAATGTACTTAGAGATACATTTGGTGACTTTACATTACTGATGGAGTGAGGGGAACAACCGGCCAGAGTTAAAATAAGATATAAATATAATTTACCAAGAACTAGAAATGGATTCAGTTGCTTTCCTTTAAGAGAAAATAATTGTACACTCTATTTTATGAAAAAAATTGCTGCAACAAAAAAAAATATTAGAAAATTTTAGCTATAGACTGGAAATCAAGACAGCCATGTGTTAAGCAGTCTCTTTGGAACACTCAAGGAGATACATAGCAAATTAAAGTATATTCTTACCTCCACAGAAACAGTACAACTTTTGTCAGTCAGTGCACACAGACTCTTTCCGTGGAAGATTACTGATATGATTTTATAATAAAGTATCTTTTACTAACAGATGTATAAATAAAATATTGAAAAAGTCAGATGCGGGAAAAGGAACAAGAAGAATGTTTTCTGTATAGAGCAAGAACGAATACTGATCCATTTATAGCACATTACAGTGACTATTATTGGCAATGACAGCTCCTTAGAAAACTCTTGCAAAAGCATATCAAAATCACTTGTTTTACGTTGACAAGGTTATATGAATTTCAACCTGGAAAAAAGAAAACTTGAATTTCTCTTCAGGACCCAAGCAATATAATGTTGTTCATTTCCTGCTGAAGTTTCCCTTTCATGTTTTTAACTAATTTAACCTAAAAGGGACAATAGGCTACAAATCTCAGTCTACGATAACCCAACCAAAACCACCAGAAATTACAGAATGTAAGGCAGCAAAGCCCAGAGCATGGGTGTTAGCCAGATCACCTCTAAGGTGTTAGATGCTTTCTCAGAATGAGAGACCAAGGTCTGCCTGCATCCCAACTTTAATCCTACAGTATGGAGCATGAGCCAAGTTTCCCATTTCAGAATGGGGAGTCAGCTGTAATCCATAAATGCTAATAGGAGATGCACAGCTAAATCCCTATGTAATTGCCCTGACAACTTCTGTAGGTTTCAAATTACTCTCCTGAATTGTCTAATTCATCAAAAATCCATTTGAGTGGTGATAACATATCCATATGTTGAACCTTATCCAACACACTGTCTGTTCCAATAATCTGCCTTTCAACAAGGGGAAGACACTCCATGTGGTGTGTCGACAACACACAACACTCGATGGTTGTGTGATGATCAAATGCACAATAACAGCACAAGTGAAACAAATCCAAATACATTCTTTTCCAGAGCGAAAATATGAATATAATAACTAGAAAAATTATTTTTTTGCAGATGGGTACTTGTGAAATCCCAATCTTAAGTGATTTCAAAATAACTTAGAAAATGGCATACCCTTCAATGCCACAGAACAAAAACATGTTTTGAAGAGGAACTCATGGCAGCAGTATTTTGAAACCCAGAAGTTTAATTTTAGACAAATAAATCCTTATGTTTCTGAATTATAAAAGCTTTGTCAGATGAGGCAAGCATTCTCAAGACGGCAAGCTTTACAGAAAACTGATTTTAAAGACTAAATTCAGGTGTTAATCCCCAATTGCATTTCACTTGTACATTATGCATGACTATACACAATGTGTAATCCTGTTGTATGTGGGGTAAGGGGATCACGACAGTAGACCACAGATATTGCAAAGTGAAAAAGGAGAACAGTTGCTCTGAATCAGGAAATACCTGAAGTAGCAAAAGTAGCATGATCTCCCTAACAGCAGAAAAATAAATTATGAATGGCACCAACAGGCTGGCCTAGATCTCCCTCCCATTCAAGCAATAATAAGCCACTTACCTAAAACCCAGCTTGCTGTTGTCTACTAATTCAATTGCATCAATTACTCAGCACCTGGTTTATAAGGCTTAAAATGTAAATCTATGCTGAGGACTAGAGAGTCATCCTTCTAGTAACGTCCACACTTCCCACAAGAACACATCTCATACATTTGCTTACAATTAAGACACAAGGATGGCCTACCTCAGTGAGCTCCCAGGTGATGCTGATAGTCCAGCAGAGCCCATAGCTGCGGATCAGCAAAGCCTTCATAGCCCAGCCCCAGAAATGTCCAAAAGCAAATATATCAAAGTGGCTAAGGATTCTTTCCCAGGTGATAACATGACAGTTCACTGCATACTCCTGTTATGAAAAAAAAAAAACCAAAAAAACCCAAACCCAACAAAAATACTCAATCAACACACAACTTCAGAAAAACTAGGATGAAGAAACATCTTTCTATTTAGTGCAACAAATCTGAAATTAAACGGGTATTAAAATAAGCATTATTTGTTTTCTTGTCCTTCTAAACTCTGCCAGAAAACTTCCAGTATTAAGACTCAGTGCCATCACAGTACAGCTCTAATTTAAAGGGAGATACAATAGATCCTGGTGCCTGAAGAAGCATATATTTCTTATGTGATAGAGAAACAGCAAGAACAGTAAAATCAATAACAATAAAACCAGCAACAACAAAACAATAAAACCCTTCTTTGGAGTCTTGATTTGAAATAACTCTCTTTCCCCATTTTGATGCTGTCTGGTATTCAGATGTGGCTCATCAGTGGCTAATCCTCACCAGTTTGTGATGTAATGTTACTTGTATCAGTGGTTACTTGAGTATCTTTTGTGTATTATTTTCCTCATGAAAGCAATTTTCCAGAACCCATTCATATTGAGGAAGTTCAGTCACAGGCCTGAATTGAAAAAATTAAAAAAAAAATCAAGGGGAGCTTGCAACTGTGTTGTCACAGATGAGTGACAGATTCCTTAAGAATATTAATTAATATTCTAGTCTCCAATAACAAAGGAAATAGGTTCTCTCAACATGTTGTACAGCAAGTGAAAGAAAACACTGCCCAACAAGAAATAAAATCTGTATGCCATCAGGAGGCTGCAGCTGTGGCATTCTGTTGTGTCACTGGGATTAACTATTCCTAACAGGAAACACACATTTAAAAACCTCTGGTCTCCAATCCTGCTAAAATATACATTGCCATCTGCAGGTGACAACATGGCACCACTCAACACCGTTAAACCAAGAATTCTCTTTCAGGCCAGAACTATTGCTAATCCCATACAAACAAATCCTGATCAAGCTAAAACGGAGATGTAGAGAAAGATTTGAATCCAGGCGACCACAAAGAGAAGAATGCACACTGTCACACAAATCCTTCTATCAGCAGGCAGTTAAATCTCACTATAAAACCCTTACTGCTGGTGCTCCCTGAAATGAAAGCACGGTATTGCTTCTGGTGCATGCCTATGCTGCTGGTCCTTCAGAGAAAGGTGCACCACCTGTTCTAAGGATGGCAAACCTGCAGCTTTAGTGCATGTACCCAAAAGAACTGAAATGGGCTCATTTGCCAGCAGGAGAAGCCTGAAGGGCACCACAGAAGGTACAGGTTCCTAGCTACACCATGATATCTATGACGAGTGAGCACAATGAGGTTACTCCAAAAGCAAGTTTTTTTCCAAGGCTTTTGCTTTTTTGCTTTTATTTGTACTGGGGCTTTTTTCCTCTCTATCTCATCTTTTCGGCTGCAGCTCTGCCAGCCACACAGCAAAATGTGTTGAACTTTCTTTTATACCAAAGTAATTTTGCCGGTTCTGTGCAAGCAACCAAGCTGCAACCTTCATTATAGTTGCACTTTAATTTGCTCCAACTTTAAGTGACAATATCAGGATTGCAAAGTAGCACAGAGTAAGTTTCCGCTGATTGCTACAGTTGGGGAATCTGCTGTACTGTGGTTCTGTGCCAGTAGTAATACTAGTCCTCCCGTGACTTGAATCTATTTCTAACTTAAATGACAGGAGAGCCAGGTGAACCTGACTTATCAACAGACTCCTCGTCTCAGCTCCATCTTGTTGCTCAGCAACATCACTAACACCCATGCTCAGGCTCCATTTAGCCATGTGTCCTCCCACCACCCTAGGAGCAAGCTGCCCATGTCATCACCACAGGTCTCCTGCAGAACCGAAAGTCACGGCCCTACTTCACGTGCTGGAGTTGCACAATCTGTACGGCTGATCAGCTGATCAGCAGTGCCTGAATTTTCCAGGTAAGGAGCCTGCCTATCACTATCAATTCATTAACGTAAGCTTACTGCATTGTAAATATTTCCACTCCTGATTATGTGTTACAGTTTGCAGCCACTGCTGATGAGGTGCTGTGCAGTGGTTGGCACATGCAGTAAATTGCTCTGTGCGAAAGACAACCAGAGTATTTCCTCACTCACGAGGCATGAACCCTATAAGACTATACAACAGGTGATCATGGTGGCCAGATGCCCAAACCCAAGGGCAAGGGAGCATGCTGGTCAGGTGGTGAGCAGTAATTTGATGGAATAGTGAGGAAGACAAGAGTGGCAACTCTTGCCTCCCCATGCAGTAATCCTCTTCTTCTTGGTGCCCAACTGCTCACACTGTCTTCTGCCTGCCTCCCAACGTAACTCACATACTTCTCCCAGGCCTCCTTTTCAAACCTCAGCTCCCTGTGCTAGTGTCCCCACCTGAGGGGGAATGTTCTCTGTAAGGAAAACTTTTCGCAAGCTGCTCAATAGGCAGAAGAACAAGCCTGGCTTTCCATGTCACTCCATACTAAGGTCTATGGAAGTAATTTCGCAATGGTAACAGCATCAGTGCTCAGCTGAGTGACTGGAAGGCAGCAGAATCCTGCAGTTGTTGTACCTGCATTTCCACATACTCTGTAGCATGCCAGTCATGTACTAACCTCAGAGCAACAAGGCAAGACCCAAGTTCTCTGAGTGCAGCATTGCAGCAGCAATGATCTGGGACACACACACCATAGAGGCTGCATTTAGGTACAACCTTGCTAAGTCTTTTTTCAGTATCCAGGCTCATATCTATTACTTAAAGGAATCCAAAGTCACTTCACTGTAAACACATATCCCATTTCAAATTGCACACTCATCTGAACAGCTGCATTAGAAAAAAAAAGCTTTTTTTCACATCAGTTAATTTCAATGTAAATAAACAGTAGGTGACACAAAGGGCTCGTTGACTCTGTCAAGTATAGGCACAAACTTGCATTGCTGATGCCAGCAAATTCAGATTTATCCCTTTCCACTCAGGTAAAATATGCCTGACGTAGCCAAAATGTACAATAAGTGCCATGGATACATACCATAATATCTGCTTCCCTTGTGGCATATCGAAGATTAGGATCCAGCCAGTACATCACTGCTTTTACCTGCTCAAAGTTAAGGAAGAGCACGAACACCAGGAACAGAAAATAGAGCACACTGAGACCTGCAAAAAGACTCAGCTTTAAAATCATGTTCACTCACAAACCTCCTTGGAACACAGAGAGTCCAAAAAGCTGCTTTCAAACTTGCTCTACATGTGCCCAGTTTGCACAGATGAGTTTCTATAAAGCAGCTACATGCAAAAAAGCTGAAGAGACAAGTCAGATCTCTGAGCACACAGCCCTTCATATCACCTCCTGGGAGAAGTGATACAATATATGCTCCACTGCATGAACCTAATCAAAACAAAATCAGTCTAATCAGTTTAGACACGTAGTACAAGTCTGTAATCAGGAAGCTCTTTAGTAAGAGATACATTAGGATCCACGATTGGATTAGCTCTGCCTCTTTGCTTTAAGTATTCTTGGTCTCAACTAATGCATGTCTAATGCCTATATGCAGATTTCAACACAAAGATCAATTTAATCATGCCATCTGGCAATTCTGAGCTGTGCTGGTAATAAAAAGTAATTATAAATATAAACTAATGCATGTTTGAGTTACTTTTGTGAGCTGGAAAATTCACTGCTTGAAGCTTTTAAAGATAAATATGATTATTTATTTTCTCACCATTATAAATTATTAAACACTTGCATTTGGGAGTACCAGTTCTCTCCTCTCAAAGCCTGAATATGGATTTTTTTTTTAAAAAGAAAAACTTGTTACAAGTTGAGTCCTGGTTACAGACCCGTGGGTAGATGAAGCTGTTGTTGGGAGCATATCTTTACAATATTCACAGGTTCACCAATATCCAAGAGCACATTTGGAAGAGGCATATAAACACTATTTCCGCAGTCTCGAACTTACTCGTATCCTGCAGCTTTGTCATGAAAGGCAGAAAGATTAATGCAAATAAACTTAGTATCTGCCATCCAAAATAAACTACAGCAATTCTAAAATGGTATTTTAAACTATAACCAGAACTCATGTGTTAATAATCCCCACTTTATGCTAGAAAGCAACTTTTGTTCAAGTACTCACAAACAGTCCTCTGCAGTCCCTCCTAAAAATACATCAGATAAACCAGTGTCACACTGCTGCAAGAAGCACAGCCTACAGGTGAGGGTGCATCTCGAAATGTGGAGGACATGCTACTCCTTCCTTTTACCTACTGAACAGGTCTGAGAACTGAAGCATGGCTAAATGAACCATGCCAGAAGAAGCAGAACTACACATGGAAAATGTTGCTCTTGGTTTTGTGTGCAGCCTTTTTCCAAAAGTACAAGGGCTCAAGCTCTGACAGCATCAACATTGAGAATGACCTTTTACTTTACATTTGCTGAAACCACAAATGAGCAGTAGGACCTGAGTTTCCCAAACTTCCAAGAAGCAGGATTCTTTAACGAGTACTATCTAGTTAGCAATACCCTCTCAATGTCAACAGATGACTAATCAGCTACTTTGAGAGGCTACTTATTTTTAGCTATATAAGGAGAGAGAAACATTCAGTATCCTTAAAAATAAACAGATCAGCTTTTAAATCAGATGTGCCTAATTCTCTGCACATATGCAGTCTAGGATATGCTCTGTGAACCATGAATTATTTAAAAATGAAACTCCTTACAGTTTTGCTGTGTAATTCAGGTATTTAAGGAGCAGGATTTCACTTTGTTAGTTCTGCAGTTAATAGAACTATCTTCCAAACTACGAACGCGACTGATATTTACAGGTACTTTTAATGAAATTATAAGTTAAGAATATGAATATATACGTTAAAATATTAATAAAGGTATGTTAAGCCATACAATGGCACGATTTAATAAGCATATAAAGTAAGAGCATATTTTGCCAATAATGAAAAGCAGCACCCTACTTGATTGGATTTAGAAGTCAGATAGTATATGCAGTAGCTATAAAAATGCCAAACCTTTCTGGGGTTGGAAGAGATGGCAGTAGGAAAGGTGTGGGGGAAGGAGATTAGGAAGCACAAACAAACAGGATTAAAACAGTATCAGAATGAATGATCTCTTTTTGATGATTCAGTTTACACCATCCTGACACGCAGTAATTACAATGACATTCCCAAACACAACTATGAATAGATTTTAAGCAACTGCTCAGATGCAGGAGAAGCTTCATAGAGGCTTGATGCACAATTATGTTTTGTGATAATTCCATTTTATCAGAAAATGGCAGATCCTGCAGAAGCAGTGAAAAAGTCAAAAACATATCTTAAACTTACCAAAAACCATCCTCCATATTGCAGGATGAGGACGTGTAAAGGGTCCTGTGGACAGTAAAACCAAAAGCTTATTAGAAGCCAGTCAATAAGAACCACAAAATTTATTTTTTAGTATATCTCATCTGAGGATTTGGTATGAGCACAGATCAGTTTTCCATCAAACTATGAAATACACCTGAAAGTTGGGGCAGCTATGTTAAAAAAAAAAGTAATAGCAGATTTTGGAGTGCAAAAAGGAGACTGCCAATTAGTAGCGTGTAGACAAAATTTTCCACTATTTTTATGGAGTTGTTTTCAAAACAGTAGAATGCTGTTTGTTCAGCAGACACCACATCTCAAGTGTCACCTGGGGATCTCCTGACCTGGTTTCTAGACTACAGGTCACACATAACTTGCTCCCAATTAAGTAAAAATATACCGATTTCTGCGTGTTACCAAAGATACATGGTGCTGAGCCTTCAGACCAACATGAAATGTTACCAAAGAGGCCTCCTGAAGCTTCCAAACTGAGTATCATAGATATCTGACAAGAAGTAAAATACCTATGCTCCTTACCAGTGTCCATATTCTTTACTTTAGAGCCAGTGATCAAACTGATTTATTAGATTAAAAACCTCTCAGTTAATAGGAAGAGCAGAGAAGGTAAGTCTGATGAAACTGGAAAAACTCTAAATCAGAAACGTACATTTAGGTAGTAAGAAGTGGCTGAAAAATATTTTCAGCACACACTGAGGACTGTTTACCACTGTATGCACAAAGCTCATTTTTCTCTGGCATTCAGTTTTTCAGAGAATACTTAGTGGAAAGTGTGGATTAAGGATTTTTAACATATGGAAAAAACACAGCCACCTCTGAAGTACAAAGCTGCCCTGACCACAATCGGTTTCTTCCTGAACGCTGCCAATCGTGAGATAGTTTAGACTTGACACAAGAATCGTGATTCTGCTGACAGCAATAATGAAAAATAATAATTAAAAAAACCAAAACCAAAAACATGCAAACCAGGTAGAAGCATTTCATCCACAGAATTCACACACAAACTTGTTTACCTTTTTGCACTTTCTGCTCCTCACACAACTACCAAAACTTTTGTCCAACTTAACCTTCTACTGAGCAACTGTGGTTTTGCATTTTAATATGACTTAGACCATTTCTTTCACTACCTTCTGGTAAGGTGCTGTATGTAAGGTGTTGTCTCTGAGAATTTTCAGAATTACACTTCTGTTAAAACACTGAGGCAGAGTCCTTTTAGACATTATTTAAGGGTCTGTTAGCATCATTACTCAGCAATCTGAGCTGCAACTGCACATCTGCAAATAGGACACCAGTTCTGAGAACCTGACTTCCCTGTTAAACACAGGCAAGCTATAAATAACACATTTTACTGTTATCTCTGCTCAGTATGACTGCAAAACATTTTTAGACTTAACATAAAGGAATTCAAAAGAGTAAAGAAAAAGTACACTGAAAATTGGTATTTAAATAAAAATCAAAATATAGTGGCAATAAGGAGAAATTCACATGTGAAAAAAAAAAAAGTGAAGTACAAACTGTGTAAACCTTACTCACCATTAGGAAAAGCTAGAACACTGATGATTAGAAAGAAGAAAATCACAGAGAGGATACCCCTCCAAATATTATCCTCTGGTACAGAATCATCCCTAAAGAGACAGACAACAGTGGTCAAGTACATTATGAGGATGAAGCCAGAAGGCTCTGAAGATATATTATTCAAATAAAGACTACATGGAAATTAAATATAAAAAATATGCATGCTGATTATATAACAGTTAAGATAGTAACTCCACTGAATGATTTTCACACTACACTTCTGGGTGTTCCTTTCTTACAAGAGAGTTAAATATTTAATCAACACATGCAAGCCATAAGCATTGTTAGAAGTTTATGTAGAAGCAATGACTAAATTTAACACAAGGTGAGAAAATCTTCCTGCTTTAATGTTCACAGAAACATCATCAAAAGTACTTTTACACAGCAAACAGACCTAAACTAAAATCTCTGGAAGCCTGGATGCAATTCCTAGGTTTCTCTCTGCTGTTTTGGTGGTACTCGCAACTCATTTCCCTTTGCTATTCCCAATGCCAAATGCCTGAGGTGAGTGCAGAGAGGGCAAAAACAATGACTATAATCAGCCTTTGGAAATAATGAATATACAGCTTAGAATCTGTAACAGAGACATAGCAAAACTTAATAGAGCCAAGGAAAAATATTAATTGCTTCTAGATCTGTTAAGCCAAAGCTCTGAACAAAATAGCTGGTATTATCTCTGCTACTGTCATATTACGGCCAGAGGACAGACTTAAGAATTCAGTTTGGAATGCCAAGGCAAACTTGACTAAGCTCTTCTTTTTTAGGTAGGTAGAATACAGTGTATAGCAGCAAGATTAACCCTCACCCAAGTCTTCTAACCAGCAGAAAGCTTCTGGGGTACTTCAGTAATACAAAGAGAAACAAACTTCAGACTATCATAGTACTAACAACTACCATTTCATAATGTATCATCCACTACAATTGAAGTTAAAGTTTTACTATCTGGGTAATTTTCATGTATTTAGGATTAGTTTATCTATTTAACTATATTCCTTTTTACTTATTCCCCACATGCTAATAAAAAATTCCCAGCAAACTTTAGAGGGACAAAGGTCTTCCTGGCAGATTATCTGTCAAATTTCTGGATGGTTCAGTAAAGAACCCATGACAGCATAAATGCTCTCCACATTAGATATTTGCTGTGGTAGAAAATATTTCTCACTTAGCCAAATTATTTCTCTTTTGCTCAAAACTGAACCTTAAGAGCTCCAGAGCAGGTTTTCATCACTGTGAGGCATTTAAGCACTGTGTCAGGCAGGCAAAATACATTAAACATGAATGGTTTCTCTGCAGGCCTTTGGGGCTCCCCACAGCATTTTTTTTTTTTTAAATCAGCTGAGTCCAGATTTACCAGTCATTTTCGAGCAGCCATGCTGCACAGGATGGCACTTTACACCAGCTATAAACCCCAGGTTCCAGAGCTTAACTGTGGCTCCCCTGGCAATCCCAAGAGCCTCATGCCATCCAGTGCACTTCCTAGCCAGCGTCTCAGGCTCTGATGGCTCAGACAGCAAAACCATATTCCTCTTTTAACGCAGGCAAACAACACATACAAATGTGCTGTCATGGCTGCCACCAAGAGGATGAATATTTATTTTTTAAGAGAGAACAAATAATGAGAGTCACATAACATCAATTCATCATGGCCAAGAAAGAAGTGACACTGTGATCGCATCACTTAATTGTTGCACAGCTGAGATGACTCACCTTTGCGTATCAGGATTCGGAGTACTACTCAGCTTCAGGAAAGCTGTCCAAGTCATATTGGCACTACCCCCAAAATCACCAAAGATGTTGTATGCAGTGTTAAACTGTGTTTCATTCCAAGTGGGTGGCAAAGGCATTTCATTTTGGCTTGCAGATACATTTCAAAAGGGACAGACATCCAATCTCCTTGCCAGAAGCAGGTAAGAACAGGTGAGAGCAAGAAACTCACTGCTGTGCACTAGTTAGTATAGTGTTTGCCCGAAAAAACTATTTTGAGGAATGCCAAAAGGAAAGACACAATTACGACGAGTTGCAATCAGGAAAATGTGCTAAATCATCTCCTCATTCAGCCCCATAAATGTTGAAGCTGATTTTGAAATATAAGCATTCATGCAGTAAAAACAAGGTTTCTAATGCTTGTGTGGGAGGACAGATGAGAATTCTCTCAATTTTAACCCACTTTATCATGGTATATTTCAATTCTGTGACTTTTTAGAGAAGAAGTAATAAAAAATAAAGCACATAATCTTTCTCTCTCTCCTGGTCTTCTTGAGAGCACTACATTACACTTGCACATTACAAAAACGTCAACTAATAAGTTATTACATCATAAAGAAAAAGGAAAAAAAAAGAATATTCAACGGAGTTAAAAATAGCTACAACACTAAATTTGGACTGGGGGCGGAGGTGGGGGAGAAATCTTCCATAAACTCAAGCAAATCTAAATGTACAATAATCCAGTTTAATCAATTCCATTAAATAAGGTACATGAAAGACAACAGCCCTACATCCTCATAGGTCTTACTCCTGCTTCCACAAACCCTTGAAACTTCATGGGAGCAGCTACTAATCTGTCACCTTTCTCAGTCCTATTGTTGTATCCCACAAAATATCCCCTCCAGCACTCACCTGCCCTCCTGCTGGTTGCCTCTGGGCTCAGAGAAGGCCACATCACTCTCTCTAGGGTAGAGGAGGACAGGGAAGGCTACAGCCACTCCATGCCTCTGCTCCAAGGTGCAGAGTAGAAGCAGGGGAGCCTGTGTCTGGCTCATTCAGCAGGAAATAACCAAGGCAGCTGCAGCCATTGTCAGAACTACTAGAAGGATGTGCTTTAAAGAACAGAACACCCTCTATTCCCCACTTTGTTCAAGTGCAATGAAACACACATTTCTTTTCCTAAATTATTATTATTATTGCTACCTGAAAATTACTGCTATCTGAAGTTCAGCTTCACCCTTATCTGTCAGCTCAAAGACAGTATCAGCTGCTCTCAGTGATCCTAAGGGAAACTCCACATTATGGCTTAGTATATACAAGGGAAAAGCATTTTTCAAGTTTCTCTGACACAAAAGAAGTACAGAAGTGACAAGAAAGACTTTAAGGGAAGCGGAATTTCCTCTCATGAAGTTCCTGAAAAAACAAATTTTACTTAACAACATCAGTAGGAATTTATCATAGAAAATCCCCTGCTTAATAAATTGACCAGGAGAGCTACGGAACAACTGACAGCACAGGAGAAGCAAAGAATCACTTGTGACACCTTAGTGGGAAGTCTACAGTGCCTTGCATTCAGGAGGTGGAAAAATGAACACAGTCACTGGAGACTCAAGGCAATAAGCTGATGGAAGCAGAACGACCAGACCTAGGAGCACACGCTGTAGGCACGTAAGGAAATATCTCCCCTCCCCCAGTTTCTCAAAGACTGGATACAATTTGGGTACTGTCCCAAATAAGGCATGGAGGCAGCACTCTGATTTAGGAAACTCCTACAATAGTTGGAATCAGCAAAAGGGGGATAAGGGAGAAAACAAAATCTGAGTAGCTTCCACAACCTGAGAAGAGGAGAAACAGAGAAGACATAAAGAGAAATCAACTGGCATTTAAACACAGGAAGTGAGGCAGAGAGAAACAGAGGGAAGCAAATGAAACCGAAGAAGCTGGAGTTAGAAAGCTAACAAAACAAATGGAATGAAGAGCTAGCAGTACTCTTGAAAAAATGCAACATCCCAGAAGCAAAGCAGTATTATTTGGGACTAGAAAACACCATAGTTCTGAAATCGCTCTTGACTCATCCTCTGCTTGAAAGAATTGGCAAAATTCCTTCCCCAAAGGTGAGCCATTGGTTCCATTAATCCTTCAGAATTATGTCTTGATGAGAATATCTTATTAACTCACAAGTTTGACCTAAATTGGCCCTTTGGAAGGAAAAGTGATCTGGTGAGGGGAGACAGGACAAGAGGAGCACTTGTAGCAAGGTCTGTAATTAAACATGGTAGCAAAGCACAGAAACATGTCTCTGATTTAGAAGTTAAGAAGGGATCCAAGTAGAACAAGAGATGTGTTCAAAAATATCTTCCTTGGGGCTATGCATAAGATGAAACAAGAAAAGGCACTCCTCAGACCATTTGCAGTTACTCTATTTTACATTTCCTTATGCTTCTGTCTCAGCTCAAGCCAGGCTTCACCATTATTTCCACAGCTAATAAAAACTATACATTTGGATTCTTAGAATGAAATATAAGATTATACACTGAACTGTACATGAGGCCTAGGGATAAATCCTGATTTTCTTACATCTAATGGTAAGTTTAAGCAACAAGGCCACTGAAGTCCACAATTGTGTGCACACAACGCCACAAAAGTTTAAATGAGCCCCAAACATGATGCACTACTCAGTCAAAATCTCCCAGGGATCACTGTTTCCCTATAGACTGCACAATTTACTCTAAAGGAGGATTGTGCAATCCTCTTCACAACCCCATTCAGTAGGAGGCAATAACAAGTATGTACAACTTAGAAGAACATGCAAGATACTCATCAGACTGCACTGCTATACCCTTTGCTTTCAGACAAGGCTCCTGAAAAAGACTGTGTCCATTCCTAGCAGTATTGCCATGAATGACTGCAGGGGCGATGCCCACAGAGCTTTCCCTGTAGTGTGGAAAGGATGTGGCTAATCCTATCGGTGCCAGGGCCTAAGCCGACCTGTGACTGGCCACAGACAGTGCTGTGTAGAAATGATGCTACACAACACTCCCGTCTACTGCACGCTTGTAGATCATCTGCTTGAGTGATGTCACTGCTGGGCCACTTGATAGCCCAGTAAAAGCCATTTTTGGCAACTACTTGAAATGCATTTTAGTAAAGACTTCAACAGAGAGCCTCGAAACTATCATCAAGTTCCCAGGAACTGCAGTGGGGAGGACAGCAGCTCTGGGAAGGAGGAGAGGATGCCCGCTCTCCAAACATGGGCCTCCCGCGCACGGGGCTCCGGCACACCCGGCCCAGGACCGCCCGGAGGGAACGGCCCGGCTCTGGCCCTGCCGACAGCCTGGCCCCGGCAGGGACCGCGCTGCCCGTGCCCGGCCTGGGGCCGGGCACGGACCCTCCCCATCCCTGACCTGGGAATCCCCTTCGGCTGGGAGCCGGCAGCACCGGGGGCGGGGAGGGGGATCGTCGTGGCGGCAGCGCACCTGGTGAAGGCGAAGGCCATGAGGCTGAGGATGGTGAAGCTGAGGAGGGTGATGGTGTGCGGCCGGTAGAAGAACTCAAGCGTGATGTCCTCCACCTGCTGCTCGTTGATCATGCGGAAGTGCAGGCGGTAGTTCACGTCGTTCTTGCTCAGGGTCCGGCTCCCCACGCACGACGCCATCTCGCCCCCTCTTCTCCCCTCGTCTCAGCGCAGCTCGGGTTCTCCCGGGGCGGGGCAGGGCAGGGCGGCGCGGCCCGAGCCCGGCTGCCCGACCGCGCCGCGTCCCCCTGCGGGAGCCGAGCGGGGCCGAACGGGGCAGCGCCGCTCCCGCCGCGCTGAGGGGAGCGCGAGGCAAGGCAGGGCAGGGCAGGGCAGGGGAGGGGAGGAACTCGCCGGGCCGCGCCCACGCGCGAGGGAAGGACGAAGGCAGCGCCGGAGGGGGAGAGGTGGAGCCACACCGCCCCCTTTGAGCAAGCGGTGGGAAGCACTCTGGTGCCTGTATGTTCCCTCTCCCCCCCCTTTCCTCGCGGATGGTCTCGCCTGGGTTGGGCTGGGGGCGGGGCACACACGTGGTCAGGCCGCGCCGAGCGGGGCAGGTGAGGTCTTGGCGGGTCTCGGGGGTGTTTCCATGGTCTCTCGATGGTCTCCACATTCTCCTGCACACGCAGAGGCTGCCGGCATGGGGAGGCCTGCGAGGGGCGGCGAGCGCGGCGCGCCCGGGCCCAGCCTCCCCTGCCCTGCGGCGCTGTGCGGTGACGGCCCTGCGCAGAGGGCCCTGTCCCGCGGAGAGGGCTGAGGTCCTGGCTGGGCTTCCCCCGTGCTTCCAAAGGGACAGCTGTCGTACAGGACGACGGGCAGTGGCCTTCAGACCCGGCTTCTCTCCCCAGTTTTGCCTCCTCTGTTTGCCACGCGTTTAAAGCCTTAAAGCCTCTCCTTGGTGCTTTGTAGTGAGCCATTGCTGTAGCGCCCAGGGTATTCGCGCTCCCGGCTTTGCGGCCAGGCAGGCAGCGCCTTTGCCGCCCCTCAGCCCTTTTTCTCCCGGCAGGATGCTGTGTTGAGGTGGAGATGGCTCTGTGGGCCCGGCAGGCCTCCCGCTGGTGTTGCCTGCTGAACACGGCCCGCGCTGCCGGGTTTCCTCGGAGGCTGAGGAGCTGCGGGAGCCCCGCACGGACCTGCCGTGAGTTCGCCCCTCTGGCTTTGCTGCCCGCCGGAAAGGACGGTGTTCTGTGGAGACTACAGGTATGCAGGCATGCGTCTGTAGGAAGCTGTTTCGCGCCCGACAGTGCCAAGGATGGATCCTTCTCTCCTCTGGAAAGTAATTTGCCTTCACCAGTAAAACAGGAACAAGCAAAAGTAGAAGCATTACCTGATCTGAATGCAAAAATATTGAATGAAGGTAAGAGGTTTTAAGGGATACCATTTTTCCCGAATCTTGAAATCATGTTTTCAGTATGTTGTGGTTTAACCCCAGCTGGGTTCTTTTTTTTTGGCCCGTTTATCTAAAACACTTATCTGGAGTTCCTGACTTTCACTTGGTTTTAGCCCCGTAGTTAATGCAAATATTCTTGTGGTCACCGTGGCATCCAAAGCATACCTTTAAGGTGAGATGAAGATAAAATGTTTTGGGTAGAAATGTAGGTCTGGAGCTGCCATTTGAAGGATTTTTCTTTTGATAAATCTACCTGCAGCAGTTGAGTGTTTGCCTTTCCCTCACATACCTGCTGATACAAACTAAGGGGATTGGTTTGGGTGTTTTGTTTGGGTTTTTTTTTGAACAAGGCTGGGGGAGTCCACGCCTGAAGCAGCTCACGCAATACAGCCGTTTGAATGATCAGGAACGAACAACAGGAGGCAGCAGTGTGAAGCCTGCTTTAAGCACTGCTCTGATGAGAAATGCTCGTCCAACTGTCTCCTGAGGAAAGGAGATGAAAGAAGATAAATACAATGTGCAGCTCTTCCTGAAACATTAGGATCATGCTACTTACTGTGGAATCTGTCTTGGTAGTTCTGGTGTGTCTTTGTTTTCTTGACATGGAAGAGTGTTACCCTAGTCTCTAGGATGGCATTGTGCAAAGGTACAGGGGACAGAAAACCCCCTTCCTGAAGAGTTTATAATCAGGGCTGTTGATCAATAATCAATCTGATAATTTAGGAAGATGCTAGCAGCCAGCCTGGAAACAGTAAATCTAGCTGCTGTGAGCTCCTGTCAGTGGAAGAATAGATCCATTTATAGAAGTATTTTTTAAAGGACACTAAGCTCTGTGACTTCAAACACTTAAGGGGGAACAAGCATAATAATGTTCTCTTTGAAACGTTAGTGAGTAGGAAATGGAGCTTGATTTCTTTTGCTGTTAATGGTGGTGGCAGTCAGCAACCATTCTGTAATGGATAAGACATGATACCTTGTTTGGAGTTGGCTGTGAAATGCAGTTGTTTTAACTTTCAGTATATTTCAGGCATCAGATTCAAAAGAGGCATAAAATAGTGGGCTTGTCAGGTTATGAAAAATAATCTTTGCGGTAGCCTTTTTTCTGGATATGATCAGGCAAGAATGCATTTGTGAAGACAGGAGATTCTTTTTCAAGAAGGTGATATGGTCTGCAGACTGAAGGCAGGCTGGCTGGGTACTACACTGATTTGGACACATGAGCAAGAGCTGATGAGCAGTGACAAGGAGATGGAACAGAGGCAAAAACTGGGAGTACAGCTTATGTTTTCAAATAATAGATTGAATATTCATCTCATGCACAGTGTTCCTGCATTTTGAACTGGATTTTAGGAGAACTGTATAGCATTTGGTGCGAGCAGCTTTGTCTTTCACAAAATGCATTTGGGTCATCCACATTTGTTTCTTAGATTGGGATGACATCCCACCTTCATCTGCCTTGGAAGAGATTTCTGAGGAAGAAGCTGTACAGATCATCGCAGAACCGATTCTTCCCCTTCAGTCTACCACGCTCCGAGATTATGTTGATCATTCAGAAACCCTTGCAAAGCTTGTCCACCTAGGTATGTGTGATTTTATTTGTGTAGTTTGCCTATGTCTGGAGCTTTGGAGATTCTTGTGTTTTACTGGTTCCCTTGTAAACTTGAAAGACAGAATGGTGACTAATGGCAAAAAGCAGCAGAATATTATCCAGAGTAAATGGAAAAAGAAGGGGACTGTGTCACTCAATAGCAATGTCATATTTCTTGAAAACAAAGCTGGCTAGTTTTAGTCCCTTAGCGCTTTGGGTGCCAGGAGGAGGCATCTCTCACAGCTTCTGGAGATGGGGAACACTCTATGTAACCTAATTGGTCTCTCTTCTTTTGGGCTGGCTAAGGTTGCTTTAATTTGCTGCAAAAGAAAATGCAGTTCTCCATCCTTGGAAAGAAGGAGAGTGGTTGCTGTGCAGAACCTTAGAAGTGGGGCACAGTAAACTAGAGGCAAGAATGAAGGATGGAAAAGAACCTTACTTCTCATCAAAAAGCAGTTGGACTGCAGGTATATCTGAGTTCAAGGTTGCTGGCCACCTCCTTGTTGCCCAAACATCCAAGGAACACTAGAAGAAGGTTGGAGAAATAATTATTTGAGAGGGGGGAATCTGGCCCCATGTAGTAACAAATTACTATGTGTGAGTCAGTATATAAAGGCACTTCACTGCACAATTGTTCTCTTCCTTTGTATAATGGAGTTGGGAATTTCTTGCACACATACTTCTTTGCAACAAGAGCATATGGCACATGAAGGATTCACTGCAAATGTCTTCCTTCAAAAAATAAACTCAGCAAAAGTGTCTAAAGTGACTGCTTGTTTTATCTGGAATCTTTCCACAATATACAAGGTGTTATGACCTTGCTGTGTTGAACAATTAAAGTATGCCAAATCAGTGCAAAAAAAGGAGTAGTCCTGTAAATTCCAACGTGCCTTTGTGAAACATTTACAGGAAGTAACATCTGAGTTTATTTAAAACAATTTTTAATTTTGTTTGTTGTAGGAGTTGACCTATCCCAAGTGGAAAAACGTCAAAAGGCAGGTCAGCTCTTACTGACCTTGGACTTTGAAAAAGATATAAAAAAAATACTTCTGTTTCTTAAGGATGTGGGTGTAGAAGACAATCAGCTGGGACCATTCCTGACCAAAAATCCATACATCCTTGGTGAAGATCTGGAAGCTTTAGAAACCAGGTAAGACTTTCAAACAGCAGCAGGGTGTTAAGCCCCTTGCATTGAAGATCTGCTTTCCCCTATGGCTTAACCTTGCCTGAATGATCGTGTGTTGCCTCCTGCTTCCTTTCTGACTCAATCCCTGGCTCCTTGTTCTTGTGCCTTCCCATCTGTTGGCACTGACGTGTGGTGATATCATAAGTCAAGTCAACACCTTGATCTGCCTGAAAACTGACCGTTAAAAAATTTTACTGCCCATCCCTATCTCTCTGCCACAGAGGAAGCAGCTTGCCCTCCTAGGCCACTTGCTTTACCTGCATCAGCTTGGATTCCAAAATGTCAGTCCCTGAGGCTTCATAGAAATATATTAACCTCTTTAGTCACGATTTGAAACCACTCTTCTAGATGCTACATCTGCCTTGTAAGTTCTGCAGTAAAAGAAGCAGACCAGATCTCTTCCGTGATGACATCTAATAGCAGCAGAACGTTTTGGCGACACTCTTTTTTCCTGTTGTCCAGCTCAGACTGAACACAAGATTACAATGAACTAATTTCTGTGTGTGTTTTCATTCACACCTTTATGGCCCTACACTGTTCCTCAGTCCCTAAAATGGACTTTTATTCTTAACATTACTTCAAATTCAACAGTTTATTTCAAAAGAACTCGTGTGTGAATGTACATACATTTTTTAATGAATGTATGTACAGAACTTCTCACTATTTAAAAATTCCAGAAAAGAAAGTCTGTCTGCTTGGCTCTTGCATGTCGTAGCTGTCCAAGACAGAAATCTGAAAGTACGGATATTTGGAAACAAGCACATGATCTGGATATATAAGATAGACCTGACTTCTTTTTTCTCTGTTCTTCAAACCTCCTGTTCAGTAAGTGGCCTTTCAGAAACAATATCCAAAGAGAACCTGTATAATTTTTCAGCAGTAGTTTTGAGTCTAGATATCAGAGTTATTTATACTCTGCTGAAAAGAGTATTTTTTTTTGCTATGATAAATATCCTGACACTTCAGTGAAGTCAAATTCGCTTTTCATTGACAGTCCTGTGGCACTGAAAAGCAAATTTGCGAAGTAGGGACTGAACAGAGCAGTCCAATTTCTCCTTAATTTTCTGCATTACAATTCTTCAGTAAGTTTGACACTGGTGAGTGCTTTCCTGCAAGCTTTAAAGCAAGTGTGCTGTGAAGGCTGTGAAGTGAATGTGTCTCAGATAGCTGTCTTTTGAAAGCTGAGTATCACCTTTGCATAAACAGTTCAGTGCAGATGGACATGGTATTGGTTACATCACTCTGGAATGTTTTATTGCTATGGATTCCACGTTGCCAGGAAACAAAACACAAATTTCAATAGATTTGGCATTTGACTTCAGATAAACATCATAAAAGTCAAAACATTCCATAATTCATAACAATTTTGACAGTTGCAAATCAGTGTCTGTACTGCAGCTGCACCAGATGCTTTGTTTTACGTTATTGTTAATGATGACTTAAAACTGTTAACATGCTACATAGAACTGCTGACCCCTGTAGTAGAACGAGGGCTAACCTTGGTGCCAACACTCACAGATGTATCTCAAACTTTGGCCAAGTTGGATGATTGTGTTTCTTTAATATACCAGTTTCTGGAGTCAGGTTATTACAATCTTGCCATCCCTCTTTTAAGTTTTTGCCTTTCCAGAATGTGAAGAAATGCTTCAGGTGTGAATCTTAATGACTTGTTAAGAGAAAACAAGTGGAGCCAGGACAGCCAAAAGATTTTATTTTTCATCTGCTCATTTAGCTATGTTTCTGGGATGATTGGCAGCTGTGTCCTTGAAAAAATGAATGGAAGAAGTATAGTGTAGCCAAGCTGCAGCATTCGAAACATAATGGGATAATTTTTGAAGGGCCAGGTGGTTATTGTTGTGTTCTGATTTTCTCCCCCTCTTAACCTTTCCTTGTCTTTGAGGTTTCTGCAGCCAGTTCCATCAGCACTGTCTGGAGCCTAGGCTGCTACCTTCTCTGTTGGGGTGCCTGCTCAATCAGGAATTGGTCATCTAGAGCTTGTTCTTGTATCTTCTGTCTGGACATTTTTTGGCTTGTGATGACTTCATTTTTGAGGGTTTGTGGAAAGAGGGAGGCTGTAGTGACTGGAAGGTAATTTTTTTTTCTCTGCACAAGATGTGGTTTAACACAGAGCCTGTTTTTTGCTGAATACCTGCTTCTGCAGAATACTCTGCAATCCATTTAGTATCTAAATTACTGCCAGATAGAAACAATTCTTATGTGCTTTCATCTGACAGAAAATACTTCCATATACTCTCATCTACAACCAAAGGATATCTCTCCAAACTGTAGTTCAGTTGTTTTGTAGATGGAGACATGGATTAATTGTGTCTCTCTTTATGTGCTGTATTGGCCCTCCTTTGTTCCTTTTTCTGGTAATCATGTATGATAATCATCTACTGCAAATAGTACTTGAAATAAGATTTCACATTCACTGAATTTAACAAAGTTTGGAAAAAGTATTGAGTTGGAAAGAAAGAAAGCTCTGTTAAACATAAAAACTTTAGTCAGCTCCTTTTCCTTTCCGATGACCAGATATTTGTTACTTAATCATTGGACCACTGACTGAAAGTAGGGACCTATTGCAACGAATGTAACTTCAGCTAATCTAGAGATGTCTTTTCGGACAATGTCTCTACACATAACGTTGTTGTAGGGTATTGGCAAAACAGGGATGTATGAGGTATAGTACAATGTTCTTTCAGCAGTAGAAATGGAATTCATTAAAATAGCAAAAAGCTGTATATATCTTCTTGTCCATACCCTATGATGATCTATTAATGTGTTTGCAATCTAGGAGACGGGCTGGTAGTTAAATGTAGGTTAACATAGTTATCTGCTTAAGTACAGCTGGAAGGAATTAAAATCTGTCTTCAGTATTGACATTCTGCTCTGAGGTTTATTTTACTTCTAATTAATTGGAAGGGAGGGTATTTTGCTTTTACGATAACTGCAGAATTCATCCTAATTATTTTTGGCAGGGTTGCATGTTAATGCTAGAACATCTGTCCATTTATAAGATATCACTGAGGAATTTAAGCAGTACTGAATAAATGGAGGCAATAAAATTTTCATCACTGGATTTTATTTTGTTTTTGTTCTCTTTCTAGAGTGGCTTACCTAAAATCAAAAAAATTTGGTAAGTCAGAAATTGCTCAGATGGTCTCGAGAGCTCCATATCTGCTGTTGTTTTCAGTGGAAAGACTGGATAACAGACTGGGTTTCTTCAAAAATGAACTTGGTCTCAGTGTAAAGAAGGTAAAGACTGAAGTCTTTAGTTATTTTCTTATTAACAACTGTAAGGGCTTGCAGTATGAATATTTCAAGTGTTTGAAGGTTATCCACAAACATCAGTGACGTTACCATGAGAACATAGAGGGTTACAAGAGGGTAACATGGTTTTAACTGCCTATGGAAGTGATATAGACACCTAACATTCAGAAGTCCTGAAGTACAGGTTTTGAAGATGACTCGCTACAGATTATTTACAAACAAGCACGCATATGTCCAATTTTATTACTTGAGGTGAGTTAGAGGACTGAATTCATTACTGAAACAGCAAGCACCTTTTATAAATTCTGGAAAATTAAATGCTTCTCTTCATCTCCTCAAGATACTGCACAATACTTAACTCATAATTGAAAAATTGTCTAATCTGTGAATATTATATCATATCAAACTAAATGCCAAATTATACACTCAGTTCACCATGAGTAACCTCTGGGTTTGCTTGTGACTGTGTACCACGCTTTGTGCTTAGCAGGTATTCAGCACTCTGCTTTGGGATCTTCAGGGGAGGTAGTAGCTGGACTTGCTTGGAATAAGTGGGCAGTGTTAGGTGTTTCCTACAATAGGTGAGGATTGCAATGAATGTCAAATTCCAAGTGGAATCAGGGTTGCTTTGCTGGCTTCTATCAGCTGAACAGTCATAGCTGTCACAGTGCCTGTTGCTGGCCGTTCTATGCTTGAGGTAAGACACCTCCCCAGAAAAGGGTTTAGTCACTGCCTTGTGCTCGGGGTGGATTACAAGTGATTACGTGGCTTAGGGGACGTGGAGTAATTTCTTGTATTGCCATTATACTATGGTCTAACCAGATCCTGAATTAGACAAACTCCACTGAGCTGAAAAATCCTTTTATAGCCTTATTGGGTAGTGTGTTGTTAACTTCTTTAAAAAGATGGGAAGAAATAGCTTGAGCACTGAGAGAGACAGAGCTTTTGAGCATGCTTTTGACGCGTGCTTTTACTCCCTTTTCCCATCTGCTTCACAACACCTATGTTGTTTTTTGTTTTCCATTTGAGTAACTTTTTGCATCTTAATATACTGCTGCTTCATACAAACTCCTCCTTGGTGTAGAAATAAAAATGAATTGCATCCCTCTTCCGGCTGAAAAAAAAAAAGAAAAAAAAGTTTATATGAGATCTTTCTTTCACAAATGAATTCACAAACAAGCTTTCAGTAATACTCCTTTTGTGTTTTCCCTAATTGTAGACAAAGGACCTGGTAGTTCGTCTTCCAAGGCTACTGACTGGCAAATTAGAACCTGTAAAAGAAAATCTTCAGGTGAGTTTGTGAATAGATATTAAAAGTGTATTGTGTATCCATATAGTTCAAGAGTTGTCAGAAGATAAAATTCCTAGAGGAGACTCATGCATAGAAAGTATTTAACGAAATAATTTTAGTGGAGATATAAAATAACTGAGGATTTTGTTCAAAAATTTGTTTTCCTCTATATCTTGCAAGCTTATAGAATACATGGAGCAGTATCTTATTGTCTTGTACTCTGATGCAGTGTCCTCCTGCCAAAAGTTGCTATCTGATGACACAAATTGTTACCCGTGTTTTATGAGTCGAAAAACACTCCCCCCCTTAATTATTACGGGTTTTTGCTAACTTGGGCTGTCCATGAGTATTTAGGAGCAAGAAATGTGCAGTTGATTATTTTCCTCTTGGCAGGTAGCTAGTCTGCCAAAATGTGCATTTGACACCTATTGTCTGATAGCAGATGGTCATTATTAACAACTGTTGGGTAAATAACTTCAAACCCACAGAGACTCCTTTCCCTTTTGAAAATGTAACTATGTATTGGTTTAATTATTGTGCTGTAAAGCCATCGAGGCCAAACAGCATGATGTATTATAACAATTTGTGAAATTCCATTATCCTATAATGCATAACTGTGAATTAAAATGTATAATTTTCAGACGGACTCACTGCTCTGAAACTATTAAACACTAGAAATCTTGCAATCTGAAATGTGTGTGTGGTAAGGGAGGAGACTGGAAAGTAGCAGACTGTTCTAATTAATAGTGCTTTCTTTTTAATGAACATGGTTTCCACAGGCTAGGGATTCAGTATATTATAATGAATGTGTTTTTAAGATTCTATGTTCTATGTGACTATCTTGTTTATCTATCAAATATATATATATAAATAGCATTTATTTTTAACATGTGTGTGAGAGAGAGGGAGAAAGAGGTAGGATTTTTAGGTTCTCACTGTTGAAATCTGCTCGTAATTAGAAGCTCTAGCCTTTCAGGAGGTTGGATATTTCGGTTTCAGAATCTGGGTTCAGACCTGTATGTCCTAAACTGATGGTGGGAGGGCAGTACTTGGAAAGTGAAACCAAGTACCACCAGTTCAAAAGTGATCAGGTAATTTCCTTCATTTTGAATGGACTGTTATTTAGAAACAACTACTGGCTGTCAAAAGATACCCGCCATGATAAATGATCTGAAGGATTATTATTTGTTCCATCCTTTGAAGGTTTCATCCAGCACGATTAGAGATTAACACAGGAAAACCTGACAGCTTGCATTACCACTGCCTATTGTGGGAATAATATAGAATAAGTTGAATATTGCTGAGACTTACACAGTAAGAATATTAGCATATGTGGCCTAGAGAGTTACTGAATATTAAATATGTTTGCTGTCAAACTGAGTGCAGTCAAAGCAATTTACACTTGAGCTCACGGATCCTGGCATGAGGGAGCTGTTCCATTTCAAAGAGTAGAAGATAAAAGGTCAGGATTCTTGTCACAGTTACCCCTACAGTGGGCCCAGCTTTACAACTGCAGTGATTTAACATTTGGTCTTATCAGGTTGTGTACCGTAATGCAGTAACTTACCACTGCCAGCTCAGATCCATGGAAGATACTTCTGAATGCAAACACTTCTTTTCATGCCTGAATGCTGTCTTAGTTGATTGGTATTTTGTGTGATGCACAAATATTTATAAAACAGATAAGGAAAAACCAGGATTTGAAAGACCTGATTATAGTCACCTCTCGAAGCAATTCCCTGTGAGGATCTGTAAGTCCTAAGGTACCTTCAAAACCCAGTTTCTAAGCCCTTCCCTTTGTATTTGCCAAGCAATTCTGGAAGAGAGCTGCAGTCTTGGCACATCAAACTGGACAAACAAAAAGCACCACATTTTTGCCAATTGAAGTAGTACCTGGGTTGGATTTAAAAGTCTGGTTATGTTGACTGACAAGCATACCCGCTTCATGGCTGGAAACAAGCTGCTTATAAATGTCACTGGAAGACAGAAGAAATGGCTGAGTTACCAGACACTCCTGTATGCTGAATTCCTTTCTCAACAACTCAATGAACTGCTTGCCATTCTGCAATCTGGGAGGAGTGCTTATGATTTTATTGAAAAAATGTGTTTTGTTTTCCTTTTGGGAAATCATAACTGAAGTCAAGGCAGTCTCTGAAAAAGACATCTTACTTTAGACATTATTGAACTGTAAAATAAGTTGATAACACTGCATATTCTACACAGCTCTTTCAGGTTCAACAGTCTTCAGTTGAAGACTACAGGACTGAAATTATACTCCCTATTATAAAAAATGTAACTTGGATACATTAGCAAAGAAGTAATGTTTCATTGCTGTGTTTGACAGAGCTCAGCAGCTCCACAACAAGAAAGTCAGTCTTTTGACAGCTTGGTATTGAAACTGGTGAAGGATCTTAGGGGAGAATTTTTATGCTTGTGACTGCCACGCATATGTAGACACTGGTTTTTGTTGATATCTCAGACAAGCTGAAAAAAACATAGCATTCACAGAAGTCATCTTTACTTTGGGGATACTCTGTAAACAAATTACACTTTAATCCAGAATGATAACTTGCATTGTCTGACTTCAGAACAACTGAAGGGGTGGATATTATTGTGGGATGCATTCTTGTTGCTGTGTGACAAAGGGTAGAAGAATTTTACATCAGTTTATTTCAGTGGACATTTAAATAAGCCAAGTTTGCTGTAGCTAACTTGTAAAGGTAAAATTGTGCTCTTTTTCAGGTTTGTCAGATTGAACTTGGTTTTCAACGCAATGAAATTCAACAGATAGTGTATAAAACCCCCAAGATTTTAACAGCAAGTAAAAAGAGGCTCAAACAGACATTTGACTACTTACACAACATAATGGGCATTCCCCACCACATGCTTACTCGCTTTCCTCAGGTGAGTTGTTAATCTGGGAATAAATTGTAGGTGCTTTTGTCACAGCCACTTCACTAATATGGTGCTGAAGGTGGAGCCTCACTGTATGCAGTGAATTCAGGTGTGAATTCTTCAACTTGCCTGTGAGTAACTGGGACAACTTATATTGGCAATTCAGAAACCATGGAGGATTCATGTGTGGAAGTGTTGCTTTTTTTCCCCTGACACGTTACATCACTAACCCCAGTCTTGTGAATTTTTACGTTTTCAACAGAGGTAGTCATGCTTATCTCTTCTGGATTCATGCAAGAGAGATTACTGCCTGTTTAGGGATTTGCTTGTCCTGAAATCTTACCTAAGAGACACAAGGGAAGACTGATTATGCAGAAGATCTGTTCATTAGATAACATGTATACATATAAACATTTCTTTCAGATTTGTCTACTTAAACTAATTTTAGAGATTTAGGATCTGAAAAGAGTGTAAAGAGAAGAGAAATTCTGTCCATTAGGCACTCAGATTCTCATTGGTGTTCCTATTGCTGTGGCAATTGCTAAAATACCACAGGATTGAAAATAGATTGGTTCCCTGATTACTAATTTTTTTCTATCTCCTCATTACTGTTATTTCGTCTCAAAAGTTGAAAGCTGTAGTCACTTCATTCAATGCTGACATGCAGTTGCAATAGCTTCTTAGAAGGTAAAAGTGAAAGGACAAATTGCAGCTTCTGAACTGAAATAATTTTCTTTTAAAGCAAGTCTAGTAGAGAATCTAACTGACTAAAAAGCCAAAATTATATGGGGAAATAAAACTACTTCCCAGGATTTTGATTGCTTCTCTTGCTGTTTAATATATCTTTACTTAAGGAGGATGCTTGCAGTAACTCCAATCTGTGTCAGTTTTGCCCTCCTTGATATATAAGTGACCACAGGTCTTTCTCATTTCCTTCTCAGTTGTCTTATTGTTAGCTTTGTGGTTCACCTCATTATTTTTCTTCTCTTTCTTTGGAAGGGTAAGTGGAGACCTCTATTCCTTGTTCTTGGCACAGTCACTTCCTCTCTTCCCTGTTCTTCCCTTTCATCCTCAAAAACTGCGAGTTTCAGGATATGGTTAGTGCAAGTCAGTCTGGTGGTCTGGCCTTTAACTTGTGCATTTACAAATGTATATATGTCTCTATCTGTACTTGCTTCTATCCCAAATTACAATAATGCTGAAGATAAGAGGTATACAGGATTTTTTTTTCATCAAATGCTCTCTGATATTACAGCTGTTCTTGTAACCATTCTTTCTATCAGCTAACTCCACAAAAGGTGGTGAAATTTTTTTCTCCTGTCTTCTGACACTCTCTTAAAATTCAAGGAAGGCAGAGGAGGAACAGTAGTTTTGTTTCTCTCCTAGTTCAATTAGTTTGCGTCCTCGTGAAATCCTTCTTTCATCAATGTAGTCTCTCTTTTTTAGTAAAATCTCTGCTTGCTGTAGCATTCATATTTTCACCATTATCCTCTCTCTCTGCAATAGTACTGCTCAGAAATGCAGTTAGATGTCTGCCTTTAAGACTTAACTGTGCATCTCATCTTCTCTACTTCCTTCTCTTTTTAGATGTTCTGCTGATTTCTTTGATGTTTCCCTTACCATTGTTCTCACCTTTCACTGTCTAGATTTTTATTGTGGCAGGTATCTTCAAAGGTAGGCACTGCAGTGCAGCAGAAGACAAGCGGTTGTTTTGAACCACCACACTCTGCCTTTTAGCTGTGTTATGACAGCAGTTGCAGCCACTCACCTTTTCCCTTGCCACTGTGCCATTTGTTGGTTCACATTATGCCATGTGGTCACCTGTTCATTTCTTCCTTGTAACAATGCTCATCTGAATCTGTCTGTAACAATAAATGCTTCTGATAGTATAGGGAAAATGCTCCCTGTTTCTGAATATCTCTTCTCCACTTCCTTGGCTGTGATTACACAAAAATAATATAGTTGTTATATATAAGTAAAAAACCTAACGTGCTTGAAAGTTGTATCTGTCTGATTGTCTTTGTGTATGTAGGTCAGTGTATTGTATTGAGGCATTCAGAGTTTAGGTAATTTATATATAAATGTAACCTACTTGGTGTTTGACATAAATTAGAAGAAAATACGCAAATGATTTGTTTTCTTCCTAGATCTTCAGTTGGTCTAAAAAATGCTCTTATTTTAGATGCCTTGTAGTCTGAAATTTAGACAGCCTAAAAATTGCTTCCCTTTTTTTCTTTCTTAGGTTTTCAACTCAAAGCTGTTACGAATCAGAGAGAGGCACATGTTTCTTGCATTCTTGGGAAGAGCCCAGTATGACCCAGCACAACCCAGTTACATCTCTCTGGACCAGCTGGTATCCCTGCCTGATGAGGTGTTTTGTACAGAGATTGCCAAAGCTTCTATACAGGACTTCGAAAATTTCTTAAAAACACTTTAGTAACACATGTAAAAAATAATAGAATAAAGTTATGAAATAAACATACTTTATGGAACCAATCCCCTTTAAGGACTCTAAACTTTTCTATTACTCGTTTAAGACTTCATTGCTTATGAAACATTTGTAGGATTTAAAGGCTCACAGTAATATTTATAGTAACTTAAAGTTTTTTTCAGAAGGATTGAGTGAATACTCATTCCATGGATTGCTGTTAATGCAATCCTTGTAATTAATCACTAACTTTATTCAAAGTGGATGATGCAGCACTCTAACAGAAAAGTAAAGTTGGATTCTTCTTTTTTTTTTCTTTCGATAATGGCAGAGTTTTGAGAAATGGAAAAACTAGCTAGTGACCTATTCCCTGTCTTGCCCCTTACCTTTTTCTCTCTTCACCCTCTTTCCCAAAAGTTAGAATAGCAAGCTAATGCAGTAGTGAAGAAGTGTTGTGTTTACCTGCTTGAGCTAATGTTATTATTTTCCCTGTACAAAAAAGTACACCATTACGTATGTGAAGTTCCTCATACAAAAAGGCGTTTTTTCAACAGGTTACAAAGGTGTTCCGTTGTGAAGCTGGCTGCTGAAATTAATATCCTAAAAGCTGTGCAGCCTGGTTTGAAATGTCAAAAAAAAAAAAATCAGCAAACTGAATCAAGGCAAATTCCAGAAAGAAAACTGTTAGTGTCCCTGAAATCTAGAAGGATCTTTATGTAAGTTACTTTTTTCTTTCCCTTGTTGAGTTTTCCCCACACCCCAAAGAGATTTGTGAGGTTTTAATTTGTTTTGAATGCCTCAAGCTTTGAGCTTTTACTTCCCTTGTTATTTTTAAATGTAAAAATGATCGCTGCCAGAGCTAAACCAGTTTCTTTGAAATGTTAAATGCATGTGCTTCTGCCAAAATAGCTTCCCAGAAACACTATGAAGAAAGGAAGCAAAAGATTTTATGGGAAAAGAAGAGAAGATAGAAGAACTATCATGTAAAAAATCTGTGGCTCTACGATGAAAAAAGAATCTTTAGAAGAAATGTTTGGGCTAGAATTCGGCTATTCTTGACAAGGGCTGGCAGTCTTGGACTGAACACGTTGATTCGCTGGGTACAACACGGCAAAGACCTTTCGCGGCCTGGTGCAGTCTGGACTCTGCTGTTTGCTTTCCTGACTAAAAATTGCCTGTTGCAGCCGTATTTCTGGACTAATCCCGCATATTTATTTTATTTCTTTTAAAACGCAGTGATCCATTCCTGAAGGAACTGCTGGGAAGAGAGGCAGCTATCTGTGCCTCAGAATGCAGAGCTGCTCACCGGGCAGCTGCGATACCTGAGCAGAGAGAGGTTTCTGCTTCTTCCTGTGATCGATCGGTACTTTGCTTACAGTGCTTTACAAAGATAAATTTTATTGTCGTTATTTTTCGCTAATGTTCATCTTTGCGCACACACAAATTCCCCCACTCTAACCCGGCGCATGCGCCGGCGGCGGGGCGGCATTGGCGAGCCCGCGCCCGCCCCTGCGGGTTACCCAGGAGGCCGCGCGGCGCAGAGGTCAAGATGGCGGCGAGGGCGTCTGGTGAGGAGGCGGGGGGCGCCGGGGCCGCGGCCGCGATAGGGGCCGCTCCGCCTGCGGGGCTGCGCTCAACCCGCACAACGCCGGGGAGCGAGGCGGCCCGCGACGGGGGCAGGGAGAACCGGGGAGCCGATGTGCACCGTGTGCCCTTGACGGGGGTAGCGAGTGCTGCGGCACAGCCTTGGCGGGTCTCCTTGTCGTCCCTCCCGTGGTAGTGGAGGGAGCCTGGCTCCGATACCGGGATTTTCTGGGTGCTCGGGAGCATTGGAGGAGCCTTTGGGCAGCTCCGGAGGGGCCTCGGGTGTCGCTGTCCTGCGCGGGTACCGACTGCACGCATGGCTGGTGGAAGATTATTCCTTCTCAGGCCCTAAAGCACGCAGGAGTCAGAAAATAACCGAATGGGATAGTGCGCTAATGACGCACTGGTATCACACGTACCACTGTTTTTTTGGGGTGACTTGGTAAGACAAACGTCTTAAAAGTCACATAAGACAGCTTGCCCGGGCTGCATTGCCCATATTGTGCTGTACCCCTTGTTGCGTTACTTCAATGGTATTTGTACTATCGTACTTAATTATGTTTTAATGCACCTTTTCCATCCAGAATCACATTTAATGAAAGATGAATGTGCTATATGTGGTGTCTGTGTATTTTTATGTTTTCTTTTTAAAACTGTTTTTTGATCTTTCTGTTGGGGGGTACTTTTCAGTGTTGACTTTTTGGTTCACTTAGGCAGTTTCTTGATAAAGGAAGCTGTGGAATAGCAGTCAAGTGACTGGAGAGGAAAGCAAAAGGTTAACAACATATTAATATACTGGCCTTGAAATCACATTAACCCACTGTTGTGGAACTTTGATAAATTATTTGAAAAGCGTGACGGTTTTGCTTTCTGTAGAACGCTACCATTTTGGCTCATGTAAGAGTTATGGAGCGTAGAAGTGCTGGTGCTGTTTTGGAACAGTGGACCAATTCCTTGTTAAACTCTTAAAGCAGTCTCATATTGAAATTTTGTGAAACAGGTCAAACTGCAGTACATAATGAGAGTCCTACCTGGTCAGTGTCAGTTAAGGGATGTTGAGAAGTGAGAGGCCAAGTTGTATATGTTCAGATTCAAACTTGATGCAGTGTTATATTACTGCATATGAAGGAGGCCAGCGAATTTTTGTGTACTGTCATAGGAATGTGTAATGTTCATTTTTGTCTTGCTCTGCAACTGATGATGGTCACGTTCAGTCACAGGAGGTGGTCGCCTGATAGACAGCATTCGCAAGTGGTACTATAATGCAGCTGGGTTCAACAAGCTTGGTAAGTGTTGGATTGAATTTAGCTATGGTTCATAATTGGCATATGTACATGCAGTTTAGCTAAAGTCTTTTTGATCAAAATTAGCTACTACCTTTGTGGAGGAAAAAGGTTGGCAGTAGCTTCACTCATCGTGATTTCTATCTAGTAATGAATCAGTGACTTTTCTGTTATTTCTGTGTTTGCTCACGTTTTCAGTGAATTAACTCATAACAGCTAAGGTCAAGCTGGAGCAGTTGAAAAAATTTTCACAGAGCAGTCCTGAAAGCTTGATTATTTACCTTTCCTCACCAAGTCACTTTCACCAGCCAGTATCTTCTAACTGGAAGACTGCTCTTGAAACTGGAGAGGTTCCCACTGATAGCAGTCCGTCCACAATACTTATGCAAAGTATCCAAAGTGCACAAGAGGTTTTAGTTAGTTCTGCCCTTTGTGTCACCATAACTTCAGTTGCTGTCTCCCTGGCCTGAACAGTGCTGGAATAGGTGTCAAAACAGTGTTTCCTTAAGTAGAGAAGATTGTCTTTATGGTATTGTCTTCACTTTGTTCAGAGTTGTTACCAAAGTTGTTTCAACCATTTAGATGGCAGAACTGTTCTTGAATAAGAACCTGAATATTCAGTGCTTGTAATTTGTTGCTGACCACAATAAGTGCAAATCTTTTAAAGGAATTTAATATACCTGTCCTGGGGAAGCTAGAAAAAATAATTGCAAGACAACTGTAGAGGAATAAGCTTAGACCTTTCCTCCAGAGCTGAAGTGTTTAGCGCCTCTTTTTATGTCTGCCTGCTGAAATTCTTACTTCTGCTGCTTTTCTAGAAATGTGACTAAAAACTGAGAAACACCAAATTTAATGTAGTAATTAAAGTAGCAGCAGTGCTCCCTGTGCCTTTGAAATAGGTTATAAAATTGAATTCAAGAATATATGACTCAAAAGAGATTTGTTTTACTGTGAGACCAAAACCTTTGACCACAAGTCAGTAGGTATATTCTTGTAATCTGCATCAGTCTTGGAATGCTACAGAAATAATATTTTGTCCTATTTTGCTAATACTGAACCTTTTAAGCGGGGTTGGTTGAGTTTCAAGAACTCTTTGTTCCACAAATGGTGTGAGAGTGTTCTTGGCTTTGAGAAAACAGGGTGCTTCTCCCCGATTTAACTTCTGATTTGGAACTCATGCACAAACATAGAGCTTTTTCCGTGGCTTAATATAATCAATGGAGATCTGGTCATTATGGATAGGGGAGTTTAGAGCATAATTCTTCAGTACTGAAGGAGTCACATCTGTGGTTGACCAACTCTAATGGATTCAGAGCTCTTAAACCCTTTGCCTAGAGAGTCATCTTAAATATAGATATAAAAATAGATGAGCATAAGTCCACCCCTCAGATCCAGAAAAGTTACTGTTCTGTATTAAACACATTCTTATTAAACACATTGAATTAAATACTTATTTTCCTTATTTCTCTTTAAGAAAAGGAGTGAAAAAAAAAGTAGGTAGAGTATGTGAAAGCCAGTGTTTAGAATTGCATGTTGTCTGTGAGCAATTAATGGTTCTCCTGGATTGGTTTTTCTTCATGATTTTGCATTTGGAAGTGTTTTGCCCGTGGTACTTAGAAACACTTGTGTCAATCCTAAATCTTGTTTAGGAATATTTATTCAGCGATACTTCTTGGTACAGGATTAATGCGAGATGATACATTGTACGAAGACGATGATGTAAAAGAAGCACTGAAGAGACTTCCAGAACATCTTTACAACGAAAGAATATTTCGCATAAAGCGAGCATTGGATTTGAGCTTGAAACATCAGATCCTTCCGAAAGACCAGTGGGTGAAGTATGAGGAGGTGCGTGTACAGAGCGTTTTCAGGGTGGAGGTCTTAGATGGCACTGCTGTGACTGGCCTTTGGGATTGTCATTTGCTGAAGAGACACATGCTTACATGTTCTTTATAATGAGTACATGAGTCAGTGTCTCACAGAACACCTCTGGAAAACACAGCTTTTGATGGCTCTTTAGAAATCTCTGGTTTTTGGTAGAAATTACCAAATTTTTCTCACAATGACAGAAGCTCAAGCTGCAGCTCAGAATCATAGCACATTGTGTTCAGACAAAATATTTCTTCTAAGCTATTAGATAAAGAAATACTCTGTAATAGCTTGGAAATTCTTACAAAAGGTCTCTTGCTTTTCTGATTAATATCTTAATCTTATAGAAAATCTCGAGCCAAAGGTTTTATTCATGAAGGTGCCAAGGAAGAATAAGTTAAAGGGAAATCTTGCACTAAAATAAGCATCATCTTGTAATTTGAAAAGCAAACTACACTTTCCTTTTCAGATCTAACTAATTTTTATTTTTAGAAGTGAATTGATTCGCATACTTTGCATTACTGTCCACCTCAGATTTCTCCAGATTACCAGGCAGAGAAGAATCTTATTGCTAAACCCTTGACTATAGGATAGTATAAGAGTATTAATGTGTCTGTGTGTAAGCAGAGGATTTTTCTTGTGGTCTTGCTGGTATATCTGGGTAACTGCTCCATCAGATAACCAGTTACATATTTCCTAAAGCAGCAGTTTGGTTTGTAAGTGTTAAACATGGTCAAGATGTTCCACCAAATTCAAGTTTACAAGTTTCCACCAAATCCCAGGTTTTAGAAGTTAAGCTCAAAAACAGATTCTCCAGATTATTATAATTGGACTTTAAACTAATTAAAGTGGATCTTGTACATTTGGGTATCTGCCAAAAGAACATTGCTTCTAGAGCTGTAGCTGGAAGCATCCCTTTGCTTGTTAATGTTGGTGAGGAATTAGGCATTAGTGGTTGCTGTAGTAGAAAACTTCTCAATGCAGACTTGACAGATAGAAAGTTTACCTTTTCAGACTAAGGAAGGCTTGATTTTTTTTTTCCCCTTGTTAGGTTGGTGTTTAGTCAAATCTGAGGAGGAATGAGAGACAAGTAGTCTGTAGGAATGACTTGAGATGTTTCTGGACCTCACTATAAATTTAAATATATTCTGTTCTTTTTTAGGATAACCATTATCTTGAACCATACCTAAAAGAAGTAATCCGTGAGAGACGTGAAAAGGAAGCATGGAATAAGAAGTAACTATTGAACTACTTCATGAAAATATCCACGTATTTCTGATATTTTCAAACATTTAGTTATAAAAGTCCACAGAGAGGCAATTGTGTGGCTGAAGAATACTATTTCAGCTTGTTCATTGAGTCTGTTCATCCAACCAAAATAAACATGTCGAAGTAAAAAATCTTGGATGAGTTCTTTTTGAATGTTAACAAGCTAATGTTCAGATCTTTCCTATGAACATATACGTTACATATTAGTTTAGTGGTATGCAGTCTTCAGTCCAGCTTTTTGATTCTTACTCTTTTCATAGTACAGCTGTTTTCTGCAGTTGTAGGATTAGGTAAGAAACATTGAAGGCTGCTGGTGCTAGTTGCTTTGTTAAATTAAAAAGGAGTTTGTATTTCATTTGTCACTTCTCTCTGTAGATAACAATACTGGACCAGTGTTTGATGTTACAATGGTATTGTAAGACAGCAGAGTGTAATATCTGTGCATCTGAGCACTTACATATTAAAAAAAATGGAAAATATAGATGATTCCTTAGTCATAAAATAGGAAATATTTCACTAGCTTTTTGTATCATATACATTGTTAATCCTTAAAAGACTATTTTCATATAAACTGTAATGACTGTCTCACTTCAGCTTCTTTAGAATTTTTGTTCTTTAAAAGGGTAAAAGTGGTATTCTGATGTGCTTTCAAGAACATATTTAACTTCCCATGTATTTTTTTCATCACCTAAAGCATGCTGTAGTTTACAGTGTTTGGTGTCCAGAAAGTACTGGCTCTTACTGGCTGAAGACCTTTAGTCTTCCATAGTTTAACAGTAGTATTAATTTGAGACAGATATTGGTATTAGATGTGCCTGTATGAAGTACACAACTTCTGTGATAGTCTCAAGGTTTTTATCTTTTTCATTTTGTTACGCATGCTTATCTGCCAAATGCAATGCTCCATTTACCAAAAAGCTAGAGTAGTTTAGAAAAAAAAAAGAGGAAAACACACCTGCAGTTTTCAATTGATATGATCAGTGAAATATGATACTGGATTAGAAGCTAGAATGGAAGCTGTCTTTTAGCTTTGCTCATTGCCCTGTTATGAACCTTTGTCTGCTTGCTAAAGTCCCTTACATCTCCTACAGTAAAATTAGTGATTGAATCATATATAATTTGATGTATTTTTGAGAACTTTCTGTTTTTCTCCCAGGAGACAAATAGGACGTGAAGTTTCACTTCTCTTTATGGAATTATTAGAATATACTTTTCTAATGGAATTAGAACTATTTCATTATCTGTTAGAATAATATTAGAAGTCTAAAGAGCTACTTCTGTTAGATAATTGAAAGGCATAGCTGGTCAAATTTCTACAAAAGTTAGAATTTTGTAGAAAGACAGTCACTGCTTATTTGACTGTAAGTTTGGATTGAGGAAAAAATCCCTCAAAAATTACTTGGTTTAGAGAAAAGGACTTTGTTGGCATCAGGCACTTAAAAATAGGCTTTGAGTGAAGTGCAAAGCAGCCATGCTCCAGTTGGCCTAAAGCATCCGAAATCACTGATGCCCTTACACTCAAATGTAACATCTTAAGAGTCAGAGATGGGTAGTAGAAGTTAATAAAAGAATCTTTCTACATTTTTATGGCAGCTCAAGGGGAGGAGGGAAAATGAAGCCAGGTGAAGAGGTTGCCTGTTCACTGAGGCTGTTTAGCAGCTTTCATTTAGATGTGTTTCCAGATGCTTCTGACTTGGAGTGATAATTTTTAACTTTAAATTTCTATAATGTGCAGTAATCTCCTGTTGAAGTATTTTGAAAAATTTCACTGAATACTATTGTATTTTAGAAGGGTGTTTGAAGGAAATATTATATGTCTTTTTTTTTTTAACAGAGATGGAGGTATATTCTTTGAAACGTTTAGGATTATCTAAAAATGATGAGGAAGGAAGTGGGTGCAAGAGTGATATTTGTTGCCTGGGAACCAGGAGCTGTAGCAGTTTTGTGTTAGAGACTGTAAACTCTTCTAAAATATGTGATGTGAGATTTGTATGCTTGTACTGGGGGCCTCTGGTGGTCTAGTGGTTAGGGTGCAGGACTCTCACCGCTGCGACCCGGGTTCGATTCCCAGCCCTCCGGGCAGATGGAGCTCGTCAGCTCTGCAAGGCCATCCATCTAAGAGAAGGTCACTCTAAACAAACCTACGTCCTGAGACCCTCACTGCCACTGTCCAAGCTTGCTCGGCCCCGGCAGATGAACCTCAGGATTAAAGGGTGGGCTCAGTTCAGCGCACGCTGGGTCTCACCTAAAAAATCCACTGCGCAGGCTCGAAGGGTTAATGACCTTTCCCAAATCTTCGCTCGCGAAGACTGGCCATACAAAAAAAATACTTCTGGCTAATGCATGAGTAACTTGGAAGACATTTCATATTTCACCCTGTGGTGTTCCCCTGGGCGTACACTGAGCAAACAAGCATTAATCTGTAGCTAGAAGAAACTGGAGTTTTCTTGTATGTAAGATCTGAATCCTGCTGGTGACAAGTTGAAGGGTCAGCATGATTCCCATTTTTGAATACTTGCATTTATCGTTAAAAATATCTGGGATGGGAAGGAATGGACTTGTAAAAATTGGTTTTCAGCTCTGCCATTAATTGTAATGTTTCCTTCCCACCTGTACAGCTCTCTGTGGGATCTTGCCATATTCCTTGTGCAGGCTATGTGCTCCTCAGTCAATGACTGCAGACTGTGCAGCCGTTAGCTCACTATCTGCAAAGTTGCCTCATTTTAAGGAAAAGCTTGATAACAGTAAAGGGGGTCAAATTGCCAGAGGTGTAAAAAGAAGAAAAGTCTGATGCAGAAGGAAAGACCATTCTTTGGTTAGGAGAACTGGATTTTCTTTCTGCTGCTGTCACTAGGTTCTTCTATAACACTGAGAAAGTCACTTGGCTCACAGAAGCCCACTAAGAATTTTGCTAAATGTTTAATATGTGGGTGCTTGGGGCTACATCTGCAGAAGTGCAGAGTAATCACATCTATATCTAGGTTCAGTAGATCTGTTCTGAAAATATTAGGTGAAAGTGTTGATATTCGGCCATACACTCAGTGGTGGTACAAGGAGCAAATTTCACAGGGATTCTCACAATCCTTATTCCTCTGATGGTAAGTGCAGAAATACTTACAAAGAAGCTGATACATTTGTGACCTCTGTACCAAGTGCTTTCGGGAAGCAAAGTTGAGCTGTGCACTGAAGAGGATTGAAAAGAATTCCTGAATGAGAGGAGTGCCTACTGAGAAAAATGCGAGCCTGCAATTTAAGGTCATATCAAAATGCACAAGGCAATAGTGAATCTTGCAGTTCCTAATTCCTGATTTTGAAACCTTCATCTTGGTTCATGTAGGGTTTTTTATATGAATTTTACAGAGATTCCATAAATTACTGAGATCTTTTTGTAGTTTGAGTTCACTACATCGAAATTATGTGTGTAAGAGTCTGAGCTGACACTGCTAATCCTGCAGTTTGATGACAGTTTTATCTTGAATTATTTTTCATCACTTTTAAGCAAACCTGTGCTTCACTTGGAAGTTTTTTTTATTAAATACATAGTGAAATATAAAAATATATTTTGATTGCTAAAGATCATGTTTGTTATGTCAGACTGATTTCTTTAAATTTTGAATCGGTCAACCCAGAAACAATGGATTTTTTTCAGCACTGTAACAAGAAACATATGCTTGTTTTACATCCAACTTCCATCTGAAGGAGAGCTACAGCACATATAAATCTCATAAGAATTTTGATGAAACATCATGCTTGTCATTATAATGGAACTGTTTTAGCATTAATATGGTAAACACATTCCGACTTGAAGCATTTTCTCTCTAGATAGCAAAGGTCAAGATGATCTTCAGGGTTTCCCCACAGTGCTGCTGTGCCTTTGCAGTCAGTTTCCACAGACTAAAACTGTGGCCGGGGTAAGGGCTGACCCTGTGGAGCAGAACAGGCAGAGGCAACCTGAGCCACTGCTGCTCCAGCGTGAGACCAGGGTGACTTCTTCACTTCTCAAAGCATCATTTAGCTGGTCTAGGGCCCAAAGGGCTAATGTCTTGAAAAATCTGTAGGCAACCAACTCCATTGTAAAAAATCTATGTTAGCATCTAAGTACCCTTGAACTGGGCCTGATCCCAAAACTCTGTTTCCTCAAACTCTCCTGCAGGCCATGCAGAGCTGTAAGCTTCCTTCAGTGTTGGGTAGTTCCTGGCTCACCCAGAATCTCTGTGCTGGTAGTGCTGGGACTAGATGACGTGATGGTCTGATGCCCCAGAATGCCAGAAAGCATCTGCACCTCTGCCTTCCTGGCAAGGTGAGTGTTCTCATGGTGCGTCTGGAGAAGGAGCCCTCAGTGCCTTCTGCTCACTGGTGATTTAAAGCTATATTATGCTGGCAGCCTGTGGGCTCAGTTCCTTTTTCTTCACAAAAGGTATGGATTCACAGTCCCCTTCTCTGAAAATGCTTTAGATCTCTGACTTATATATTTTCTGGAGTGCAAGTGGGGCTATTTAGTCCCTTTGGCCAGCTGTTCTGCATGAAAGGTCTAATGAACTGTACCAGGAGACACTACTGGTTGGTTGGCTACGGCTGCTTTCTGGGCTCATTTACCAGCTGCTTCAAAATAAGGGAAATGCCTGACTCCACCTGCCTAGAGGCATTTGCCTGCTTGGGCAATTACTGCCCATGAGCTTCTGCCCTGCTCTCTCCTGTAGTATCTGAAGCCTGGCACCCAGATCAAGGAGATATGCCAAGGGCTTGAGCGAGGAATGCAGAGTGGGTGAGGGGTTGAGACAGACCCAGGATTAGGAAACCAGGTGCAGGGATTTGAAAGAAGTATAAGGAAAATAAGTAGACCTCAATCCCCTTTACCTGCTTTGAGGGTGCATGGTGAGGATGAGATGAAGTTGATGCATTTATGCACAAACACAGTTGAATGCATTTTGGGAAATGGAATCACTGAGTATGATACTGAGGAGTGAGGTATGTGGTGGTTTGGCAAAGGCCAGGGTGATTGCAGGCCACTGCAGAGGGAGACACCTATGTGTCCTAACTTTGCCAAGTTCATGGCACTCATTGAGGCTTAAGTTTTCGCTAAAAAATATTTAAGGATCATCCACTGAACCTTAACATGAGTGGAACCCAAGCTGTCCTTGTCCTGCCTCCATGATGTCTGGACATGGCCTAAGTGCCCATCTCCTGTGGCCCAACCTCATCTGTTTCCTTTTGTGAAAACTAGAGCAGCTTCAAGAATAAGCCCCAACAGCTGTAGGGTAGGTCTGAGTTTTGGATGCTTGCATCTCTGCAGCAAAAAAAGAGCACTGGATCTTTCTCTTCCAAACCCTAAGCAAGTGGTGGAATTGCTGTTGCTTTTTTTTATGAGAGTGTGCTGCTTTGGTTCCTGTGCTGGGAAAGGATCTGGACTTTGAAACCCGATCAGAAAGAGGTACCTCAGCACAGCTGGGCTGTGCTCTCCTCAGCCATTCCTAAAGCGGTTCCCTACTGGCCTGCACAGATCTGGTTCTTTGTGTCTAAATCTTCTGGATTGCATGGGGAGGCTGGATAGCGAGACATGGAGTTAAGCACTGCTGCACTTAGTATTACAACACCTAAGCCCTTTTATGAAGCCTCATACTCCCACTGCGGCCAAGCAGATTGAAGTGATTGTTTATAGGCAGCAAAGTTCAGAGTCCAAAGCTCAGATCTCTTCAAGGCACTTCAGAGGGTTTTCTGTCTGCAAGTTGTGTTCCCCAGTGGAGTATTAGTTTAAAAAGATTCTGTTATGAAATAGTCATAAAAGCGGCTTGATATGTTTGGTTTACTTCAATTAACTAAAAATTCTCCAAATCCTCCATGTTTCTCAGCTGCAGTTTCTCATCTTGAAGAAGATGGAAGAAAACTCCATCAGTGTGCAGGCAGGCCCCCAGCAATGCTCTGTGCCCAGGCTGCCTGCTGGAGCTCACCAGACTGTCACAGCAGTGTGGAGGTGGCTCTGATAAAAAGCAAAATGCATTCTGCTGGCAGGTGAGGAATGACTCAGCTCTGCTCTGTGCATTGCAAAAGCCGAGGTACCAGAGGAGGGGTGAGATCAGCATTTCAGAGCTTGATGGAGGTAGTCATCCCTGCCTAGGAGCGCTTAGGCTGTAGCGGGGCAAAGTCAAGTCGTCACTGGCAGCAAATGGATATGCTTAATTTTTCTATAAAAAAAACCCCAAACTAAAACAAACAAAACCAAAAAAAAACCCCCACAAAAAAAACTCAAACCACCAAAACCAACAAACCAGAATAAAAGAAATTCCAGGGGAAAAGTAACAGAGCATATTTCCTTTCAAAGTACATGTTTTACATCTGTCTTACAGAAAGGCTGCTATTCCTATTATAGGACTTGTGTTGTCATTATGACAGATTAGACATTTAGATTTGTAGTTTAATGTTTGCACGAGGTAGCTCATGTTCACCTGGCTTACCTCAAAGAGCATCAGTATCACCCCTTCTGTTGCCCAGATCTTCAGGGCAACTTCTGCTGGAAGCAGCATCTTTTGCTGGGCCAACTGCCAACTTTTAGGTTGGCAGCTGTTCCCCAGAGCTGGTTCTTGGTACAGAGCTTGGGTAGCAGAGTGCCTGACTTTGCACAGCTTTGTTCTTATCTGGTCACAGGCTCTTATGTTTTCTTATGGAAAGAAGAGGTGTAACCCTTCCGCCTCTGAAGCTCTGGGGGATCTCTTTCTCTTTGGTTTTTCATAAGTATATTGAACCTAGTGGCGTGTCTGGACACCTCCAAAACAGCCATTAAAGCCTTATTCAACGAGCTACTTCAAAAAGAACTTGTGGAGGTATGCTTTGAAAGGGGACTTCTCCTCCAGCTGCTTCCACCCAGCACTTTAAAAACACATAAGACACAATAAAGCACGTGTTGACATAAGTGAGCCTCAAAAAAACCATTGGATTATTTTGAAGGAGTATAAACACACGCAGGGAGAGTTATCGTCCTTCACCCAGCAAAACAATTACATCAGTGCAGCTTGGACTGGGATATGCCTTAAGATCTCCCAGATGTTGCAAATGCTACAGTTGCCGATCAGTTGCTCTGGGTAATTATAAACTGTCAAATGGAGGAGGGGACATTGGTTCTCGGAGGAAAAAACATAAGACCTTTCTCGGGAAGAAAAGAGTAGAACATTCACTGTTCACAGCTGACACCCAGAGCCGCAACAGCCTCTGCTTATACTGGGCTTTGCCAGACTGGTGTCATGGACATGCCTCAGAGCCTAACTTATGCCTGAGCTATGGCACACTGCATAGAGGAGATGAGCCTTTCAGCAAGGAGTTTGCTGTGGGATGATCCTAGCAAATTTGCTCAGAAATAATTTTGGCAGCATCTCCCAGCCTGGGGTGAGGGACCTGCCCCTCACCTCACTAGCAGAAGCCCATCTGATCCTGAGGCAGCAGATGACATTCAGTGGGGAAGGGGAAACAGGGAAGAACTGCCACCTTGCTGGCCCTAGGGGAAAACAACTTTCCCAGCCCAAAGGCTGGTCCCCCACTTGGACTGGGCCTGTGCAGCTGGAGGAGGGAACTCCAGATGAGGTGTTGTGCTGTGCTGCAGCACAACAGGAGTTCAAGATTTTGGGAGCTGCAAGAAGATGGGGAGCAGGTCCCTGATGCTGTAGCTGGGTGGGTCAGACACTTACCAGAGCCTGTCTCCAGCTCAAAGGTTCATTTTTGTGCAGTTTCTGTGCAGCATTTGCTGTTTGTAGCATAGAGAAGCTGTGGGCTGGTGAGCTTATGCCAGGAATGAGCCCTGACTCCTCTCCTCCCCTAGGGTGGCTGCTACCATCCTTGCACCCACAAGCAGGGCATTGGCCTCGAGGGGCATGCTCAGGTCATCAATGAACCTCTGCTCAGCCCTTTGAAGGATGCTAGAAGACACTAGCATCCTGAATAGCCTTTGGCACTCAGCAACCCAAGTGCTGGGAGAAGCTTCACCTCAGAAAGAGAGGGGATCTTGGAAATCCCCCATGCTGGTGTTTCCATGGGGTAACGTGAGTTGGTGAGCTGCCTCTCCGAGGTCCCTTCTGACAGCCCCAGCTCATAGGCCTACTGGGCTCCAGCCATGCCATCCCTCTGGGCTGTTTGCCCGCTTCCTACATGGTGAGTAGCTGGGGTGTCCAGCCAGCTACCTGCAGCTCGGGGCACGTGACAGAGCTACCAGCTTGCATTTGCTGGCTCACAGCAGTAGGTCAGGCTGTGAACAATGGCAAGTGAAAATGTGGCCTCTGGCAGAAGATGAGGAGGATAGGTGGGCAGCACCCCCCCACGTGCCCTGCCTGAGGCGGTGAGTGACAAACAACCCCAGCAGCTCACACTGCCTGGTGCCACAGCAGAGGAAACCTGTGGCTCTGGCATCTGTTACTGGTATGTTGCTGCCTTACCAGCACCTGCTCAGGTGGGTTGCTGACCCCCAGCAGAATGGGGTGTACACAGGAGGGGTATGCTCACCTATCACTCTTGCAGGAGCTGACCAGTGATGGAAATGGATGTGGCTTCAGCAGTACCCGAGGGTGACAAACTCAGCAACAGATTGGCTGCAAAAAAATGTACCCCTGTCAATGCCAATGCCCCATGTGGAGGGGTGGTTTTGTCCTGGACACAGTGGCAACAGAGGGGAGAAACACATCACCGATCTCCAGCATCACCCATCAAGGCCAGCTCACCCTGACTCAAGGTGGGGCTGTGCTGTAACAGTACAAGCACCACTGGAGTGTCCAGGCATTGTCTTCTTCCCTTTTTTAATTTCATTTTTCAGGATGACAACACTTTAGAGGTTTATGACCAACAGGAGAATTTACTACTAAGTCATATGCTGATGTAATGAAATCTAATATATGTTGTGTAATGAGTTATGAGATGTTATTTAGTTCCAGGGTTTTATTACTTCAATCAGTTATGACCATATTTCCTTTTATATGATTGCTCACTCTTTAAACATACCAGATGACTGTATAAAGAACACCTAATAAAGTCTGGAGATGTTAAAATATAAATGTTTTAATTTTTGCCATAAATTTGTTTTAATTCTACCAATGGTGGCTTTTGCACTGGAAGTGATACAGTCCTTGTTAGCAGTGCAGACCTTGGTAGTGCTGACTTGGATCCTTTGTAGAAAGGAGCTGGGCAACCCTGCTTCATTATAAAGCAGTTAGTCACCAATACTCACTCTTGATGATTATACACAGAAATTGAAAGGTTTTTAGAATAAAACAAAAGACAGAAAATTAATCTGTGATATAAATAATTGTCTTGATTAAACTCTTGTATTTATCTTCCTAAATGCAATATATGTGTCCTCTGGTTTCTACTAGTCTTCAAGAGGGGAGAATCAGGCTTATGGTCTTCAGCATCAAAATGAAATACATGGATGTTCTGCCTATGCATCATTTGGCAATCTTTCTAATTTTTCAACATTTATGCATTGTATTTTAAAGTCACTTGGGATAACGTCATAGCAGTAGAGTTATATACCTGTGAAATAAGATCAGAATCAAGTCCTTAATAAATCAACGTTTTAGGGAGCGAAGGACGTCAACTGCTGGACAATTGCAGGAACCAAGCAGTGTAGAGTCCTGGTCGTGATATGCTCATAGTGAGTGTGGAGTTCCCAAAAATTATTGTAGAATAGATTTTATGATGGTTAACAACTCTGCAGTAAGAGCTTGGTCTGGATTAATACCAATTGTGGCTATTGTGATGCTCTAGCATGCTGCTGCTATCTTGCAAGCCACCCACTTGTGGGAATGCAGAGGTCTCCAGCACTGCTGGCTGGAGTCCTGCATGAGTGTCACCTGCCTGGAGTTGACACCTACATATAACACATCTAATTGCATCTAAATTCTGATTTCCTCCCCACCTCTGCAACAGGCAGTTCTTGCATGATTTGCTTAGCCTGATGGAAGTGCTAAATGACCCATCTTACTTCTCCATTCTATTAATATCTCTATCATTAATTAGATAAATTTTAGGAGAATTACAGAATGTAATGAAATACAGACTTTACCATTCACAATTCCAGGCTAATAATTCAGCCAAAGAGAATCATACATCAAATAAATGGCCAAATGTACTTAAAATGTGTCTTTGTACAGTAACAAGGCACAATTTAATCCCATTAAGAAAATGTTGGCAGTGGCTCAATGTTTGGGAACATGCCACTGAACTGTCCTGCTGTAACCTTGGATGTAGGAAAAGTTGAGACAAAGCAGCATACTCAATTTGACACATCTTTGCCCTTTAGGTCCTTAACGATGCAATGATTTACTGAAACATTTAATATTGTTTAGCCGGAGAAAAGTAATAACATGCTTGCTGAATGTGCCCTATCTGCTCCTTCATAAGCAAATTTATTTGCAACTCCATAAAACACAGATTTCTGAGCTGTCTCGAAAGAGCAAGTCCACATATTACTTTACTTTTCAAAGAAGGAAATCTTTGTTTCATGTATCTTATTTAAAGGATAAAAAGACAGGTAGGTTAGGTTCTCACTAACCAAAAATTTAAGAAAAACACTGTGATTTTTCTCAGGTTTTAGTTTTCATCTGGGTTACTCTGCTTTTACTTTGCCCCCAGTATTTCCAGTAGGATCCGGAATACTTTTCTATTCTTCAGGTATTTTGTATGTGTCATTCAGCTGCCAAAACAATTGACTCCTCTTATTTCTAATTAAGAAGGATTTAATACGTACCATAGAAAAGATAGTATGGCTAGATGCATTTCTCAAGGCTACATATAGTATCCTTGGAGTTTTAGCTATAGATCTTGGAAAAAATGCTGTGTGAATAGTTTAAAGCATTAGATTTTCAAGATGAAATCACAGCTCGCTCAGTATAACCTACGGCCAGCGCATGCTGGGGGCTCAGCACGATGGAGGTCTGCCAATGCCAAGTGCTCCCTGCTTCTCTGCAGCTTGGCAGGGCATTGGTGCTGGTCCTCCCCGTGCACACAGCTTTCTTCCCATCAGCTCATGTGGCACTTCCCTGATTTCTGTAAGCACAGAAGGAGAACGGGTGCTTTGAGTGTTATTAAAATACGCAAACATTGCATGTCAGAGGTATCAATATTCAGTGCTGTCCACTGATTCTATACAAAGGTCTTGCTCTTAAAATATCATCTGTGTGGTTTTCCTCCACTGTTACTTGCAATATCACGTTGTGTGGAGTAAATTACTTGACAGAGCTTTGTGTCTCTTTGTACCGTAACAGCTTCTAGAAAAAATTAAAATTGGCAGTTTCTGTAGTAAGGCATGAGGAAATATATTTGAATAGTGCATATGTTTTATAGTGCGAGGTCAGAGAGTATACATACATCACAGGCTACAATGGGGAATAAGAGGGTAACTATAGATATATGCATAAAACACAAATATGAGTGATTATTTTTTAGGTCTTGATCCATTCTCTGGCATTTGCTGTCAAACCAATGGAAAAAAAAATACTGTCCCCTTTCTGTGCGATTGCAGGAGTCTTTGCTCCACAGAATGCAGTTCAGAAACCATGGGAAGCAAACAGTGTGACGGGGTGGCCCCTTTTTTGTTTCAGAGTCACAGTGCTAAGAAGCTGGCACAGATGCCCAAAGAGGCTGTGCTCCCTTGCTAGTGGCCCCATTGTCATGGCCAGAATGGGGTGACCATGCTGCTTGCAGCAGCTTTACTTCAAAGAGCAGAGAAGCGGGACAGCTTGGTGAGGTGATGTACCCTAGCGGGGCTCAGCACCAGCATTGGCTCCTAAGTGGCTCTACTGCTGACAATCTGGTGTTGATGTTTTAAGGGCAGCTTGCTGTCAGTGGAAGCAATATGACAAAAATTAGGTAGGCAAGAGGGATTAAAACATGTACAGTATTGCAGAATTTGTTAGGCTCAATTACACAAGTCAGGAACTAGTGAAGTGTTTGAAGACCTGGAAATAATTCCAATTTTTCATACCGGGAGACTCCTTCCCAGAAACCGGCTGTATAAGCATAGGCAAGTCCACCATATGGAGAGCAGATGTCTCAAGGGAGCTGAAAAGAAGATACTTTGCTATACTAAAAATATTCAGTATGAGGAGGTGATAACAAGTGCTTCTAAAGAAGAAGTAATTATTTACCATTGAGTAGACAATTTTTACTGTTTCCTAGAACACAAACTTATATGCTTGAATAATCTTGGACTGTCACAGTGAAGAGGCACTAATTCACAGCTTGGGGTAGAAGCTATAATAGTAAGCAGATTGCACATCTTGTTTAACCATCTGCTTTTTAAATCATGTTTTATCACAGGCTGTATCACACACAAAAAAAAAGGTAGGGAAGTCAGAAGACAACGAATTATCAGCATACACTTGTTTTAATGTACAAAGCAGTATGGTTGCCTTTGCCATTTACAGCTGTGATATTTTACTTTTCATCCCTTTAGTTAAGAACTATGTCATGGAGATTGACTCAGTTTAAAACCTCAGTACTGTGGTGTTAGAATGGTGCCTATGAGAGCTGCCTCTGAGGACCAAATCTGCTTAAACATCAGGAATGACTTGAGAGAAGCACTTCATTGTTGCCTTTGGGTGCCTTAGGAGATGTGTTAAGGGAGACCCAACTGAGCAAGGAAGCCCAAGGACAGCTTGAATTGGAGTTCTGCAATGACTTGCTCTATAAGCCAAGGCATGCAGCTGTGGCTAATGCCTGTGTAACTACCAGATAACACATGCTCATGTTACTCACGTCCCAGGTAGATGGTTGGGTTTTCCTCTTGCCAGAGCTGTTCTGCTTCCTGAGCAGCAGACCAAGAGCCATTGGCACAGCTTCCTCAGCTCCTGCAGAAGTCCTGTCAACTACTGCACGGAAAGATAAAATAATCCCATCAAGGTAGGACCATGTGGCTTATTCTGTGGTGCTGAGGTGAGAAGAGCTGTAATAGACTGTCTCTGACAGCCATTCATCTAATCTGTTCTTAAAACCCTCTAATGACTGCACTCCTCCAGTCCACAAAGGCAGCCTGCTCCTGAGCTTTTATTTGATTGTAATTGGGACGTTTTTCCTAATATCAAATCTAAATCTCCCTTGCATCCTGTTAAATCTAGTACTCCCCATGTCCACTCTCAGTGAACATCAAGGCAACATATTTTCATCCTCTTTACAGTAAGATTTGAAGGCTGTTACCCTGCTCCCTTCAAACCTATCTATCTTCTCCTCACTAGACTAAACAATCCCAAACTCTTTCAATCTCCCCTCACAGGTCAGGTTTTATAAATCTCTAAACATCCTTGTTGGTGTCACAGGGCTTTCTATTTCATTTATGTCTTTCCTAAAAGGTGATGTCCAGTTTCTGGATGCAACACTTTCTGAGAAGTCTCCAGTGCCATGAAGTTACCACCCAACCCTTCCCTTTCACACCCCCATGGGTGTCATTTGTGGGTGTCATTGTGGTCACCTGGGCTGTGCTTACCTCCAGGTCTCTTCTGCTTCCTGGTTGGTCACCCCCTGTTTCAGTACAAGTCCTTTTGACCTCCTAGCACTTTGCATGTATCTCTCTTTTGTTCCATTTGTTGATTCTGGAAAACTTCTCCGATTTTTCATAGCGATTTTGAATTTTAATCCTGGGCCCCAATATGCTCGCAATCCTCCTGGCTTAGTGTGATGGGCCGATTTTATAAGCATACTTTATTCCATTATCCAAGTTACTAATGAAAATATCAAACTGAAACAGGCCCTGAACAGACCCCGGGTGACCCTATTAAAAATGAATTTTCAGTTTGATGACAAACCGTGATAAGTTCAGCATGTTTTTCCACCACTTGTGCACCCACTGCCTAATGATTTCACCTAGCCTGTATTTCCTTAGCTGTCTAGGAGAACACCATGGGAATGCATTCAAATGCCCCACTCAATAGGGGCAATTGCTATTTTAAAACTGTAAAAAAATGAATTGTTAAATACATTTTTTCTTTCTGCTGATCAGTGCTGGGGTCTGCAATGATCATGAGTCTAATGTTACCAGCAAGCACCCAAGGAAACAGCTAAGAAGGGAAGAGCAGAGCAAGGCAGCGTCCCGTATGGGAAGCAGCAGCCTATACCGAGGCACCTTCCCTCATCCTGATCCACACCTGGGTCCATACATACATAGGCCACTCCAAACCAAAACCCAACACCTCTGGCAGTCAGCAGTGAGAGCAGAAGTACTCTCAGACTCAGAAAGGCCGAGGAATGCCATACTGTTGTTATTTCAAGGTAAAAATCATTATCCTTTATTCAAGAAAGGAGTAGCATTTCCATGCAGCCCTCACGTGCATTTTGGGGAAACCTCCAACAATGGGAGATCCCTCAAAGGGAGGAGAAATGTCCTCCTGGGAGAGCATAGGAGAAGGTTCTCCATGCTCTTCAGGCTCAGGCTTGAACAAGATGCTCCAGGATTGACAGAACTTTGTTATAAGGGAAGAGAAAAATAATTTTTAATACACATTTTGGTTGCCCAGGGCCGGGTGTATATCGGGTGCCATGGTGGCTTCTGCAGCCACAGGATTTGGAGCAGAGTCTTTTCTGCTGGTAGCTCTGGGCTATGTATATTACACCTTTACATTCAATTTGATACTGCCTTTAGCCTGCTGGCCCCCTGCCAGCACAGCTGCAGAGAAGTTGGGGAAGTTTGCCATAATTTGCTTGGGAATTCTTGTGGAAAGCAAGTTTCACCTACTGCAGTGGAGGTGGATAGGTTTAAGGGGTTTGGGTTTCTCTTTGTCCTGAAATGTTCATCCTCACTTAAAATCAGAAGTACGGTGGAGTTTAAAATTAAAATATTCCAGCTTCAACATACAGGATAACTGGAATTCAGTGTTTAAGACCGCAGAAAATGCACTGAGCTCATGCCCCACATTAAGACAAAGTAAATGTTACTTTAGCCATGATCCCATAGATGTTGCTAACACCAGTGAAACAGATGCTCTCAACCCAGATTTTGGTGGGTACCTTCAAAAAGCGGCAAGATAGGTGTCCTAGTCACTCCTCAGCCAGCAGCACCAGCTCAGCCTGTGTGGGGCTTAAGGCAGCATTGCCTATGCACTGCCTGGCCAGCAGCCAGCCTTCCCCAGGCTTCAAGTGAAATCCCTGTGCTAAAACCTCTGCTGGCACCAAAAGCCCAAACTGCTACACTCTTCAAATGCAATAGGGGTCTACCAAGTCTAGAGGAAGAGGACTGCAAGGGTATAGACAATTAAAGATAGAGACACAGTGGGCTTTTATCTGTGTCCTATCAGGAAAAGCAATGTTTTAGGTTTTCAAGAATACCCTAACTCAGCATTTTGCTGCAGCAGGGTGGTCACTGGTCTTTGGACTGCAGCCCAGCCAAACAGAATGGAGCTTTTCATCAGTTAAAATCCAAGAAGGGAATAATGATCTCAGAGTTTTGTATTTATCATTGGACTTGGCCTGCTGACCCTCCTAAGGAAAGGCAATGACTTGAAGCAGTTCTCACAAAGCCAAGGCCTAAATGGTTGCAGTAAAAATTAATTTTATCCTGATCCTTTTTTTTTTTCCCAAGATACACGATTTCTATTATGCTTGGATAAATTCTGCCCCCACTAGTTCTCTCAGAATGGTCAATGCAGCTCTCTGCATTGCAGAGCTATGCTGGCCCAAAGATGTCACTCTCTTGGCAATGGCTCACACAGCCCCAGATGGGGCTATGTGGAGTTATGTGGAATTATGTATGATTCAGCAGCAACAAGTGTGAAAAGACTGAGATCGCTGGTGCTCACCCTTCATCAACCTTTTCGTATTCCTGGCACTCCCTGTGAGCATTGCTGGCTGCAGATATTTAAGGAGCAAAAAGAGCAAGTACTGAAGTTAACTTTGGGTGGTTTAGTTTTTTTTTCATTTAGCATTTTTCCTTCTCCTTTTTTCATTTAGGCAGATATTTATGCTTCTGTGGACATGAAGCAAGCACTGTGCAGTGATGAGCAATAAACTTTTCCGCCTTACCCAAGAAAACATGTGGGGTTTGGGTGGTGAAAGAATAGGGTTTTTTCTGTCATGCAGTGGATTCACATTCAGCATTCAGCCCAAGCACTGGCTGAAGTGATAAGGTATCTTATGTGTTCCCCTTTACAAGCTGGACTATGCCAAGAGATCTCTGCATTTTTGTCAAAAGGCGGGACATTATTGGTCTCTGAAAACCTAAAGACCTTCCCATAAAAAAACCCCAAATCATAACATTAAAAAAATCCTCTCTAAGATTAAGGGATTTCTATGCTTCCTGGTACAGCTATGGAAAATGGAGAAAAATCCCTTCCATGCTATGCCTACAAAAGCATTCTACAAGATCCCTTTATGCCTTCTGCAGCTCAAAGCTCCATGTCTCTTCCTTCTAGTATAATTCTTGTGGTATGAAACAGGGGCAAGATCTAGGCCACCTAAAACACAACTAAACTGGGACTTTAGACTCAAAAATCCACCTAGATCCTAGGCTATGGTTTAGTCTCCAGGGTCACGTCCTCCCAGGAGGTACTTACATTAATCGGGTACTTCCCAGGCCCCTTCTGACATCCATGTGTCCCTCAGGTATAATGGTAATTGTTAATGAATGTTAAATTAATTTGGTGGTGGCTGGAAGTTTTGAGAAGGGGAGTTCAGAGACCGGAACCCGTTACTGTACATCTGCGCTGGCTGCCCCAGCAGAGGTGCCAATGATTAAATGGATGGAGCCTGATCCATCAGCCAAAGACGGTCTCTCCAGGTTCCTAGTGAGCAACACTGCTTGCTGCTAAATGCAGAGCTGAATTCACTTTCAGATGAAAGCAAATTCACCTAAGTTCTAACAGTGAAAGAAATCACATGCTTAGAGACCAATGAGATGTATATTTGATTTTATTCTTCTTTCCCACAACACATATGATTGCTGGAAATTCTTTCTTTCCTGTGCACAGTCTTTTTTTGTTTTCTGTTTATTTGTCCTGATTCAAAGCTAACAGCTGGTTTTACCTATGAGAACCAGCTCACAGATGCACTTCAGGATATAAAGCACATTTATGATAAGACACCTGATAAATCCCTTTATGTTCCATATCTTTCCTGTAAAGCTGGGGAGGGGGTGAGTGAAGAAGGAGAAAAGACCAGCCTTAGGATGATATCATAGCTGTTGGGCACATCTGCCCCAAATTAAATTACCATCTAGAGGGCTTATTTCTCCAACATATTTCTTTTTGGCTTGGAAGGAGACATAAAGCAGTGTATCCCTTCAGTTTGCATTTGGGGAGTCTCTGAAAACTTGGGATCACCCTTCACAGTATGGCAGCAAGATTTACTAGTGCTGAGCCTCTCAGGTGATGATGCTGTACAAGTTGCATGAAAAATGAATCTTTCTTGGTTCCTTGATTAAGTTGTGACTCATAATAAATCTTCTGGAGACATCAAGCCTGTCTTGCTAAAAGCATGAGGGACCTTTGCAAAGCCCTCTAAGAAGGTGTGAGAAAGAGATCTCACCTGTAAGAAGAAAGCTTTCAAAAGTGAACCTGTTTGTATTTAAAAATACCTATTCTTCATCTTTCACACTAAACTCTACGTGCATACTAGAATTGGAAGACAAAAATGCAAAATTCATAGAAATAAACAAAAATGCTTCAACACAGCAAAGATGAAACACTTGCAAATAGACTGCTTTGTCTGCTGCAATACCCCCTCCCCCCTAGAAAAGTAACTGGAAAAATAAGGAAAAGGAGAACATGAAGGGAAACTATTTTTTTTAATACTTTTTATGTGATCTGTTCCTAGGAAGGCACTCAGACTATATGTCTTGTGGGTGATAAAGAAGAGGGGAATGCTGCTGCAGACAAAACCTCTGTCCTCTTGCTCCCTTGTAGCGCCAACTGCAGGTGTCCCCAGTGTGCTCATGGTGGCAAAGCCCTGTGTGACAAGGGAGCTGCTTCTTTTGTCTTTGGTATCTGTTCCTGAGCAGGCCCCATGGACTCAGTGGCCATGACAAGGCTGTGTGTGTGTGTGGCATGGGCTGCATAGAAGGGGAAGATGCAGCACATGCCACGCACATGCTCAGCTTTATAACTGCCCGGGCAACCTGAGTGCTGAACAGTCACGCTGGCATCATTTTACAAGAGCTTCACTAAAATCCATGAACCTGTCATTTGTCTGTGGCAGGTACTTAGAAATCTGGCAAAAATACCCCAAAATGCCTCTTTCAAAGCACCTGCCAAAAGCATCCAAACAGCAAAACCTTTCAGCCCATCTAGAAACCATGTCCCCATTTTTCTAGCACAGTTGGTGGAGTTATGTTGATTTACACCAGCTGAGGAACTGTTCCTATATTTTCACCTGGTTCCTGAAGATTTATAAACTAATTCCCTGCAAAGCATTATAATGAAAAAAAAAATTGTCTATCTGGGCCCACAAGCCCTATTTCATAAGTGAGTTTTCTCAGCCTTGATGGGTCAGATCTTACAGAGAGGACGATACATCCAGGGCTGTCATGTAAATCATTTCCTTTTGAATACTTATGTCTAATCAACTTCAGACCTCGTTTTGGACACATTGTATGTTTCATAAACTGAAGAACTCTCTCTGATGAAATCCTTGCCTCCTGACCCCAAAATACATCTGAACAAAATTGTCCCATCAGGAGTTCAGATAATTGCTTGGCTTTTCCTGTCAGTCATAAACCAGACAGATGCAACTTTTTTGGACATTTCCCCACACTTTAATGTGCTTTTCAAACATATTCCAAACAGCATAGGAGAACAAAAATGGTTGCTTTTATAAATGTGTGGTACTTCGTATACTTAAGCAAAGAAATCAGAGACTCTCTTTGCTGGTGCCATATGTATTATTGTGTGATAAAAATTTACCAGCATGTAGTTCTGCAATTATTGTTCTTACAGCTCCATTAGTCTTAAATTTTATTTATGTACTGTGGGCTTTTTTCTTTCACTGGAACTCCCAGGCTCTCCCATTTCTTGCGCCAAAGCTTACAAAGCACCAAGTAGTCCAAGTACAATTTGAAGACTTGATCTTTCACATGCCCAGAGAGAGTGTGTTTAAGAGCAGACTTTCTGCTCTCACCCACAAAATCCTTTAGGATCCTCAACTGTGTGGCTCTATGGATCCAGCAAAGATGGCCAGTGGCTGACCCAGCAGGACACAGCACTGAGGGAGGTTCAGACTCGCTGCCTGGCCATGGACGCTTCCACCTCACAGCTTACCACAGGGAGAAGCCAAAGTCCTCACTGGGAGCTGATCCGGGACACTGCTGAAGAACTGGGGTTGTCAGCAAGGCATGGAAGGCACAGCATGGACTCAGCAAAAGCATGTGGGAAGTTTTCTATTGACTGCTGAGGGGACCACGATTTTCTGCTCCCAGCTGTCTTTGACAGCCTGCCAGTGTACAAAGGAGAGCTTGGAGAGGTGAGAAAAACTTTCTGGAGGAAGCCTGAAACATTTCTGCTGGTGAAAGGCAAGTCACCCCATGCACTTGGATGGAGCTAAATCCTGAACAATGAGAAGCATTACAAATATTCAGACATCACAGACAAGGGTTTACAGAGATCACAGTCTGGAGTTGAAAGCCTGTGAATTCCTCAAGGAGAAGGTGTGGTCTGGGGCAGTGCATGTGAGCCAAGAACTTTCCAAGTGCCTCTGCAGCTCTCAACATCCGATGAGAAGATTAGGTTCATGGGCAAAACACATTGGGAAAATGGAAAGCAGGCTGCTATATTCATCAGTAGGTTGAAAGAAGAAAATGTATGTGCATGTTAGAAAAAAAAATCATTCAAAGTTCATTCTACATCAAGAATAAATCTTTCAAGGAGTGGAAAACGGCAACCTGCAGGGCTTAGGTGCCGTAGAAGAACCTTACTTCTGCACCTGAGCCTTGGCTGTGCAAGTAGAAGTGCAGAACCTTATGTGTCATCTCACAGACCATTTGGATGCTAAGCCTGTGTGTCTATGGTTCCTGCAGACAGACAGGCTGTTAGACATCACTATGCCTGCTTGAGGTGTCAGACTCTTGGTGGTTTGCTGGAAGTCATTGCTACCTAGCAGGGGCAACACAACAGAATATAACCTGCCTCTATCTGCCACAATTGTGGTCTAGCACTTTTACACCATCATGAAAGAGTAATCTGGAAACTCAAGTGGTGTTTCTGATACTGATTAGTGACACACAGGGCAGAGTTTTGGCTTCAGCACAGCCTCATGAGAATATGCGCTCGTGTTTCAGATCTGTATCTGAAGCTCATGCTGGCTTTATCATTTTGTAGTGTACCTTTGAGAGCCTATGATTTCAGGCAGAACTCTCACAGGGTTTATAAACTGTCCTGTGAGGATGTGGAAAAAAAGCATGAATCATAGGAAAGTTTGCATCCTCTGCAGGAACACCTGCAGTGAAGGCTGCATGAGTCCCTTGGGCAGCTGCTGGACCCATCAGATTGCCAGTGGTCACGGACCAGCACACACTGAGCTGCTTTTCTCCAAACCTTTCACTTTTCCAGGACTTACAATAAGTGTAGGAAAATAACTTTCGATTTTTTACATCCCCGCATTTCTCTAGTTCATTACTGTAAGAAAAACCCTGATCCCATCATCCCCCTATGCTGTGAGATTTCCAGGTTGGATTGCCACTGTTTCAACCTCTGCCTCTCCTCTTCCCCCTCAGGGGGCTCTCTGTAGCTGCTTCATGTCTCTGCTGTCATTTCTGCAAGGCAAGCATCATGTGGGAAAATTTGTCTGCAGGCTGCTGCATTAGGGACAGGACTGAGCACACGGAACAAATGAACACAGAAAGCTCGGAAATTTTTTGGAAGTGGATGCACCCCAGCCTTACCCCAGGGAATGGAAACATAATTGAGGGAACCGACGTCGAAAAGGCCTGTCACAGCGGCGCTCAGGGACACTCCGAGCAGTGTGCGTGACTGTGTGTGCGCCCGTCTGTCACAAGTGGAGTCACAGCTCGGAGACCCCCCGGAGGGGCGGGGGGGCTCCCCCGGGGCCGGCGGCGCGGCGCGCTTCAGCCGCCAGGTGGCGCTGTCGTCCCGGGCACGGCCCGGCCGCCCCTCGGCGGCGCCGGGAATGGGAGAGGGAGGAGGGAAAAGGAGGGAGGGAGGGAGGGAGGGAGGGAGGCTGCCTGGGAGCCGGGAGGGGAGCAGGGACGCTCCCTTGGCTCACCCTTGGCCTTAAGGGGGGAAATTCTGCTCAGAGCCCAAGTGCCAGTCCAACAGAGCGCATTCCGAGTCACCCACTGGTGACACCCGTCAGGTCTGAGCACGATCCTTTTTTTCACTCGAACATCTCCCTCTGAGGATGTTCATTCATAGGCTGCCCGGGTTTTCACTTGGGTCCTGCTAGTTCTTTTTGAGTAATGCATGGAATGACTCGGTGATCCTCCCGTAGGACCCCTGAGGAGGCAATTTCTCTTGGAATAGAAGTAAAAACCTTATCCCTGCCCAGTGCCTTTGAAATACATCATGTATTTTAATAACAGTGGTTTGGTCCTACTAGTAACTAGTCCTCCATAGACAAGCATGTTTCTTGGCTCTTCTCTCTGATCACTTAACCTGTGCTGGTGGCTCTGAGCTCACATCAGTGCTCAAAGTACATGCATCAGCTTCACAATATCATTTGGAAACGGCTTACTTCAGTTCAGAGACTTCTGGCAGTGAAGCAATCATACCATTCAGAAGTCCTTCATAGTCCAGACATGTTCACCCAAAATCAGAGACTAGATCTCCATCTCAGGTCTCAGCAGTAACCAAGCCCAACCAGTGTTTTATCACTCACCAGTTCTCTCCATAGCTCACTGCTACAGGCACTGCCAGGTGATGTGCTCCACTCCCTTCCCAGGCACCTTGGCAAAGGGCAGCCTGTGACCTTTTCCAACCACCATCAGCTAATGTTTATTTTGGCCCTTCTACAGGTGTTTCCAAACTACTTTTGTGGGAGAAATGTGGAAAACATTATTTAGGGCAACCCGTTGAAGGAATCAGGAGACTGAAGGTGAAAACTCCGCAGGCTGACATCTGCTCTTTTTGCAGCTTCAGTGCTCCATCCTGCCTTGCTCTGAGCCTTGCTATGAGTGTGCAGTGCTGAGTCCCTCAAGAGGGGCAAGACCCATCTACAGTCCTCAAAACAGGGGCTTAGGAGTTTATCCAGAATGCAACCTCTGTTCTGGAAAACCTGTGACTTCAGAGACAACTGGGATTTGGAGAGGCTGAAAATGCAGCAAGAGCAGCAGATTTTCTTCAGATGTGTGGATTTTTTTGTAGGCTTCATGAGCCATCAGTAAATGAAAAATTAAGTTATTTTAATAAACAAACAAGCACATGTAACCATTGGAAGGTGAAGTCAGAAGTTTGCCGTTGATTTGCATTTTAACAGACACAGAAATTACAACAAACTGAGGAAACTTGCTTGTTTGTAAGGCTGCCTGAGCAAAGTCATACAAATCAGACAGAGAGCCATCAAACTTAGTTATGCTGAACAATATCCCATTACTCCCTGGATGAATAAGCCAGTCCTCACTGGAGCTATCAAGGAATACAATTCCAGTAAGTTATATATAATTCTGAACTTGTTTTCTAAACATATGCTTTTCTTAGAGGGTAGGAAGTCAATTACATTATTTTTGGCAATGCTCTCCATTTCTATAGTTCTGATAGAGCTCAGTCTGTGAAATGTTTCTTCAGCTACCTCAAAGCAAGTGATGACATTACCAAGAAGAGCAAAATAAATGTATATAAGGGAAAGCCTGGGCTGTGATTATATACAATGAAATGGAAGATGCCCAGACAAACATTAAAATATTTCTGTTGACTTACCCTGGAATTTAGTCCTGTTGCTGAAGAACTACTGTGGCATTTCAGGCACAAATGAGTCCTGATGAATTGTGAGGCAAAATTTGATTTTGATTAATTGTTTGGTAAGTTCTGAAAATTGCATACACGCTGGGGAAGTCTCCTTATAACATGCATTTCTCTGGTTTCCATTCCTTGTCGTGCTGCTGTTGGGGATATTGAACACCTCCTGTTGTGGAATCCCTGCCCTGGGAAAAGGACGATGTCAACCAAGCACATGCAGTGCTGAGATTTATAGAGAAGTAAAGACAACTTCTGATATTAAGCAAAGAAAGCTGAGCTGGATAAAGAGCTTGCTTGAGTAAAATGAAGCCTTTTTTTTTTTCCCTTTTTTTCTCTCTTTCTTTCTTAAGCTTAACAAAAAAGAAAAATGGAAAATCCCCACTGATTGCATCCAGCTGTTAAAATTTTATGATACCAAGATCCCCAGTTGTCATGACCACTTCATGTAGTTTAATATGCAGTCGTATTCTTTTCAGTTTCATTTTCTTCCCCAACTTTAGTTAATAAAACACCTTTCAGACAGCCTGTTCTTAGCAGTTATAGAGTGCCTGGTCTTCTTTTATAAAGAGGAGAAATGTGTGCGGCTTTAAGAACTAATTCATATACACACACCCGGGTCATTACCTGTGGGATACCTTGGCACATGAGAAAGTTAAACTGCAACAATAATTCCCATTAATGTCAGTGAGAGCAACACTGATGTGTTTCCTTGTGCGAAGAAGATGCGGGCTGAACGGCAGCAGCTCTATTTTGATCACAGTAGACCAGCCCCACAATAAAAAGGTCAGCTCTCTGCCCCAGCCAAGACTCCCCTTGCCTGTGGATGGCTTTGGGCTCTGGCCCAAAATGAATAAATCTCTCCAAACTCCGGAAATTCAGAGGCAAACCAACACCTCCCGAACTATTGCATATTTATTCTCTGTTCATCCGCAGCAAGCATGGGGGTTGTTATCTGCACTGTTTGCACAGTTTCAGCTTGGTTTTTCTAAAGGGCTTTTTTGCTGCTTGATTAGCATGGATAAAATACCCAGGATAAAGGCCATGCTCACATTTTCTTGTTGTAAATGCAGTAATACCCTTACTCTGCCGTCACTCTCAGTTCCTTCCTGCCTCACTGGTGTTAGCCCACACCAGCAGCCATGGACATGGTAGGAGTGTGATTCTCTGTGCCGGGGCAGCATTGGCATCTGTGGGGAGAAAAGATATTCCAATATCCATTTCTGCTTTAGAGCTCTTTGTTTGCTGTGGCACACTGGTGTTGCTCTGGCTTGTTACCACTCCTCATATATAGAAAAAAACCTGCTGCACATTAAGAAAGAATAAGTGTACACATCAGTAGCTCCAGGATCAGACCAGCTGATTTAATTAATCCCAGAAAAGGCATTTCATATAAGGGAATCCAGAATTATGATTAAGCTGCAAAGGAAATGAAATATGCTATGCATGAGAGGTTTTTGCTGTGCTCTAGCTGGTGAATGCTTCTTTTTGAGCCTTTGCATTCTTTTGTATGAGTCTTTTGCATTTGTGGTGTTGAAAATGGTTTGGGGAATCTATTTAATGATGTAGTTTTATGTAAAAGGTGACCACATATACTGCACTAAATATAAAGCAGTCAGAAAAACTGAAAATAAACTGGTTTGGTTTCCTAAGAAGTAGTACTGATAAACACTTCGGTCAACCAATGCATTTTGTGGACAATGTTTAAGGAAACATTAGCTTCCAACATGCTTAGCTTGAGGAAGCTTTATCCTCCCTATGCCAGTATTTATAGTCATAGTTTAATAGGAAGCCTCTAATGTTAACATCTTATTGCTTGTTTAATCATCTTTTACTCAGCAAAATAGCCAAGTTAATTTGGGACTAGGAGAGGATGTGGACACCACAGCTGGCTGCAGTAGGAGCATGGAAGCTCTCGGTGGCAGCTGGCAGGGATGGGGCTGTGTGCTGTAACACTGCCCCTTGGAGAAATACTTCGTGTTTCTCCAAGGCAAGTCATCAGCTTCTCTTTGCTGTGCCTGTCTCTCATGCTGTACGAGGAATAGCAAAAGCAACTTTTTAAATCACAGAGATTTTAAAATAAAAAAAAAAAAAAAAAAGAAATATCAAGGGAAAGGAACACTTGCGGCATGTGAGCATGTTTTCTGAGACGGAGTTGAATTCACATTGAGCGTGCCCCTTTATTCAGTAGGGAATATCCAGCTGATAGCTAACCTTTCGATATAAACCCACTACTAGCCTGCCTTTTCCTCTCCTTCCTTGATCCCCTCCTCTTCCCATCTATGCATTTCACTCCTTCCTCAGTAAACCAAACAAAAAAGAGAAGAGGGGGGGGAAAAGGTGGAATTCAGTTCAGTCTGCACCTCTCCTTCCCCTGCACCTATCCTCAGGCATAACCTCCATGGACCAGGGAACATCCCAAGCCTGAGGACTGCCGCAGCTCATCTCCTTCCAACACCAAAGTGTTGCCAAGGTCAACATAAATTTTGTAATTCCCAGGAGTTTGATTTATTTGCCAGGGGCTGCTCCATTGGCATGCCCCTGGTTTGGGTCTGTATGCAATGATTCTTCTGCATTGCTCCTAAAGGGTTTCTTTAGGGGAAGTGGCTGTGAAGGCAGTAAGTAACACCCAGTGGACTCAGCAGAGCTGGCACTGGTAGACTGCTTTGAACTGCATAAGTGTAAGGAAAAATTAAATTTTTCCTACCAAGAAAAAAGTAAACAGCAGTGGTATGGTGGGAAGCAGATCCTGTCCTGAAGTATTTGCAGTTGAAACAAGGATTGAGGCAGAAATAACAGTAAGAAGAGATGTAGTGACACTCCTGAGGTAGTGTGAGTATAGGTGAGATTGGTACACACGTCACTGTGGTCTTAGGTAAGCTGCTTGTCTGCATTCTGGAATTGGTAGCAGAACAGTAAATGAGACATCTTGAAGTCATCTCAGGGTCTGTCAGAAAACCCAGCTACCGTGCCACAAGTGGCCATGCAGTGTTGAGGTGATAAGAGGGAAGTTAGGGAAAAGAGAGGAGCGAGAAAGGAATTGTAAAATAAAAGTATGCAAATAAATTTCTTTGTGCTGTTAGGCCAGACTGTGATGATGCAACACTTAGTACAGATACCTTCATCTTCTTTAAAAAGGAATTTGCTGTATGTCCTTGTCCCTCTCCAGTCAGAACGTGTGGTTGTGATAATTCGTGACAGCGAGCATCATTTACTAGCAATAGCCTGAGTGAAGCCAAAGCTGGAAGACTGAGCTGAGGTAGTTACCCCCAAAAAAACCCAAACACACAGTTAAATCTAGCTTATCAAAACTATAAGTATCTTTACATGGAATGAAAAAGTGCAAGAAATGTCTGCAAATTATTTCACATTTTTATAAGATCAGAAGTTACTATGCATATAAGAGCTCCTGCATTCACTGAAGCAGAGAGCAGCCCTAGACATATGGTCACTCAGTATTAAAGACAACAAATAATGTAATTCAGCCCATAAATGCAGGGCTGAATCCTGCTGGATCTGAGTTCCTTTTGTGTCCTACAGAATTAGGAATTTTGGATATCAAAGAAGAAATGTTGAGTATCCTCTGGGGCTGGTTCGTAGCCTTGTGGAAAGTCAGACTAAAAAGAAAACAGCAAATTTAAGTGCCACTGAATTCCTGAGAACAAAGAAAACTGCATTGAAGCAATAGCCTTTCACTTTTACACCCGTAAGAGCTGAAATGAGCAGGCACTGAAGTGGTAAGCAGTTGTCATCCTGCCACCGGCAACAAGATATGCACTCTTTAGAAACTACAGAAATTGTCTGATTTAGCAATGTAGCTGAACAAATTAGAAATGATAGTATGAGTGGGGGTTCGGTTTATATAGCTGGAGCTCCGAGACAGAAATACAGATTATGACAGGTTAATGGGAACTGTGACATTCCCTACACATGTAAATAAACACTGAATTTGAGAACCTCTGTTTTCCCCAAGCACTAGTAAATAAAAGTATAACAGAGACCTCATGTAAAGTAACCATATGCTTATAATTATACAAACATTGTAGATCCCCTGTGTGAAATTTCACATCTTTATTGCATCTATTTTAATGTTTACAAAGTTAGCAGTAATTTTTCAGACCCAAATTTATCCTAAACAGGAAAAACAATTTCCTACACCATTTTAGTTTTCTACATCAGAGCAAATGAAAGCAGAACCACTCTTGCAAACCTCTTCCCTTTCTCCTGATCTATGTGCCACAGTTTGTTTCCCTGATGTCAGGATATGTTTTGGTGCACTAAGAATGCAGGAGTGGCTTCGTTCTTCGTGCCCATATATTAAATTTTTAACTGTGAGTGAGAGACAATATGGTTCTAATCTACGACAGCGACAAAAATGCAGAGAGCTTGCAGAGAAGCAAAGTTGCCACTGGTTTGTGGCAAAATAAAACACTGTAAAAAGCAACAGCGGTGCGTAGGGTTAGCCCTGCTCCTTCTCATGACTTTTCTTGTGAAAAGACTAACCACCAAAAGCAGGAGCAAAAGGAAGAGAAATGGGAAAACCTGTCCTCATGCTGTGGGGCTGCACAAGCCTCCACTGAGCTGGAACGCAGAGGACTTGCCTGGAAGAGCCCTGTGGGCTGTGAGGCGCTGGGAGAGGTGCAGATCCCTTGTGGGATGCTTGGAAAGTGAAACTGAACTTTCTTTGGAGGACCACAATGTGGGAGATAGTTCAGACTCTCCTGAGGCAACCCTATTTATTTGGCTATGCCCCTTTACCTCCTGTTAGCTTGCACACCATAGTTTTGGCAGTTAAAAATCTTGGTCTGCATAGACTTTTGAGGTTTATGTTGACAGTTTGGAGATGGGGTAGGCTGAAATAAATACGTTCAGAAAAAAAAATCATGGGTTTTCCATATTAAGAAAAAAAGGAAAAAAAATATATATTTGGCTAATGTGATGGTTCAGGATGCAGGCAGCAGAGAAGGGAGCTTGGTGCTCCATCCCAGAAGATGCTCTCAGCCAAGATCAGGGCAGCCCAGCCAGCAGGGAGGCAGGGAGAGGAGCTGGCACCTTACCCAGGAGGGAAAGTCCACCTGGGGAAGGGGAAACAATGCCCGGGTCAAAATATACCTACTGAAAATAAATATTCCTGCCAGTATGAAGCACTGAAACCCAAGCTTTTCAGGAGCACTGCAGCAAGGAAGTAGAGGTGCTAAAAATGTTGAGGCTAAAAGCGATGGGAATTTAATGCTTCAGAACCAGGGCCTTTGAAAGACAAGTCCTGTTTTGAAAGCCAAGGCTTGTGAAGGCTGGTGTTTTGCTGAAAACCAGCACATATGGACTACACAGGCATTTCAGAAAATGTTGTGCTAACTGCTGTGTGGGTAGGAATCACTACCCCATGATTATGTGGTGTGACCACAGTCTTTTTGAAGCTTTTTGTGGTAAAGGGGGAAAAAGTCCATAGTTTGAGTGGGTACATTTTCTAGTCATCCTAATAAAGAATGATTTTGGTTCACAGAAATAAAAATCCTACAATGGATAGTTCATGTTAAAACAAGCCACAACCTAGATGCAAAAAATAAAAAGATATTAAGAAGGATTGTCTACAAACTGATCGACTCTGTACTAATGCCCCTTATGCACCACCGTAATTCTTACAAATGGCCACAAACCTGAGGTGAAATAAGTGATGCTTAGGTCTTGGATTGACCACTTGTGCAGGGACAAATTTTAACCTCTGACACTCTTCCTCAACATCACTGCTCATGTTATGGTTATAGCAAGAGACATTGCCACTAAACTTCGAGGTGAAAAAAAAATCACCTTTCATTTGCACTGCTTTCTGACTTTCAAATTTGCCTCCATTAATTTTTCTTTTCCCCAGCATAGGAAATTCAGAGAAAGTAAAAAATGTGAAAGATGTGAAAACTGTGCATGCTAGTGCAAGGACATTAATAAAACTGGTTTTAAAACTGCAATTTTGCTGTCTCCAAACTAACATATTTGAAATAAAAAAATAGTTACAAAATATTTATGATGCAATTATAAACTGAAATCCGGCCAACTTTTATTGTTGAGAAAACCGGAAAGAACATAATTTCAAAAAATGCTATTCTTCTTTTCTGGTGGCTGCTATTATTTTACTCTTTTTATTGTTTCTGCCATTATTACGCCCTTTGCTGAGCGCTGAAGGCAGGATCCCAAGTATTTCACAGGCGCTGATTCATTCCATGCTGCCCTGCAAATTGCCCACTCCTGCCTGTAGTTCCCAGGTCCAGTTCCACACAGTTTTCTCAGTGACAATCAAAACTAAAATTTCTTAAGATGGTTTGATATATTCAAGTCCCTCACAGTGACCTGACCGTGTAGCTGCATAGGGTGCCACAAGTGCTGTATCTCCACAGTTCCTTGCACTGTCATTCCCTTAAGTGACTGTCTTAGCAATTAGCTGTATTGAACAATGGCATTGTCTTCCGAAATGGCAAGAGGACACCCTGAGCAACCTAACTCTGAGAGAAAGAGGCAGGAAAGCAACACTGCCTGCTTTATGACTGTTACTACTACCTGTGTGTGTACTACTATCTGGTGAGCAACGCAGTCTTGGGGTGCTATCAGCAGGGTGTCTGCCTCCCTCGGCCTCCACACTGCCTGAAAGGTCACCAGAGCCAGGGGAAAGGCCCCCGTCAGCTGCAGAGGGCTTCAAGTCAGGCTCCTGATAAAAAAGTGAGAGTGAAAAGCAGCCATCCAAGTCAATTTTAGAGAAATGCATTAAAACATGCAAAAACAGCAGGTAGAAATTAAATCAGGCTGATGGAAGTTGCTCTTGAGACCACCCAATCCTTGAAGCTTTGCATTAGTATGAAACCACCTTCCCTTGGGAGAGGAGGAGGCCAAGGGAGGAAAAAGCTGAGAACAAAGAGGGAAGAAGAGAGACAGACTGAGAGACAAAGGCAGGAAGGGAACAGACACTCCAGGAGCAATGAGGGGTCCCTGGAAAACAGCAGGGTGGGAGTGGGAAAGGGCAGCCGTGCAGCAGCAGCACTTTGGACCACAAGGAGGGGATGTGGGAAGTGGGAACAATATCAGAAAAGGAAAATAGGACAATGAAATGCAGCAGGAGAGAAAAGAAAGAGCCTGGGGGTCTAGGGTTGGGCAGAAGTTGATGGAGGAGAAACTGGAGCTGGGCAGCTGATTGGAGATAGTCGACAGGAGTGTGGAATAAGCGAATAGGGCACAAAAAGGGCAGAAGGAAACAAAAAAAAAAGTGATGATAAAGTGCCAGAAGTAACTGGGTCATGGCTAGAAAAAAATAGCGAAAATGCTAAGTACAGAGCAGAAAGGATGGAAGTGGCAAAGGGCAGCAGAAGTAACAAAAGTGAGGCATCAGAAAAGTGAAGCCAAAGGGACAGGAGGAAAGGGGAAGGTCTCAGTGCAGAAAGCAGCTGATGAAAAGGGAGGGAAATGGTCAAGAGGATATCTGTGAAGCCAGAGGATAGGCCAGAGGATTGAAAGCGCAATAAATAAAATGGGGTGAAAAAATGGGATGAAATGATGCAGGAATTGTTTTTGCAGAACACTTGCCTCATTTCTGCACTGTCACTGATACTCTTTTGTAGCCCTGCCTCTTCACAGTTCATCTGCCAGCACCTTGCAGTACATCTGTCCTACTAAAAAGAAGCCAAGGCAATGATGGACCCTGTTCTCTAATCCCAGCTATATGATGTGTCTCACATCTACATGGTCACATCCGAATGGCCGTCTGGGGAGAGCACCTGGCACAAGCCATAACTTGTAACAGGCCTGGGTACCAGCTGGGAAAGCACTTGTTGGCATGGGCCAAAATCACACCAGGGAGCTCTCTAAGCCATGCATGGAGGGTTGCAGGACCTTCTGTCTCGGAATTATCTTTTTCCCTAGTAGAGATGCAGCCTGGGTCACTTGGAACGTGAGTCCTTCACTTGCTTTGAACGTTCCCCTCATGCTCTTCATCTCCCCCAGAATCTCTCCCTAGGAGCTGGGGAGAACAGTGGGATTGAGGACCCTACAGGCAAGCTGGGACCTGCCAAGCTAGATACCTGCTCCATATGCCCTGTCAGGGTCTGCCTGATCTCACTGATGCTGTGTTGCACTGGGAGTGGTGCCAAAATCCAGGTATGAATCTCTCTCTCGGTGGAAAATGAGAACAGGGAAGAAAAAGACAAGAATGTCCAACGTATGAAGAACAGCACCTGATGGAGGAGCGTGGTCTCCATGTGGGGTGAAAGCCGGATTCCTTTTATTTACTATGGACCAAGCTTTCATGGCTAAATGCACATGACCTCTTGCTGCAATGAGAGGAAAATCCACCAGTGGCAGAGCTGGGGCAGATAGGAGAGGTAGGAAGAACTAGAAAATGGGAGATCAGGAAAGGAGAGGAGGGAAGCTTGGCATAGGGCAAAGAAAAGCCACACTGGGAAGCAGAGGAGGGTGGTTTGTGGCTGCCTGCAGCAGCACTGACATGGTTCAGGCAGGAGGATGAGAAGGTGAAGAGAAAGTAAATAGTGATCAGGACAGATAGGGTAACGCAAGTGTGTTACCACGGCTTTGAACCGTGGACAGGTGCTTGGGTGAAACCATTGGAGAGGTGACACTACTCTTATGCTGCAGGATGCACCTCTGAAAAGCCAAATTGAAAGGGGTGGGTGAATATTTGAATACTCGTACTTCTGCTTCACTGCTGTCTTCTTCATGATCAGTGCAAGGCAAATCTGTGCCCTGCTTTGAGGAGTCTTTCTGCCTGCCCCAGGCTGCCCTGATTATCTTGACAGTGCTGCCTGCCCCAGTAGTGCCCCCCAGCACTGCCTTTTCCCAGGCCCCAGGCTGGCACTGTGCTCCTCTCAGACTGGTCCCCTCTTTGGCATCTTTTGCAGACTTTGAGACAAGGAGAATGGTCTCTGGCACTTCCTATGCTTTCTCTTCCTTCTCTGATGGGTGGCAGGGCCTGCCTCAAGGCTGCTCACTAGATGGGCCCTGGCACATCCCAAGGTGAGACACTCTCCACAAAATTCTTTTTCTTGAAAGACCACTGGTTTGTTCCAAGTTCCTGGGCACACAGCCACGGGAATACAGAGAGCCTCAAATAGTCATTAACATCACACGAGTCTGCCCACACCCAAAACTGAAGCACCTGCAAGGCACCTGAACAGATGAAAACATCGGCAGATTGATGAGAAGCGGTACCCGAGGGGTGGCAGCAAGATGTACAGCATCTCTCCCCAGCCTTCGTGTCCACTTCCCGGGTGGCGTCCACAGTAAGGAGAAAGCATAGGGACCCCCAGGCACTCGACCAAGGGGTGTCCCGCCCCGCCGCGGACCGCCCCGCGGGGGCGGGCTGGGTGCCCCCACAGGGCGGTCCGCGGCGGGGCGGTACCCACGGGGCGGGGCGGGCTGCTGCGGGCCGAGCCCGGCCGGGTGCAGTCCCCGCTCCGCGCCACGCCGTCGCGCAGTCCCCGCGCCGCTCCGTGGGCCGCCGGAGCCGCCCGTCGGGCCGCCCTCCCTCTCCCTTCCCACCGCCGCCGCCTCTCGCTATGAATGCACGCCGGGCCCTACTCTCCGCCGCCTTGTTCGCCAGTCTCCTCTGGGATTTACCTTGCTGCCTCCCGGCTTCCCTCCCCGCCGCCTCGGAGCTCGCCGCCTCCTCCAAAGGTGGTCGCAGCCGCAGGGTGCCGCGGTCTCCACGAGAGAACCGCCCGCGGCAAGGGGGACACGCCATGGGCCGGGCGCTCCCACGGGCAGAACCCCACGAGTACATGTTGTCTCTGTTCAGGACTTACTCCATCGCGGAAAAACTGGGCATCAACGCCAGCTTTTTTCAGTCGTCCAAGTCCGCCAACACCATCTCTAGTTTTGTAGACAGGGGACGAGGTAAGTTCTGGCCCCCTCCACGTCCCTCGCCGTCCCGCCGGGGCTGCAGGCGCCCCTTCTTGCGGGGCCTGGTGCTGGGGGAGTCGGGGAGCGCTCTGCAGCGGTCACCGGTGCTGTTCTCCGCCCCGGTATTGCAGAAAAGTGCATATTTTTCGGTGAATTGGGGGACGCGTTGTTTTATTTTAAAGCAAACGGCGCCGTGGCAGCCGTAAGCACTGCTTGTGAGAAACACGCGTGTTCCTCCCCGAATCGTCACGAGGTGGTGGGAAACACGTCCCAGCTTTGCAGGCGCACTTTGGGCGTAAATTCAGTCATGAAAAAAAAGAAAATTAGTATCACTCTTCTGGTTTCTTTCCATCCGCTGGAGAAAGGATCGCTCTTATCGCCGCGGCTGCACGGCAGAAAGAAAGTTCAAACTGACCGAGGGCAAATATCTGCTGCCTGAAGCTGCCCTCGCCTCGGGTCGCGTTATCGGGGTTACCTGGAAGAGCCCCGGCCCCATCCGAGCGCGCTGGGGCTGGGACCGGCCGGCTCCGCTGCGGCCCCGCGGCTTAGTGGGGGGCGGCCGAACTTGACATCTGCTCCGGGGCCGCACCCTTTGAGCCTGGTGTGTACGGGGCTGGTTGTCACCCACCCCCGGTCTGGGACTAGCAGCCGAGGCCGCTCTCCCGGGCCTTCGGCTGCCTCCCCGGAGGAGGGAGGCGGACGTGGCGCCGGGGGCAGCCGGGCCCCACGCCTTGCCCCCGCTCTCCCCGGGCAGCATCGGTGCCGCGGGGCTCCCGGGACCCCTCCATGACCTGCAGCTCTGGCCGGGACGCTCGTACTCGGGGCAGCGGGTGCAGGTTTCTCGCCGATCCAGAGTAAAATTTCCCTTCCATAAAAAACGCCTCCATTTTCCCCCCTTTTTTCTTTTTTTCGTTATTCTGGTTGTGAGCCATTAAGAACAGACTAATTAACAGGTTCTTAATGAAGGTTGTGCTTTCGTTCCTCCCCCTCTCCCAGCTCTGAAGACCCTCCCCTCCGTCCGCGCCCCCCGGGGCCCTCGTGTACCTGCCGGCGGCTGGCAGCGCCGTCCCGCCGCTGCCGGGGCAGCTCGCCCCCCTTCCCCCGCGTCCCAGCCGTTTTAGGGCAAAACGCAGTGCCAGGAAAACTGAGCAGCTCCCTGGAGCTACAGGAGCCGATCGCCCCCCAAACCGAACCGAACCCAAACCGATCCCCTTCTCCGCCTCCCCGAGCCGGAAGCCTCTCCCCGCCCACGGCACCCACGGCTCAGCCCCTTGCCCCATCGCTATCCCCGGCTCGGGGGGGTTCTTAGCCGCGGAAGGAGCTCGGCGGGGCACTTCGCCTCCCGTCCCAGTGCCCGTCGAGCCACTCTGGGCTCGGGAGGGTGCGTGGAAGCGCCCACATTGTGTGCTCCTCACGGTCGGAAGAGCGCAGACGTTTCCGAGGGGAGACGAGACACGGGTTTTCCTATCTGCCTTCGCCTTATGGGGGTTGTTTTCTTCGTCGCTGTTGAAAGCGGGGGTGGGGGGGAAGAGAACTCGCCTTCTAGAAATAAGGTTTCGAAAATTCAGCCGTCAGAAAGGAGCTGGCCCGCTCTTCCTGGCGAAGAGGAAACGGGATGCTAAGTCTGCGAGCTGCAGGAAATGGAGCCGCGCTCGAGATCATCTTATTCTTGATAACCAGAAGAAAGACAGTTAATTTAACAAATTTAGCTCATCTCGCTGCATGTGAGATTCTACTCCAGGGGAAGTGATTTGCTAACAGAAGTCCTGGTTTGATTAAGGAAAAGCCTCACTTTTCCCCGTTGATTTTGATTTGATGTGTCACAGGCTGTGACCTTCTGCTGGACCTTCTGAGGGTTGCTTAGCATCAAGCCACTGATTGGAGTATTTCAACTCAGTGATCTAATTGAGTGTTCATGTCATAACATATCAAATATTGTCTAGTCTCCCATAATGAAGCGAACCAGCCAATGGCACATCACCAAAAAACTTCAAGAGAGCTTCCGTTCCTCTGAAGTGGTAGCTATTTTACTGCCCACCTCCCCGTGGGCTCCTAGCCCAGTTAATTGGCGAGCTGGAGTTGTGCTGATGGTGAACAGTCTTTGCTCAGGGAAAACGGGGAAGGGGATCAGAGTTTCTGTCAATTCATTTGCAGACAATATAGCTGCCCAAATTGACCCAATTAGATGAGCTGCTCTTTACCTAAGCGGCAGCTCCCAGGGGAGACGACGGTGGTTGTCCCACCTGCCGCACGCCATCCTTCATGGCAGCATTTAGGGGGGACAGCAGCCCGGAGAGAAGCGTGAGACAACTTTTAGTCCTGCCGAGAATACCCTTCCCTTACGACGTGGGCTGCTGTGCCTGCATGTCCGTGAGAGGGTCCGGAGGGACAGGCAGCTCGGCCGCAGCAGTCCCAAGCCCGCCCGTCCCACCGTACTCCGAGGCTTCGGTGTGGACACTGACAAATGCTTCCCTTCGCCTCTTGTTTCTTCCCTTCCCGCTTGAAGCTAATAAGATCGTTTTCAGGGTAGCTCGAGAAGGAGTGAAGCCACACTACTGTATAATATATATATAATTTTTTCCCCATCGGTAAAAAAAGAGCGCAGAAAGGGGGTAAAGGGTTTGCTATTCTCCCCTCTCCACCCCCTCCCGCCCCCCACTCGCTCCCCCTTGTTACGGTCGCAAGATCAGACAGGACCTAGCTGAATGTAGGAAAATTACTGTTGGCACATGAAGTAACTCATTAAAACGCAGATGGTGCTCTCACTGGCCTCAGGACCCCCAGCATTGGAGCTCCACAGTAAGGCAGGACAATTAGGAGCTGCGAGGACTCCACCAGGCAGGGGAAAAAAAAAAAGGATAGAGCGGGAGGGAGCTGGAGAAGGGAGCTATAAACAAGCAATTCCATGGCTAGCAAGAAACGCGGCACGACTCGGAACAAACCGAAAACAAAAAGGAAATAGCCAGGGTGCGAGGGAGCGCGATTTTCGAAGGGATCTCCCGTGGGAAGGGAGTGCCACAAGGGCCGGCTGCCGCGGGTGCCCCTCGCCTCTCCCTTTTGTGTCTGCAGAGCTGCCCGCAGACACGGGACCGCGGCCGCATGCGAAATGTTCCGCTCCGCGCCTAAGGGACGGGGAAGTCGAAATAGGTCGAGATCGTCTCCTTTTTCCCTCCCCGTTTTCTTTGTGCAGTTTCTCGTTCCAGTTAGGAGGGCAGCTGATTTGGATGGGCAGGGGTCCGACCATCGTTATTTTGCTCTTGCCAGGAAGGTCGGGAGGGGGGTGAATAGAGGGGCAGGACAAAAGGGGGATCCTGTGTGCAGAGAAACTGGAAATGGCCCGGCTGTGCATGTGGCAGAAGAAAAGAGTGTAAATCCCACTTGAAGTTCATCTAGTGCAACGTAGTTATGCAAAACAGCGGGTTTCTGGGTGGACCGAAAGCTGCAATGTAGTGTAATCTCTGCAGCGCCTTTGCCCAGGCAATGTTGTCGTTGGCAGAAGGAAAATGAAAAATAAGCAGGGAAGTATTTTAATGGGGAAGGAGGGAATTCACAACTGTTAATTATTTGGTGACCTTGTATTCGATTTGTTTGAGACCCTTATAAAAACACTAATGCAGACCAGACGGCCGGAGCGCGGCAGCCGCTCCTCATCCCCGCCGTGCGCCCGGGGAAGGAGCGGGCGGCCCGGCCCGGCCCCGGCGTCCGCGGAGCCGGCGGGACGGGGGCAGCGAGAAGCGGGCGGCGGCTCCGCGCTGCCTGCGCCGGAGGGGTGTTCCGGGGGTCGATGTTTTACCCCCCGCGCTGCAGCAGCTGCAGGAGGGAGCGGAGCGCAGCGTCCCCTCAGCAGCCGCGGCGGCACCTCTCGCCTCTTCCCGGTGAAAATCGGGGCTGTCGGCGGGGGGGTATTTTTTTATTTACCTTTCGTTTGTTTGTTGTCCTTGCGAAGGCGCGGGAGCTCGCACAGGCAGCGCCGCGGGACGGGGAGGGCGATGCAGGGGAGCAGCGCACACCGGCCCCGGGAGCCCCGCGGCTCAAGTAGGTCGGCGGGGCGGTGCGCGGCCGCGGAGCCGCTCTGCTAACGGGAACGAGTAGTTAACGCCTGTCAAGCCACCATTCCGGTGGCTCATTTCGGACCCGCTCCTGATTTTTTTTTTCATATTTTTAAAATCCAGAAACCCTCCTGCGGAACTTGCTGAGGCGTTGCGTTTGATTTTTTAGGGGCGGGGAGGGGACTGGGGGGGACGGAAGGTCGAGCTCTCCGCCTCGGAGCTGTGTAGTTTCCGCCGCCCGCGGGGAGGTGCCGTGCCGCAGCTGGGCTGGCCCCAGCCGGGAGGCGAGCGGCCCGCGGGGAGGAAAACCGACGCAGGCCGGGGTCACCCGGCGCCGGGCACGGCAGCGGGGCGCCTCGCTCCCCTCATTTACATCCTCGCTTCGTAGTAGAAAAAAACCCAAAACCAGCCGATCGTAGAAATCCTTCTTTCCTTGCGATTTTGGGGTAGGCTGGAACTGAGTTTGCGAGTCCTCCCGTGCCTGAAGTCTGATTTATGAGCGAAAGGGGACGTTTCAGTTCTTGCTAGTTGTAGCCAGATCTGTATGCTCTGTTGCTGTATCCCGGCGCTTCCACATATATCGCTCAGAAATATACTCCAAAGCGTTCCCTTGCTCCATTTCTTAGCTCCGAGCGCTGGGAATATTTAGTCCGATTTTCTCAACCTGAATAATTCTGGAGGAATTATTTCTCCTCCATCGAAATATCTAGGGTAGCGTAACCACCGCAAACGGGGAAAGGGAAGGGTCCTCGCTTAAGGTCTGTTACAGCAGGTAGAAACCCTCAAGGAAGCTCCTCGCCGCCTCAGCGCATCTCGTGGGACGATGCCAACAGCCGAGGGGGCCGGAGCCCAGCGGGATGTCCCGCGGGTGTTGTGACGGTCCCTCTGCGCCTGAGGGTCGAGTGTCTCTCGTGGGAAGCGGAGAGGCGGCGACGAGCGGGGCAGTGGGGCGAGGGCAGGCAGCCTTCCCGGAGCAGGTACAGTACAGCGGTGATCAAAGGTACATCACAGCCAGGTGCCTCCGCGCTCCGAGGAGAATAAACGAAAACAAAACAAAACAAAACAAAAGGAAACAGCCCGCCATCGGCGAGCTGGGGTTTTGGCAGGATTGGGAATTCGTCCGAGGAAGGTGTGGTCTTTCTCGGTTACTCGATAGCGAAGCGAACGATACATTTAAATCTAATCACTCGGTGTAATAGAAAACCACGGCGAGACAGGCGCTGGGAGATGCGGAATTGAAACCCGAAGAAATACCACACATGGAGAGTCAGCCCCTTGTTTCCACAGCTTGGGTAATGCTCCGAAAGAAATACCTGTCAGCCTTGCGACTCTGCAGACAACGTGTGGGCAGACCTTCGCAATTAGGGACAATTTATGTTTTAATTTCCAGATTATTGTTGTGTGAATGCCTGCAAAGTGTCTTTAAACTGCAAATGTGCTTTTGGTTTGCGAGTTTAAATATGGCTTGAAAGAGAATTTGGGAATGGGAAAATTCTTCTTGAATGTGGTTTGGGTATAATTTGCAGTGATGTAAAGTTAAGATCTGAGCCCTGATGAATTGGCTGGGAGCCCAGTACCTGATCTGCCATGAAAAGGCAAACTTTGTGTAGCCTTCGCTAACCCCCGTCTCGCCTCAAAGCCCAGGCTGCGGCGAGAAAGCGACCCAGGAAGCGAGAGCGGTTTCACACAGGGAGCTGAGGGAAACGTCCCAGCCCAGTCGTTCATTTAACCTCGGAGATGCTAAAACCGCAGCCACCGCACCGCGGAGAAAAGCGTGGGAGAAGGTGGGCGAGAACCCGGCGCAGCACCCCCGGCCCGGCCCGACCCGGCCCGGCCCGCCCGCGGGAGCACCGGGCACGCCGCTGCCTGGGCGCTTCGGGAAAGGCAGAACGGTGTAGGGCTGCTCTCTTCCCCCCGCCACTGATACATCCTTAAATTCCAGATAGACCTAGTTCCTCCTTCTGACCCTCCTTCCCGCTCCCAATATTTTATTTTCGCCCGAAAAAAATGAACTATGGAGAGTCGAAATAGAACTATTAAGTACTGCGGAACTAACATTCATCTACATTAACGCTACAAATATAAACACACCTCTCTGGTGCATTTTCTGCAGTGTGGCTTTCCCCAGCCCGGATGGACGTGAGATGACTTTGCTGCTCTCACCAAGTATTTCAGTAACGGGAATAGCGCTAATGACAGCCTCAACTGGCCTAAGAAAAAAGCAAATCTCGAGCTGGCTGTTAGAAACCCCGGATTACACCTCAGCCGCTCCTTGGGTTTAAAGGAATATTGAAGAGAACCAGCCCCGATCCGTGTGCACTCCTCACAGGGAGAAAGAAGGACAGCCAGCGTGTCCCCACGCCGTCTCTGCTGCCACTCTTTGTGTGCTGAGAAAACGGCATCTTCGCTGGAACAAAGGGTCCCCAACCTAGACCCGTCTCCCGGTTTTGTGGAGGCTCCGGAGGTCGCGCTTTCCCTCCCCGCCCTCCGCTGCTTTTCCCACCCCCTTGACTGCCCTGGGAGCGAGCCAGTACTGTTTTAGGATTATGTATTCATCTGGAATTATTAGGTTACAAGAGTGAATAAATAGCGTTTATCTGATCGGATTCAAAGCTGCTCATTTGAAATAACCGGCAGCTCTGCCCCTTTCGGAGAGAGGTGCGGGAGCCGGCAGCTGCATAAGCCAGTGGGACTTTTCCAGCACGGAGTCGTTGCTGCCGAAACCCGCTTGACCGGGGGCACATTTCTCTGCTATTCGGCCGTGTCCCCAGCGTGCCATGCCACCGAGCGAGCCGGAGCAGCCTTGCAATGCCTTCAACCCCTGCCAAACTGGAGTTTCAAAGGATGCTGCTGGGGAGTGCACACCCTCAGCAAGCGTTTTGACACTGGCAGTGCCGGAGCTGGCTTCCCCCCAGCACCGCCGTATGACAGGGGTCTGCAGACCCTTTAAAACCCGTTTTCAGCATCGAGGATACGCGGGGAATTCAGCCTCTCTCCGCTTCTCTCCCGTCTAACACGCATGCTTGGATGTCACCCCCAATGGGACGATTCCCCGCGCCGTGGCCGGTCACCTGCGTGAGGTTTCCTTGGGAATGGGACAGGGTGGGCGCTGTCACCTCCGTGTCCCCCATCCCCCGGGAAAGGGCCGCCCTTTCCTTGAAAGCTCGGTCTGCCGGGCAGTGCTGCTCTGCTCCTTCACCCCGGCAGGGATGCGGGGGACCCCAGGACGGTGACACTGGCCAAGAGTAGGACACGGGAGTGTCCGGAGGGACGGCGGGCTGCAGGCAGCACTCTCCTCACCTCCACCCCATCGCAAGGAGTACCAAAGAGAGGGATCATCTCCCTTTGAAACGAAGCGTGACATCCCCCTTTTCATTCCCTAAGCAAAAAGAGCAACTAAAAGCAGATCTATCCCCAGGCTCGGCTCTGCCCACACCGCAAAACCAGGGTTAGGGGCAGGAGAAGGCGCTGATCTGGTTTCCTCAACGGTCGCTGGAACCCATGAAGGAAGGTCTGAGGCAGTTCGGCAGGGCCAGGAGATCCGTCTGTGCCTTGTCGAGTGTCCGGGCATCTGACAGATGCTGGACGCAGAAAAAAACCAAAGACGAGGAGGAGGAGGAGAAGCAGGAAGAGAACCTGCGCTTTCTTACCCGAGGGGTGCACATCCCCTTCTATCTGAAGCCCCCAATCCTGCCAAGGACCCCCTTGAAGGACGGGGCAATGGTCTCAGAGATCCAAGCTGCCGGATCCTCCTCCCGCAACCCAAGTGCACCTCAACCCCCGGCCCCGACGGCCCAAGCCTGTGAAGGGGGGAACTATTCTCCCCTTCCCGCCTCAAATCCACAATGGATCAAATCCTGCTCCGTACTTGCAGCGCTGACGAAACCGTCCAGCGCCTCTAGGCAGCTGCCGATGGATTTCAGTTGTATTTTCAGCAGCTTGATAGAGCAGCTGTTGTCGTCACACGGACTGTGACGACATTTTTTGGGCTCGGTGCGTGTGTTTTGCAGTCTCCTCCAGCCCTCCCCCGAGCAGGATGCGCGGCCGGCCGGGCGGCCTTTCGCCCCCTCGCTGCGTAAGGAGCAGCCCCGCCGCGAGGAAACAGCTAAGCCTGAAGGGGGAGGCGGCGGCAGGGATGCGGAAGGCCTGGGTTCAAATTCCCCGGGATGCCTGAAGGGCCTGACCGATCTCCCCACCGCTCCCGCCGCCGCGCAGGCCCCGTGGAGGCGGGGAGTCTCCGGCCCGCGAACTCCCTCTCCCGCTGACCCCCTGCGCCACGCAGGGCGAGGCGGGGGGCGCGGCCGTGCTCCGGCCGCCTGGCTCTAGGGGGAGGGCAGGTGTGCAGGGCCCGGCGAGTGCCCAGCTTCTGAATGGATCCTGGGATGCCGGGCCGGGCGGGCAGCGGGGTGGGGGCGACGCGCTCGGCAAGCAGGCAGGCTCTGCCAGAGAGTCTCATGGCCTGGCTGCGGGGCAGGTCTTTTTCCCAGCAATTCCCGCTGTCCCTGCTCCACTCCACGTTCCATCTCCCTGTTGACGTCTAGGGGAACGCGCAGCGACGCAGGGCGACTGTCGAGTATGCTAATCCGCACTGATTAACTGCACGTTAATCCGGATTGATTTTTACATCGCTGTGGCGCGTCTGAAGATGTTCGTTTGCATAAATCATCCCCTTGTCCCTCATGCCCCGCAAGAGGTTCCCCCAGACCTGTCAGGTAGAGCCGAGGTTGTGAAGCACACTGATTAGGAATGGCAATGACCTCTGATATCGATAAATAACAGGCGGGTGTATATTTCTCTAGTATCTGTTTTTATGCCTGGAGCGAGCTGAGTTTGGAAAAGCGGCGAGGGGCTGCTGAACAGAGGCTCCAGTGACATTTTTACTATAGAAATCTACACAAGCTTTACTAGCTTCTGGGGAAACACAGGGGCTTTGGGAATTTTTGTATTTGCTGGGTTGTAAACATTTTATTGGAAAGCAGCTCAAGGGAATCTGGTTTGCTTTCTGCGCTGCATTTTGTACACCGATGTGTCAAAAAAGAAGTCCAGGTTTTTCTCTTAGAGGAGAATAGATACGTATATATGTATATGCATGTATCTGCGTAATGCACATGGGCACACAAATGTTGCCAGTCTCACACTGCTGGTGGGACTGATAGGCAGAGGATGTGCGTGGAGTAGGGTGTGCCTCTGGTGCTGGAGAGTGGTTTCCTGTCTGGTGCGGGTCCTTCCATATTCCTTCTCCTTCTCCTCCTCTCCCCGCCCTCCCCTGGTCCCGGTCCGGCTGGGGGCGGGGGTGAGGCGGGCAGCAGCGGCCCCGGCCGGGCACGCCGGCGATGCTGGTCGCCCTTCGCCGCCTCAGAGACCTCTCGGCAGATCCCCCCCGAGCGCAACTGACTGTAATTATTTTTATCTCGCAGACGATCTCTCGCCCGCTCCCTTGAGGCGGCAGCAGTATGTGTTTGATGTGTCGACCCTCTCGGAGACGGAGGAGCTCGTGGGGGCCGAGCTGCGCCTGTTCCGCCGGCCCCCCCGCGGCCGCCCGCCGCCCGCCGCCCCGCTGCATGTGCAGCTCTCCGCCTGCCTCTCGCCGCGGCCCCTGGACTCCCGCGCCCTGGACCCGCGGGCGACCTCGGCCGCCGGCTGGGAGGTGTTCGACGTGCGGCAGGGCCTGCGGGAGCAGCGGCCCTGGAAGCGGCTGTGCCTGGAACTGCGGGCCTCTGCGGACCGCGGGCCGCGGCGCTGGCTGGACCTGCGAGGCCTGGGCTTCGGGCGGCGTCCCCGGCCGCCGCAGGAGCGGGCGCTGCTGGTGGTCTTCACCCGCGCCCGGCGGCGGAGCCTCCTCGGGGAGCTGCGCGCCGAGCTGGGCGCTCCGCCGCCGCCCGCTGCCCGCCGTCCGCCGCCCCGGCGCCAGCGCCGCGCCGCCTTCGCCAGCCGGCACGGCAAGCGGCACGGCAAGAAGTCCCGTCTGCGCTGCAGCAAGAAGCCGCTGCACGTCAACTTCAAGGAGCTGGGCTGGGACGACTGGATCATCGCCCCACTGGAGTACGAGGCCCACCACTGCGAGGGGGTCTGCGACTTCCCGCTGCGCTCCCACCTGGAGCCCACAAACCATGCCATCATCCAGACCCTCATGAACTCCATGGACCCCGGCTCCACGCCGCCCAGCTGCTGTGTCCCCACCAAACTGACTCCCATCAGCATCCTCTACATCGACGCCGGCAACAACGTGGTGTATAAGCAGTACGAGGACATGGTGGTGGAGTCCTGCGGCTGCAGGTAGCAGGCGGGACGCCCCTCGGCGGCAGCCGGGTCTGCGTCTGGCGGAGGAGCGCCGGCAAAGGCGAGCGGGGCCCTCGCCCCGCGCCCGCCCGAGCGCGGCTGGGGCGGAGGGACCGGCCGAGGGCGGGCGGGGCCCGGTGCCGGTGCCCGCGGTGGCGGCGGGGAAGGGTGTGCGGGCCGGGCAGGCGGCGAGGCCCCCGCCCGGTCCCTTCCCCGCTCCCGTCTCCTCCCCCCGGGGTTTATCTGGCGATCTATCCTCCTCCCTCTAAAGGTGAAGGCAATTTACCAAGTACAAAAAGAGTCGGGGGAGGGAGAGGGAGCAGACTGATCCCTCTCTCTGAAGTTGCTCTGAAGAGGGCTGTTTCATTTCTGCCCTCTCTCTTTCACATTCCTGCAAGCTTACCAGCCAGAAATAGCCTACGGCCCCCACCCCCTAAAGGGAAAAAAAAAGAGAAAAGAAAAAAAAAAAGAATTGCTTAAGATTGTAATTACCAGCTAGGTTTCATTTTAAGACAGCAAAGAAAAACTGTGAAAAGCGAAGTGTTACAGAAAGGACAACCGGGGTGGATTGGAAAGAAAACTCCTTCGGATCTCACGAACAGTGCAAGGATGCCATTGCCAGGTCTCTGGGTAGTTCTGACTCGGCAGCTTTTACAACTTGCAGCAGTATTATACGAAAATGTTGTGCTGGAAAAGGCGTTCTGTGTAAGATTTCTGTTTCTTTCCCACCCTTGGTGTCAGCTGTGGCTTCACCTGAGGGAAGTGCACTTCGAAGTATGCCTAGCCCTTTTTTAATGTAACTATTATGTTCATAGTTTCAGGATTTTCCCCACTGATTTCTAGAATTGTTGGCTTATCTGGTTTTGCAGAGCTACAAACTCGTGGAAAAAAAATTAAAAAGAGAATAGAATAATAATATAAAATGCTGATAAAAAGACTCGACCAGGAGCATTAATTTAAAATGCACATTTTGCTTTGGATGCACTGTTGTTCATATAAAAGTTGTAAATATTTGTTTATTTAAACAGACTGAAAAGTGCAAAATGGAGATGAACAACATGCATTTCTTTTTTAATGTACAAAACATGATATGCACTCGAAATGTTATAATTTCTAATATTTTTTAAAGTTTATATTTGAGTTGTACAGAATTAAGCATTAATCAAATATTTCATCCTTACTTAACATTATCATTTCCTTAAGATATTATTACAAGATTTAAATTCTGTGCTAATAATGGAGAAAAGATTTTTTTTTTACTGTCTACCTCACTATAATGCAAGTATTTACAACTCTAAAGTTATCTGAGGTAAATTAATATTCAGAACATTTTTACAATACACCGTTACTGGACGATACTACAACTATTATTGTATTATTAAACTTTTTTTTTTCCAAAAAGTCAGCTTGCTTTTTATATGTTCTATTATTTGATTAAGTAACTCTGAGTTCTCAAGTAAACATTGGCTCTAGTTCTAAAATGCTGCACAGTTGAATTGGAGCAAGTGCCACTTGAAGACGTACCTAAAGCCATTCCTCCTATCTGAAGACTTTTTGTATTCACAAGGTCTTTAGTTTTGTCTTTCGTATATGCCGGTGGCATAAAGCTGCATTATGTTTTTATGCATTTTATGCAATGATTATTGTAAGTGGGAAAATGCATTAAGGGGAAGAATTCAGGCAAACGTTTGTAAATCTCATCTGTACTGGGGACATTAATATACACTGTATGATGATGATGATGATGAGCAAAAGACAATGAATGTTTTATAAATTATATTTATTTTGATGCAATGGGTAATATATTTATTAAATATTTCCTGGCTATCTCTTAGATAATGAAGAACTATTCAATGAGTAGCTGTTTCAGTAAGAGAAGGATTTCCCTCCTCTCTCAGTGATGCGTGCGGAGAAGATGGTGCAAGCAGTGTGGGGGCTGTGAGCCCCACTCTCAGGGAAAAAAACAAACCCCTCATCTTACATGCAGAAGGACTGAAAGAGCTGCTCACCTTGTGGAATGTGTTTGAAAACAAGGTTCCTTTCATAGAAAGTGTAATTTTTTTACCATATCACAAGATCTGATGCCACACGTTTTTCTCCGACCAGCTTTCACTCCCTTGGACTGGTGCTTGAACAAAGGAGTGCAGAGTTGGGCCTGAGTGTGTGAATAGCAGCAGAGACCTGTAGAAGACTCTGGGCTTAGAGTTGGTATAACTGCCAGAGGAATATTGCTTTCTAGTACTTAGTAGTGTTTCAAGTGTTCTTGACTTGTAGTAGATTTGGAAATTGCAGCTTTAAAAACAGCTCTAGTTTTAAAGCCAGGTTCACTGCAAACTTTGGTTGCTGTTCGGACCACACCAGTTCAGTCTTTTGCTGTGGCTCAAGCCCAACAGGCTGCAATGTACTCTCTGAGGAAAGGTAATCAAGATATGTGAGACAATGGCCACTTGAAATGAGCATAATGTAAAAATCTGAAATTTTACAAAATTCTCAGCTAGAGAAGGCTGAATGAGTATCTCTTTATTTTGTTGAGCAAATGAATTATTGCATGTACAGACAATGCTTTGGCTAAAACCATACATTGAGATTTTCAGTGCAGTTTCCTTTCCATGTAAAACCCAATACTGCTTCTGTTGAAAGCCTGCTTATCACACGTTTGGTGGCAAGCAATACTGTCACTGAGTTGTCCTTTCTGCTCCACCTCAGATGTGGCTTTGGGGAGCTTCATCAGACAAAGTTCAGCTGTGGGAGGCCTCAGAAATCTCCCATCAAAGGAAGTTGTCAAAGGGGCAATATTTTGCTGTCATGGATGTACAGTGTAGTGCAGTTTGTACCTTCTACATTAGCTGAATTTTTGGTGACATCTTTAATGGCTAGAAAAGGTTTCAAAGCCCTTTGTCCCAAATGTCTCTGCTTGGTAACCTCAAAGGTAAGTGAAAGAACCTAAAAAAAGGCAAAAATAATTATAAACTGCAGTATCTGCTTTGGAGGCACACTTTTTGGATTTTACGTACTGAAAGAGAGAAAACTCTGGCCTTTTTGAGCGTGTGCTCTGGATGCTATAGGTAATATAACATTGTCTGAGCCCATTTTGGCAAGTCTGCTATTCCTGAAGATGGAATTTCTCCTCACTTCCATTTTTAGATCTGCAGTATTCTTTTGCAGAAATCTGAAAAGGAGCAATATGATGCTGAGGGGGAGAAGTGAAAAGATACAGAAAAGCTGATTGATGGTTTTCCTTCCTTGCACCTCTCTTCCTCTCTCCCACCCTCCCCCCAAGAGATAGCCAGTACATGGAACAAAAAATACCAGTAATTATTTTTTCAGCTTTTACCACAAATGCTGCAAGCCTTTGTTACAGAGAAATCCTAATATGGAAATGCAGTGGATGGATGGCTCAGATCTCTTTGTCCTGCCAAAGTAATACAAAGTTTCTTTTCCATTTCTCAACTCCCCATGCTCAAAATTTCATTTAAAAAGGGGAAATTATTTCTTTTATTATGTTACTGGCCAGAAGAGGGAGCAGAATCTATAAAATAGTGGGAATAGACACCGATGGACAGAAGACAGCTGAAGTTGGTCTGGCTGATGGTGCGATGCATATCAGCAGACTTTACATGATTCATCCGTCACACTGGCTGTGATGCTCAAGCACAAGAAAACCACTGACTCATCTTTGAAGTATAGATATGCATTGGAACAAATTCTGAGTACGTGAATGAAAAAAGATAGTGTGAGACTTAAGTCCTTACTTTGTAAGTACATCTCTGTTGGACCATAGACTCCCTCTTGCATTTATTTGTGGGAGGGGTGTATTTTTAAAAATGTGTAGGTAAAAAGCTGGAAACTCCCCATGAAGAGCTGACCCACTCTTCCTCCTTGTTATCTTCATATAGATGAAAGGTTGTTCTGTTTACTGAAATTATAAAATAAGCATGTTTACTTTTAACGTCTCAATGTTTAACCTCAAATGTTAGTTGAGGGACAGAGTTGATTGTGTTGTATGAAACATTTTCCTTCTTGACCTCTTAGTCTTTGCTTCAGAAGCACATCTGAAGCTTTGAGGAAGTCGAGTGACTGAACTTCACCATTGTCAATAATTCAGAGGCTGGGCAGCAGGACAGCAGATTTCAGTTATATGTAACTTGTTCTCTCAGATAGCAACCGTGTGCTATAAAGGAGTATACTCCCCTGGAGCAGGGTCCTCTTGTCAGCATTCAGCTATATTATGTGATTAGATTTCCAAATATTTGTTCTCGTTTCTTTGCAGTGTCAGACCCATTGTAAACTGGGGATGTTCCAGCTGTTCATAATTGTGAGGGAGAAGAATCAACATCTTGTCCCCACTATGCTCATCATCAGCCTATTCCTTGATGACTGCAGCCTTGAAAAGTACCACTGTCTTAGTTAATATATGTTATTATTTAGTGTGTTATACTGCTGGGAATTAGAAAGAGTTCTCCCAAGGTTTTAACCAGAGCCGATTTTGCACAATGTCAGCCTGATGCAGAGTATAGGACTCTATATGTGCCCATGTGCTAGCATTTTGACAAAACTAGTATTCATTTAAACTATGAGCGCTGTCAACCCTCTCTCTGGAACTGAGAAGTCTGAAATTAGACTGTGGACCTTTATCCCATAAGACTGCTTTCTACTAACAACTTTCTGCACCATTTTTTAGGAAGACCCTTGTGTCTTCCTAAAATGCATCCTATGGAGCATTGTTTAATCAGTGAAAAAGCATTGTTTTCCAGAATGTGAGAATTTTATTACTAGAGAAAAATTAGTGAAAAGGCTCCTAAGACAGAAGGTTTTGACTGGGTGGGCAGGAAAGACCTCAGGTGAGTAAGAAAAGTGGAGGTCTGGTTGACAACTCATTGCCTGAGGATATGAGGTAATGGTAATCAAGGACTTTGTCTAACTAGGTTATCTGCTGTAAGAAAAATAAAAAAAACCCCAAACCCCAACAGCACAGCACAAAAAATTCCTCAAGTTCTTTGAATGTGTTGGGACAGCCTTTTGTTTTAGAGTGAAGGCAGTTACAGGAGACATAGCCAGATAAGCTATGATAGATATGAAAGAGAAGCTTACTAGAAGGCAATGCGAGCTCATATGTCTGTGGAAAAGGAGGCCTGAGAGGTGGAGAGCAAGACCAAATGACTCCTGTGTGGCAGATTTCCTCACTTTGGGCAATTGATAGGAAAATGTCTGAAAGGAGGAGCCAAAAGGAGAAAGACTCTTAAGAAAATAGGCAGTTTGGAAAAAGTCCTTAGTTAAAGGTTCTGTAGGAAGCTATCCTGCTGGCAAGGAGTACAGCATTGGAGAAAATCAGGAGGCTGACTCAGGAGTTGGTTGGTTATCTGATGATAACCCTGAGATTAGTTCAGTTGATTAGAGCTGATATGGCGCTAATAATGCCAAGGTTGCAGATATGAGCTGTTTGCATAAGAGTTGGTCTTGATGATCGTTGTGGATCCCTTCTAACCCAGAATATTCTCTGATTCTGTGACAAAAACCCGTCAAACAAGAAGTGAGCAAAGACACTGTACTGGGATAAGTAAAAGAGAAGGACTGAAGTATAAAGAATGCAAAGGGGACCAGAAAAAGAAATTAGAAAGAAGAAGGCAAAGGATTAACACTTCGTGGGGATGATGAACAAAGGACAAATGACAGAGTAGGCTGAAGGGTGAAACACCACCTTTGCAAGTAAGGAACACTTGGTATGAGAGGTTGAACACACTTAGAGCTAGCAAGGGAATTAAAATGCACCTCATGAAAAAGAAGTGAAGGAACCTTTGAATAAAGGGCATGTACTCAGAGCCGGAAGTCCTGGGGAAGTTTACAGTGGTGTAATTAAAGAACTAACCACAGGAATTTCTGAAATATTAACAAGTGTATTTAAGAACACAGAGAAGGTTTAAGAGGTACCAAGAATTAAAGACCAGACAACCTGTCTCAAATACCTCCAATACTTTGAGAATTTCTGGAAAAAAAATCAAGAGCTTCATATAATAACGACTGCAGAATGATAATGTGATGACAACATTAAACGTGAATTTATCCGGAACAAATCATATCCAGTTAGTCTAATGTTCTGATAAGATTGACATGTAACTCAAGCGCATAAGAAAATAGGTTTCCAAATGATCTTGCTACATTCAAGGGACAGTTTGAGATAAGTACAGTGAAATATAATAGCAACAAGTCAAAGTATTACACGTAAGAAAGGATAACATCAAACATAAGATAAAAAACTGGCTAATAATGCTTCTACAATAAAGAATCTGGGCTTTATGGTGAAATGAATTCTGAATATGAGGTAATGAATGATGCTATTGCCCAGGATATTTCACAATATAACAACCGGGATACTAGATGTCAGAAATAATCTGGCATCTGGATTGATGAGGGCTCGGGTAAAATTCTGTGTCCAGTTTTAGGAATCATACTCTTGCAGATCATTTTCTGACATCTTCTGGACCATTGGTGGTCTGTTGACCACAGACTAATAGGGCCTGGAATGTAAATATATCTGGGCACGACAGATACATATGTAAGACAGGGTAGCTCTTTCTCTCCGTGCTTTGAGAAATATTTTCAAATATGTCTACCAGAGTGGGCCTTGCTCAGTCCTTTGCCATCATGAGAGCAAGGAGTGGAGCTCCCAGCAGCTCATTGTGTGGAGCACTCTGCAGTGCCACAGCACCCGAGGTCTGTTCATCATAAACTGCTTGAGACTGAGGAGAATTGGATGCCATGATACTCCTACAAACAGTTATGCATTCATCTGCAATTAACTCCCTCGACTCATCCGGGTCTGAATTTTGCTCTTGAAACAGGAAAAAGAGGGTTTATTGTGATGCTTATTGTGGTACCTAAACTGGACAGTACGCCTTCTGGGATGTCATTAGTACTGAGCAGAGTGGAATAAATGTCTCATAACTTTATATAAGGCATTTTGTTTAATATAGACAGATGAATGCTTCAGAATGACAGAGTCCCTTTGTTCACTCCCACTCTGATGGAGTCCTGCACTAGATGAGAGTTTCATGTTGCCATCATAAAACAGACAATGGGTCATAGCATGACAACAATGTGCTTCTGTAAATTCAACAGGCGCAATTTGCTGTTGATGCCAATGCTGGCCAAAAAACTCCCAAACCTCAATCTGCCTAAAACCAGTTATCACCACTGTCCAGCAGATGTTCTACAGGCAGCTGTGTCCTACAGCTGACTCAGAAATACTTTTCAGAAACTAGATTTTGTGTCTTCTAGAGTTTTAATCTGGCATTGCTGTTCTATTTGCCATTTATTTTCATATTGGTTCAGATGAGGATCTCTGGAGAGGAGTTTTAGATATTACTGTGATCAGACAGATAAAAGCAAATGAAAGTCTCTGGTCCACCTTGAAACAGGTACCCTGCAGACATGAGGGGAATTGGTTCTTGGATGTATCTGTAGAGCCTTGGCACAGCCATGAACTGAATACAGTGTACCTGCTTATCAACCCCTTCATGTATGTCTTTGATTAGTGAAGATGAACATCTAGTATGCCACAAACTCCCAAATGTGTGTTGGTTTGTTATACTGTTTTAGAGGGAAGTAAATTACTATTGTCATCTAGAACTGGAATTCTGTAAAACATACTCCAGTCCCTTTTTGTCAATACTCTACAAGCAGATTATTTTCATTAATGGTGATGAAGTTGTACTGACCCTTCGGTGTCATGCAGTTGATATTTCTTTTTGGTCTTTTAGAGTAGAGTCTAAAAACCTGTTTAACCTGGGATGTACCTCTGCCAAAGGCTGTTCTACTGGGATTCAATGCAAACAAATTCATGACTGATGAAACAGGCAGCAGAACCATCAAACATAAAGCAGCTTCTGTAGGTCTGGCTGAAAGGTTTTGAGAGAGCAAGAGGAAATAAAGAAGAAGTGTTCATCATTTAAGAACTTCTCAAGTATTTCTGACTTCACATTTTTCCTCAGGAGACAGGTGGATTGACCAGGGGCCATTAGAAGTTTGGCAAACAATTTGAAAGCATTCACATTTGCTTGAAAAACAGAAAAACCCATTCCATGTTGTGCAAGGAGAAGCTGTCTTCAACATGCATTAATTTTTTTTTCTGAATTTTTCTATACTTCTGAGTGCTGTAAGTATTAGAAATTGCTGAGGCATGTACTCTCTAGCTGCCACTTAAGTACCACACTGTTACAGATGTGAGAGGTTTAGAGCAGCTCAGAGAAAGCCTGGATGATGTACTCCCGCATATCATGCTTTGCACAACTTGGTAGTCCTAGTGAGTTTGCTAATATTTCTTGCTCTGGGTTCTGCTCTGTTCGCTATCAGCAACCACCGGGACAAAGTCCTCAATATGAAGGTAGAATTTGTTTCAGATGGAACAGCCGAAGGATAACACCCTCTCCTCCCTACAGCTTTGGTTCTGGTCTTTTCTGCTTGTGGGACAAGCTTCACCAGAAACTCCAGGGCATTTAAACTGATAGCCTAGCTAGAGAGTTTTGTTTTGTGCGAGGAAGTATATGCATTCAAATTCAAAGCAGATTGTTTTATGCAGTGTCAAATTCTGTGCAGATGGAACATGATATGATATGTTGAAGTGGGATATATGGCATATGGCCATAATTCAGGGAAACACATTTCTCCAGCTGGATACCTGCTATCGAGTTGGAAAACATATGTCCTGCATTCTGGTAGGCTTCTACTGGAACAGTGAGAGGACATAAAAGACAGGCCATTCCTGGTTTTGAGTATCAGGTAATAGTTACATCTATCTCACTAGTTTCATAGTGCTGTTCAAAATTAAGCCTCCTGTTAACACAATGAGCATTGTGCAACTGAAAAAAAAGCTATTGCTGAGCTCTACACCCACGAGTATATGTGGACAAGCCAACATGTGAAAACAGGCTGGGCTGCTTTTGGGCTGGATGACCATGCCTTCTATCCTTTCCTGTCCCCAGGGGAAACAAAGTCCATACTGCTGCAGAGTGTGGCACTTCTTCCAGGCACCAGCCCCTGACTCTGGGGCTGGATCCCCTGTCTCCAGGTCTCCCCTGACACTGGGGATCCTCTTGGGTGCAGCACCCACCCACAGCCCATGTCTTGCTCAGTCTTGCTGGGATGCTGCAGTGAGCAGCTGAATGGGAGCAATGGGTGTCTTTGGACAGAGAGTCTGAAGCTCTGCATGGTCTGACAAGGTATAGGCATAATTTCACAGCATCCCTAAGCAGGCAGGAGCTGAGTTGTACATGACAGACCTATTCTTCAAGGAAAATGGGCTCATGGAGAGGTGAGATGTATTAATCATCAATTTATGCCTCCTGCCAGGCAGAGTTAGGCTGTGCATGCAGCTTCTTCTGTGGTTCAACTGTTAAATACCTCGTGGTCAGACTCATGAGTAATCACCTGCCTCAGCCTACTTTTAAATAATGAAGCAAGTATAAACCATTGCCCTGGAGTGATCCATCCTTTTCAATGCTGCTGTTCCCTGCCTGCTGATCACCCGCTCTGCTCCCTTGCACCCGTCCAAGCTCTGACATCGCTCTGCTCCATCCCAGCCAAGACGGCAAGTAAATAACCATTCCTCACCTGTGATCAGGCTAACAATGCTCCCCTCTCACACCCTTCCCTCTGCTTTTACTTTTGCAGATTCTGGTTTTTTTGTACTTAGTTTTACTTTCAAAACCTTGTGCAGCCACTTACCACTCTGGATGTTGTTGTTTCTCAGGCCCCTTCGAGGTGATGGCATCTGTTTTTTCCTCCTGCCTCTGCCTCTCCCAGTTGTGGCTTTTCCCACACTAGCAACCCTTTCCCACTCCCAGATTCAAAGTCCACCATCACTGTCATAGCTACAAAAATTGCATTTTTGCCAGGTGCACTGTACCCTTGCAATTCTGCTAGTTCAATTCACACCACACCATCCCCCAAAGACTAGTCTGGCAAAATGCTGATAGCGAAAGTGGAGGTTGACTGGTATGCAAAAAAGGTGTTTTCCCCAGCAACTTTATTTTCTTCTTTATTTTACATGAAAATGGCTACAATTTTTATGATGCAAAGCTCTGCCCTCCCACTGGAACAGACATATTCCTAAGAAGAATAAAAGGGATTTTTATGTGGGAAAAACAGCACTGAAAAAAATTTCACTGTTTGTATTAAAGAAGCTTTTGCAAGAATGCAAGTAAAAATACCACTTTCTGTGACTTTTTGTCTCTGCCTTTTCCACTTTTTCAATACCAAGCAAAATATGAAAAGACAAAATCCTAAAGACTTAAAGTTTTCATCAATAAAGTGAACACTTCCATTTCATTACAAACTCAGTCAGTTAGCAACTCTCCTCATCCCAGCATTGTTCTGTTTTGGGGTTTATTTGCAAAATCAGCGATTGTTCCCCTTCACAGCAGGAGCTGCTGGGGCTGCCGGGATGCTCTGAGATCCGTTGGTTTCAGCACTGCAGGAACCAGGTGCAGGTGAATGTGCTGGTTCCTGGTACGCCGTGGGGCTCCTAGGGAAGCAATGGTGACCCCAGGAGCAGGGCCTGTGCCTTCCTCTGCTGAGCACACCTTCCTGGCATGGCTGAGCAATAAACCCAGGCACTGTGCTCGGCCACACTGGCTTTCTCTGAGCACACTGATGGCTCCCGATTCAGCTAACTTGACATAACTTGCATGGTGCAACCCATCCCTTGTTTTCACAAAATCAAAGGGATTCCTCCTAGAAGGCTGTGGGAAGGGGAGAAATATGTATATGACCTGAGGGCAGGTGTAGGTAGCTCCCATGGTGGAGACCTCTGGACAGCTCTGCATTTCCTTCTTGCAGACAGCCTGCCATGTGTCTTGATGAGGCAAATACTATAATTATACAGACTATTTCTAAAAGGTTTTTCATGCCACAATAAGGACTTAAAGCAGCGAAAAAAGACAGACATTGTCCTGCATGGAGGATGTGGAAATTGCAAGGTTTCCTGTTTTTACTTGTTGCAATTTGTAGTGTATTCAATGCAGTTAAATTCCTGTCCCTTTTGTGCACAAGTATGGCAAAGTTTTGGTTCTACAGGCAAAAAAACCCATTGTACTTTAAAATGTCAATTTCATTAACAATATAAAAATGTAAAATTAAAAAAATATAAAAACCACCTGGTTGAAAACAGATTTCAGAGTTCTTATTCCTGTAGTTTGTGCTGGAAGGAGAGAGAAGGTCATATCACTTAGGTGAGCAGCAATGGCTCGGCAGCACAGCCCTATTTCTAGATATGTGTGATTAAATCTCAGAACAGTGATGATGCCCAGAGATATGTGAGGGATCAAGCTGCTCATAAATGCTGAGTGAGCAGAAAAGGCACAGGAGCTGTCATTAAGTGTAGTGAACACTCTGCTTTGGATTTTGGCTCACATGTGCCCCTGGGGTCTTCACGGGGACTCTGTTAGTAGCTGATGGAGGTGGTCATGACTCTCCAATGTGTTTAGTCATTGGGAGAGGCTCTGGCTTCAGCAGAGGGAGTTCAGAGAGCTCATTGCCATGTCTGTTTCTTGGCCCTTCCCAGTTCCCTGACCCTACAGAGGATATCTCTGCTGCCCGTTCAGGGTGGGAAGAAGCTGAATGAGGTGAGCATGTCACTTCTCTGAGAATGCAGATGTTCCATGTGAAGATGATGGTTCATTTGCCAGAACAACAAAGCAGGTCTGAGCTCTGCTACCACCACCTGCTTGAAAATGAGGAAAGCAACTGATGAGGAAGAGCAATCCTGGTTGGGAAGTGTGGTGTGTGCATCTACCTTTGTGTGACAGTAAAGTGACCCTAGGAATAAACTGGCTGCTGGAAGCTGTTCAAAGGCTGCTGCACAGCAATTGGTGGCAGGTCTTGCTTTGGCCCACTGTGGGCATTGGGGGGGAGGGGGTCATGCCACCTGCACTGCATGGGAAAGTAAGTGTGGTGCGTGGAGAAAACATGTTGTTATTGACGCAGTGAGGAAACACAAGCTTTGATTTCCATAACCCTTATGGAGGAGTAGCGCTCAGCAGTGTTGTGACAGGGAGAAGATCTGCTTTTATAGGGAGAAGACCAGCTGGAATTAGGGCACATAAATGCTGTAGGAAAACCCTGGTCAATACCTTAGGATGATGCAGCTGGATATCTGTTGCTCCAGGCTCTGATTAGGCTCTTGGAGAAAAAGAATATTTCTGTTTAATGATAGAGAAAGTGCATTAATGTGAAGAGTAGAAATGCAAGCCAAACTTTGGACATCTCTGTCTCTCCTGAGTTTTGTGTTTGTGATAAGTAAATAATGTCCCACAGTAATTCTGCAGACCTAAATATTTGGCTGCCTATGTATTTCATAGAAAGTTCCCCTGATTTTCAAAGGTCACACAAATGTAACAGTTTGGCCCAGATGTGAAAACAAAAGAGCCTCCCCTGAGTGCTGTGGACCAGCAAGCCACCAGCCACCTTCGAATGCCACAGCCATTGCTCATCTGTTTGTTAGATTGGCTGTACACAGGATTTATATCTCTATGGAGTTAGGAAGTTCAGGCCAATGCATACTTCTGTACTATTTGCAAGCTGTTTGAGGGGAAAAAAAACAGGATCTTTTTTATCTACAACCTTTTCCACACTGAAAGAGGGGCCTGAAGCTGGCTTTAGGCCTTATATAGATCTGCTGTTTTTCATGCCACACACCTGACAAGTTCTCAAAATGGCATAAAAGCCAGTTTAACCAGTCTCAGAGGAATGGGCTGGGGTGCAGGGTGTCCTTCTGTGCACTGAAAATGATGGGGGTGCCCACATAGGATGGCCACTGTCTGTCCCATAGTGTGTTGAGGCACTCATGGCTCATCTTAGATTCCCAAGTACAAGACCTCCAGTGCTGCAAAGGCTACCTGAAGCTTGTGTCTGCTTATGCAAAGCACCTTGCTGTTTGGCTTGCCTGACCAGTGGAAGGTGCTGGAGGATACTTTTGTACTTCTGAAACAAGCTATACAATGGTCCCTTTCACACTGGTGTGCTCATGGAAGAGGCAGAGGCAACGCCCTCCTACCAACACTTCACAGAGCCCACAGAGTTCTGCAAATATTACCAAACTAGTGACAACAGCCTTCAGGTGGCTCTGTGTGACATGGAGAGTGACATGGTGGCATCCTGCAGAAGCCCCAGAAAGGGGGAACTACTGAGTCTTTGATCGGGTGGTTTTATGTGGGCAGTGACCTGTGGGGCAGCAGCACCTCTTCACTGCTGAGCTTCAAGAGATGTGGCCCAATGGACAAGGTTGCCAAGACCCTCTTACACCTGCAGGGCTGGCTCTTAGATCCTGTACACTGGAGTGTAGAGTTATAAAGATATCTATGATATCAAAGATATCATATATATAATCATAGATATATGATATAAAGATATCTATGATCATCAAAGATATCAGGTCTGATATCTATGCAGGATCTCATGGATTATGCTTCTGCTTTCCTAAAACAGTGGGTGGTGAAAACTATGCCCATATTTCCTTACTATTGTCTGAGCAGATGAGTCATTGACAATTTGGATGTAATTTTGGTGTGGTCACCTTCCTTGTATTTACCCTGGCACAAATGCCAGAGTGGAAAACCAAGGCAAAGATAGGGAACTACTGAATTTTGTGTTTATTTTAGTATAACAGTTTGAGAGGAGAAACTAGGAGATCTCACGCATGGTCTCTGTTGGTCCCAGTCCACAGCTGCTTGATTTACTGCAGCTGAGGATCTGGCTCTAAACTGTTTTCTTCCCTCATAGATGTAGTTGTAGTCAAGCCAATTGGTACATGTCTGTGCAGATGAGCATCCTGTGTAAAAACCAGCAGAGAACAAATGGGGGAGTAAAATTTCAAGTACAGAATTTCAGCATTCAGCCAACCCCTGCCTCTAGCCCAAAGTGCACCAAAATGATCTGCACCTTTTAACTCTGGATGATCCCATCCCAATAGCCAGAGGAGTTGATCTAGGTTATGCGCTACTTCTCCTCTGAGTCTTTCTTTTCCTTTGTGCCCCATGCAGATACCCCCTCAAGCCCTGCAGACCACTGCCTCTCAACTTCTATTCAGGCAGTAGCTCCTGCCCTCACCCTGACAGCAGCAAGCTGCCTTTGGGGATGGCAGGCTGCATTTCCCCCAGCAGATTTGTTCCTTCTGCCTTCACGTATCTTGAGTACTCTCCTCAGACTGACTCTTATGCTGGCTTTGGAATCTGGATGGAAGTATGCCATAGGTGCCTTTCACACACAGCCTGCTGCTGAGACCACATCCACCTGCTTCAATCTCAGACAAATTTTGTGGAGCTTAATTTTTGCATGGAAAGATCAAGACTCTATATGGTGTAAAAATATGAATTACAAGACTTTTCTTCTACAGAGGATAGGGACCACAGACATGACAAGGTTTTTCAAGGCTGCAGGAAGAGTTTCAGATCTGGGCTGAGAATCTTAGAGTTTGGGACTCTGAACTCACCAAAAAGGTCCCTTCCTTGGGGAAGACCTGGATGGAAGAGCTTGTGTGTATTTGGGGCACCCATTGTCAAACAATCAGCTTGACTCCTAAGCTTCAGGGCAAAAGAAGCTCTATGGGTTTTCTGAAGACAAAACTGTTCAGGGTATGAAACACCTGATGGGACTTCTAGAGCTGGATGCATCACTGACACTGCACCCAGTAATATCACCATAGATTTCAGAGTCTGTGGGAAATCCCATCCTCTTTCCAAGAAGATGATATACTAGCTTACACCGATTGTCACATTACACTTCAGGCTCTCTTATGTCTATGTGGTGCTGTAGCTGGCAGTGTGTATATATATAAATATATTTGACTTCCCTGCAATGACTCTGCATGAGTTTAGAAAAGCCGCAGGATTTCTTACAAGATTCTTGCCACTGAAAACCTTCAGAATTTCTTGCCACGTATTTTTATCTCTAGCTACTCCCCATTTAAGTCGCCCTTTACCCTTATTAATATCTATCATGCATCCCACCTTCTGTACACCATAATCCTTGCAATGGCGCAACCTGGAAGCAGCCATATAACCATGCTATCTCTCTTTCTCATGAATTCCAAGAGATGAATTCTTTCTGTGTCTCAGCTATCATAGAATCATATAATATGCTGAGTTGGAAGGGATCCATCAGGATCATCAAGTCCCACCCCTGGCCCTGCACAGGGCATCCCAAAAATCACACCATGTGCCTGAGGGCATTGTCCAAACCCTTCTTGAACTCATACAGGCTCGGTGCTGTGACCACTTCCCTGGCCTCCTTGTGAATTGTGGGAACTTAAATGTCTGTATTTTCAATTTTCAGGTCTCTTTCACTGGAAAACTTCAAAAAAGAGCACAGTGATACCACACAGGAAAAGGAATAAAATTCAGTGAGCTGATTTCTGAGTATCATGGATGGAGCCTTCTGCCCACACATACCACTGCCTTCTTTCCTTTTCATCTAGTTAGTGTGTTGATCCCGTGAAAGAATTGATCTTCATTCATCACGCTTTGTAAAGCACTGTAAAACACATCACAGCAGCTCCTCCTGGTGCTAAATATTTTTTTATCACTGTAACAAAGTCTCCTTGCTCACCTCCTGGCTATCCCTCCTTCCGATAGAATCACAGTGAAGTTTTACCTAGTGACAGAAGTTGAAAGCTTCCTGCTTTTAATGTTTATTTAGTAAAACATTTTACATTCCAGGAGAGATACCAGTTTGTCATTAATGGATTCTTGGCTTGATGCCAGCAGCTAATAGTTTTATTGGTTCTCACACATAACAGCACAGTTATGCAATTTGGGTAATCACGTGGAGCTGCTCCTCCCTCTTCTTCAATTCTGACCCAAAAAAATCTACACCAAAGGATGGACAGACATCAGGATCTGGAGAAGGGGAAGGGGTGAGGGGGTCTGCCCTACTGAGCTTTGCGAAGGTTGTAACACAGCTCCTGGCAGGCAGCTGGAGACCTCCACAGTCCCCGTGAGCCCCCTGGAGACGATGCACATGCTGGCTGTGTAATGGTGAGTGCTCCTGGCTCATCTCATGTCTTGCTGGGAGCCTTCTGCTCTTGCTGCCTATGGCCCTGTCACACAGGACTGCTCTGAACCCCACATCCCTGGTGCGATCCCCCTGCCCCGCTCCCGCCTTCCTGCTCCCCAGCACACAGACAGGCAGAGCTGGCTGCCAGCTGGGGCTGCAGGCAGAGCTCTGTTGAGTGCAGAAGTGGGATCTGTACTCACAGCACGAGTGTATGCTTGAAATTCCTGTCTCATTCCATTTCATTTTCCATTGGCAATTAAGATGAAGCCATTTCTTTCTTAGAGCCTCCTTCTCCATTAGTCTCAGTGACAAGAGGAAAGGTGGCAGCGTCATTATTTTTCAATGGGGGCTTGCATTTGTCTTTCAGCTGCAGAAGTCAGGGTGTTATACACATACATGTGCATTTCAAAGGTATGACGTAGCTGGAGAAAAATGAGTGCTTTGGTGCTACAGGTCAAGTTTATTTAACACTACAATGTTTTAAAACAGGGTGATGCCATTTCAATTAAATATCCCAGAATATTTTGCAAGGTAATCATTTAAGAAACTTTTCAGAACTACTTTTGCAAATCAGGCATGTCTTGCATAAAATGCCCTGGCAATAAAATCGTATGAGTAAGAAAAATTATGCTGAGGGCTTTACTAGAAATCAGGAAAGCAGTAATTTTCATTTCAGGACAGGCTGGTTTGTAACAATGTGTTATTATATAACTCAGCATTGCAGACTGCTCTGTATTTCTTTTGCAACATTTGTGTTTTGCTTCTGTCTTACAGCAACCTTGTGATAAAATTGTAAGAGACAAAAAGAAGAGAAAATAAAGCAAAGAACAAGAATGCAGTTGAATTTATGGTGCACATTCAAACCCTCCTGTATCTCTTTCACCTGCAACATCTCCATTCCTGCTCTCTCTTTGTGTTTCCCACTGATCAAACTCAGCTGCACAGCTTGACTTGACCGAGACCCAACACAGGACTTTACAGCATCAGATAGTTGTAGGGACCAAAGAGATAAAGGACACTTGAAATTTTAATTCTGTCTAGTTCTCTTGGCATTGCAACCTCTGGATTTGTAAAACTTTGAGATTTCTTTTGATTATTGAAATTTTTGCAAGGGATTTTTTTCCCCCTCAGAACCGTTGGTTACTTAATACTTTTCCATAAAAAAATGTTTGAAAAAGCTGTGGCACAATGGTGTCTCATTCTGTTTCTAGGAAAATGGAAATCGGAGGAAGGAAATTTCCAAAGCGAGTGTCAGATTCTGATCTTTTTTACAGAAGGATAAATCCATGGTAATTCAGTGTAGTTACTTGAGATTTACGCTAGCATAAATAAGATAACGGTGTGGCTCTGGGAATCTCTGTAGCTCCCCATTTGCTCATCTAACAGCTGGCAGCTTGCTTCTTGCTATTTCTCTTGCTTTCTGGACTAATTTGTCTTGCTTGGTGATCAAGTCAGGGCCAAATGAACTTGGGACTTTGTTAAACGAGCAAATGTGTTTTGCGTAACACACAATTATGAATGGCTCAAGATCCTTCACGTGATCATACATATTTCAGATTTCCCAAGGGCCAGAAATTAATGGCTAGTAAATGGATAGAAATATTACTTCACACAGTATGTAGTCAACCTGTGGAATTTAGTACTACAGGAGGTCACTGATTCAAACAATGGGTCAGGATTTGAAAAATGGCTGGATAATTTTATGTCCATTACTTACACTTGGAGCTGGACAAGCAAAGATTGAGGTAAGGCCTCTTGCACTAGCATAGACATGAACTCCCCTATAGGGACGAGGAGGAATTTTCTCCCCATGCGTGGTTGTGCCCACTTGACACTCAGCTTTGCCTGCTTTCCTCTACCACTCCACAGCAGGAGGCAGGAGGAGGGAGCAGGTGAAGCTGAGGTTTACAGGGCTCTGCTGCAAAACCTCAGATCCCAACACCTCCTGACTTTGAAGGAATTAAGATCTAAATCTAGAGCCAAGCCAGACCTGCACTATCTCCACCTGCTTTTGGTGCTTGTTGAGTGTTATCCATGTGATGGGACTGGTATGCACACACTCACCAACTGACATGCAGAAAGAGAACAAAATATACATTCACATATGTAAGCTGATGTGCTCACTGCTTTCTATGTTTACAAATTAAGTCAGATGACAAAATCACTTCCAAACCATTTTAGAAAATAGGTAGCTTGGCCTTAAACCATGGATCTCTATTTAAGCATTTAGATGTGTGGTCTAACCTCCCCTTGGGAGTTTCCTAGTGAAGGCACCAACCAGCCCAGTGCAGTTTCCCAGCTGTAGGTATCCAGTCCCACTTGAGAGGTCCTGACATGCCAAGATGTCAGCTGTGTTTGCTGGGGAGAGGGTTTATGGGAAACTCTGCTCTCCAGCTTCTTGCAGCCAGGTGAGACTGGCTGGGGCATCTCAAATAGCCCAAAAGACCAATGCTGAGGCAATTAAATCCTACTTACTGTGTAAAAAACTGAACGTACATCCTACCCAGTAAATTTCCAAAAGGGAGCTGAAGTTGTTTTCCAGGACTGCAGAAGACCTTCCTGGCACAGGAAGCCTGCCCCAGGGGCTTAGTGATAGATGTGCTGTGTAGTACACCCAATCTTGCAATATGCATAGTAGTGTTTGTAGGCCTTAGGACTGGATCTGGATCTAATCAGGAGTGCAGGCATGCCCTCAGAAGTACAACTTCTTGCAAACGTGTCTTTCTAAAAAAGTTGACTAAATCACACAGCAAAGAAGAAAGGCTGGGAGGATTCCCACTAGCAGTGGTAGTAGAAGACAGGAGCTCTGAGAAGTTATTTCAGTGAAGGCAGCAGGTAGGTGTGATTGGGAATCACCGGAGCAGCATAATCCTAGATACTTGTTTCTCAGTGTTCACTTTCTGTGTCCTTAGAGAGGTGAACCCTGCAGTAAGCAGGAGGGATCTTCTCACCATCTTCAGGAGAAGACATAGTTAATTATATTTCATTAAAAAAAAGACATTTTAGAATTGCATAGCAGAGGAACACAGCTGACAGCAGCACATGGAGGGAGCCTGAGGACTGCGCAGGATTGCGTACCACCTGATTTTGGTCTGTGATACATACAGAGTCATTATTTTTTTATTACTGACTGCTCTGACTGCATTAAACACCTGAACAATAAAGACATCATGGTTTCCTGTAATATCTGGGAAAGTGATGTCAGTGGGAAATCTGTCCCTAGGTCCTCTCAAACCATCAGCTTTGCCTTTGAGATGGCCAGAGGAATTTGAAGGAATCCACTGAGCAGTGGCAATGCTCTGATTTGGTCATATTCAGACCAGACAAAAAACCTCTTCGCATATACAAGGACTTTTAAAGAGGCTTATGCAGATGGCAGCTCTCTTGACTCAGGGAATCTGTGACTTGGCAGATTTTAAGAGAAAATCCTTACTTTTCTGTCTGGAACCTGGTTAGAAGCGTGGATCACCACATGGTAACTATCAGTTCTGAACAAGCTCTGCCCTTACCTTTTTTAGGTTCAGCTGAAAATGTGTCTGCAAACAACCTCAGCATTTCGAGTACCCCTTTGAACTGTTGATCAAAGAAATAATGACATTTCTGCTTCGCTCAGTACAGCTAGGGACAACTAAACACTCTGAGGTGATCTTTTTGGCAAGTAGGAAAACTCTTCCTGATGAAGTTGCCCATGATGAAGCTTGCAGCTGCAGTGAATAATCTCTGGATTCCCAATCCCTTGCAGATGCAGACACAGGCCTCCTCCCCTCCTTTGTTTTCCTCTGCTCCTTTGTCAACTGTGAACAGAGACCTGCCAGCAGCTGCAATATACTCATAAAGTAAGACAGAGGTCTCCACTCACCTCTGTCTCCCAGGCAGCTGTTCACAAATGTCCTGCTCTTTACTGTCTTCAGTATATTGAAGTACCTGCACATTAACATGTTGTCAGATGTTGAGAATTCAGAGTGCCTTCAGCTGGTGGGGGCTAGAGGCACACAGTGGCTGTACAGGACCAACAAACCATCTCCTTGGCCTTGCAGAAGTTGGACTTGAGTGTGGTAGCTGCACCAGCAGGCAGATCCACTTGTATCCTAAGAGTTTCCCACACATGTTCAATTGATTTCAGATATCCAGAAACTCCCATTGCGTCTCCTCTGTGTTTATGATCTTTCCTCCCAGAGATGTAGTAAAGTGGAGGTGGAGGTGGTACCCATGAACAGAAAAAGTGTGACTCCAATGAGTTCATTTATAGAACTAACCAGAATAAAACATTTGTTGTCCAGCTGAACAAGGCTTTTAGTGGGAAATGCTTCACAGAGTCACAGATTGATCCAAAAATATAATTGTGGAACATTTTGTTAAAACAGAGCAGTATCTAAGTGAAGTTGCTGAGTAAGTTTCTCACATCCAAAAGGAATTTTACCTTTCCTTGGAGAGAGCCTGGGATATCAGAGACTGAGATTTAATCCCCTCAAGCCAAACTAGAGAGTCTAGGTCACCCTGTGGGGCCACCAGCTGTCTTGTGAGTCTGTTTTTTCATGGCAACATCCATGGAGAATGTTGTATTTTGATTTCATTCTACAGAGAAATAAAATATGTTGATGTTCATGTTCCACATGAAATATAGTCCTGGTTTTCTGAATGGGCCTAGCTAGCAGTGAGTTATAAGACTGAACTTTAGGGATACTATATTCCCCAGCATATTTTGGACACTTTGCAATTTAAAGTAATATTTTGTAGACCTAGGCATACAAGGAAGTCTCATAACATTTTAATTTATATTTTTTTGATATCCAAACATAAAGAACACATTATTTTTATAGATATATATGAATGTGTATGTGTGTGTGTGTAAAAATTGATATATGTAACAGTGGTCAACAAAATGCACTATTTGAATGTCAATACATAACCTCAAGTTAGCCTTGAGATACAATTAGACATTATACAGTTCTTCTAGAGCAGGGGTATGGTAGGGCTAAGCAAATAACAGTCCTCCATCATGCCCCTGCTGGTGCAGAAGTACTGCTGAAGCAAGAGAGCAAGGGGAGCTGGCTGCTGGTGGAAGGCATGGCTAAAGGACCACGATTTTACCCCACAGACCTGGATTCATAGGACTGGAAAGCTAGCCTAGAACATCATTGTGGTACCAAGCTGTGCTCAGTTAAATCAGACAACATGCATCCTCAACCGATTTAACTGTCCTAATAATTTCTGACCAAGAATATTTACAATAAGATTTTCTTTCTTGAGCTGCATTAACACTTGGGATAACCATGATGTGTATATCAATGTGTGCTGGTTTAAAAGTAAACCAGCAGAGGAAATGAACTCAACTCAAAAGAGAGATTATAAATCAGAATAACAATTTAATAAAATAATACAATAAGTACGATTATACAGACAAACAGTTGGTTTTAACCCACAAAACCCAAATGTATAACCCAGCACCCTGGGGCATGAACAGAGTGGTGTTCATTGGGCCCCCTGAGTCCAAAGTAAAAGGAGAGGGAAAAACCTGTTGGTGAGAGTGCTGTTGCAGTCTGGTCAAAAGTGGTGGTTGCAGTCTGGTTGAAAAGTGGTGGTCTGCAGTCTTCCTCTGGATCCCAGGAGTGGTTAAAAAAGTCCCAAGACTCCAAGATTATATATCCTCCAGTTCAGGCAGGAATGCCCAGTACTTCCCTCAGGGTGGGGAGTTCCACAATGGGTGTGAGGACAAGAGCACCCTCCTATCTCGAAGGCCTCTGAACACCTAGTTTATAGCCTGAGGAGTCAGGCTGCTCTGGGCAGATGGTGTAAATGGTCTATTGATACCAGCTTCTGGGAAATGGCATGGAAGGCTATAGAATACACAGTTTTGGGTTACACCCATGCAGTGATGAACTGCTCCCAGCTGTTCTAACTAGGACACAGTGTCCCTGCAGTGCAACTGATAACTCCATGTCCAGCCATTCGAGCACGTGAGGGCTAAGCCTTTGAGGGGGCTAGTTCATCATCAGTTGCAGTCTCCCTGGGATCTGCTGTAAAAGGTTGTCATCCACATCACCTCTGGATTTGCCAGGACCTGTGTCTCACCTCCAAGGACTTCAAAACGTGATTCATTGTGTGTTACAGAATGTCCATTCCTCTGGGCAGTGATTAAATTGCCTTTGATGGGGGTCACTGTGGAAGGATGAAGGCTGCATGATGTCACCAGTTTCTCTCTGATGGACCTGTGCAGCCCTGCCAATGTCAATACAGAGTAGTGGTGCAGGCTGGCTGTGAGAATCCCTATGCTGAGTCCTTCCAACCCTGCAGGATCTGTCAGGGTTTTATCAGCCCCTTTGGCCGCTACAGGCAAAGCTTCACAGGCCCCTGCAAAGAATCAGCACAGGTGACTGTCACGTAAGTCAGTGCTATAGCTTCTATTTTAACATAAATATTTCTACAGAGCTTTTTATTGTTCCTCCTGGTCTCTGCTCTGGGTGTGGTTTTGTGTGGCTGTGTGGGTGGAAGGGTTGTGTTTAAGATATGTATGTATCTAATACTGTTTTTCTGGTGCTCTTGCAGCCATCCAAAACTCAATTCTTTGTTGATGCTGGCTCAGAAGAAAAGAAAAACTAAGTTCTAACTGGTCTGCAGTCAGCTTCTGGATTCCCAGGACAGTAGCAGTCAACTTTTAATCTTTTGGGACAGTAGGAACAGGGTGCAGAGTAAAGCAAAAGTGCAGATATTATAATAGCTATGTACGTTTGGCTCTGTTTATCTTTGAAAGGATTGAAAATAGGTTACTGGAAAGCAGAGGGTCCCAAACTGGTCCCTAACTGACCCCAAAGCACTTCTAAGCAGCATATCTAAAGGTAGGGACAGCGGATGCTGCTAGCTCTGACACAGGCTCTTACAGATGCTGTTAGGCAGGTGTCCAGGGAAAGCTGGTACCTTGACAGTCCAGAGGTGGTAGTGCTGCCTTGATCTTTGCAGGTATATATTAGGCTAAGGAGAAGGATGTGTTGACTTCAGAACGAAAACCAAAAGTGTTGGAGTCAGGAGGTGAGGGTTGAGGATGACATGAGAAGATGTTCTCCTATATTTTAGAGGTCGTGAGGGGCACAAGAGTAGGACATGAATTTGAGGTCCCACCTTGATGGGAGACAGTAGGAGGATGGGGAGGATGGTGCCTGGTTTGGGACTCCAGAATTGCATGCACATAACCTGTGTGAAGCTATGGGAGCTGTTACTGCTGCCCAAGGTAGACCCAAGCAAGCCCAAAATCTGCTGTAGATCATGAGTAGAAGCAGCATTAGGTGATCCTTGAGAGTGGTGGGCACAGGGAGGCCCAGTAGAAGTGGCTTGTCATGGAAGGTGCCCATGTTATCCCATCGCCTGAGAGTCTGCCTCTGAGAAGCAAGCACCTTCTCTATTGCACTTCCACTGGCCATGCCCCGGACTGGGTGGACCCAGACTGTCCAAACACAGCCTGGAACCACAAAGGCTGGCACACAAGATATCCTTGAAAGCTGGCATGGACATCACAAAAAATGATTGATGAATTCATCCTCATACAGAATTTATCCTTCGTATCTTCATCCCTCATCTCAATTTACTTCTGGCCACAGATTATATGCATTTCAGGGACCCAAGAGTTTTGGAAAGGAAGTGGACGTTGAAACTGTGAGAAAAGGTGGTGAGACCACTGCTACCTTTGATTAAGAGTATCCTCCAGCTTTCCCTTTACTGATGGGGAAGGAGAGAGGGTGTGTTGAGTACAACTGTCTGATGGCAAAGATGCTGCTCACCCAGGGACATTTCCTAGGCTCACTCATAACACAGACCAACACAAATCATCCTATAAATTACTTATAAGAAATGGAAAAGTTCATTGCAAGTAAATGACAAATAAAACAAAAAATCCATCAACGAAACAGTGGACAACAGGCAGGGCTGGTAGGAGGGAAACTGTGTGGGCAGAGGGGTTTCACTGGGGGCAGGTAACAGATGACTGGCTGTTACTTGTTGTAGTACCTTGACATGAAAAATGAAGCCAAATCATTAGAAAAGTAGGCAAAAATGGCAGTGTTCATTTAAGGACAGCCAGAGGGAAGTGTTTGTAATGTGATCCTTGAGTACAGTACTGCCTGGACATGGGGATAGAAATAGCTAAGAAATCATATCTTGCTATTTTGAGTCCAAATGTGTATGTAGAATATGTTTTCTCTTTTTGTTTTTGTAATTGAGTGGGAACACATCAGTGAAATCCCTGATTCTGCCATCTACTTTTCTTAACAGAAATGAGCAGGAGAACTCCCAGTGCTGCCTGGGTTGGGAAGCATAACACCAGCACCAGACAGAAAAGCAATCCTGGCAAAAGGGTTGTGAGCTGATGGTGTCACTGAACTGAGAAGAAACAAATGGTGGAGATATCAAAATTACTTGATTGGAATTATGGAAAGAAGAAATCACAAACAAGGTCTTAAACAAGACCCATAGACTTTGCAGTTGGAATTAAGACTTGAAACAGCTGGAAATGTCAGAGAAGGAATTAAAAGAGGGCATAAAATATGAGCTGGAGGCTTTGCAAAAAAATGAGAGCAATGTCTGGAAGTTTCCCAAAAAGACAAAGGGACAAGCCTTAGATTGGGAATTGTTGAAGGCAACATCTACAAAGCATTTCCCCATCTTCAGAAGCCACCCAAGTGCAGCATTTTAATTCTGCAGAGGCTTTGCTGAGGTACTCGATAGCCTGACTGTTGTATTCCACAAGAGATTATTCATTAGAAGGAGGGACCCCAAGCAACCTGTAAGTGAATTAGACTTCTAACTCATTTGAAACTTGTCAGCAGAAACAGACTGATGTGAGAACTCCAGAGGATACATTGTGACACTGAGAAAGATTCTAGAGGACACAGTGGTCATACAGGCCCTGGATTTTACTGTGATAAATAGGATCGGGTTTAGCACTTTTTTAGTTTACTCAAAACCTGGAGCCCTGAGGAGTCAGCTTGCCTAGCTCCAGAGATATAAAAAAGAATATCTCTAAGGAGGGAAACTCCACTCGAGTAGGTTCTAAAGAACTCCTTTGCAATGGTTTGTCCCAGAAAGCTACGATTTCCTGATCACTATGGTTTCTCATGGCAGCAACCTGCAGTTAGGACAGCACTTGCCATGATCATCTACAACCATATGTGCTACTCAGACACTGTGTGTGGGGAGCAATGGTGGTGCTGCAGGGGTTGTAACTTTGCACAGCCCTGGGTAGCATGTCCTTCCAGAGCCTGGTCTCCAGGCTCTAGTTGTGGGTACCAGAGGTGAGCAAGGAGTTGGTTCATACAGAAATGCATAAAAAGTGAAGGATGACTCCTCTCTTCCCATGACCTTCAGGGTAGCAGGCACTCATGCCCAGGGTGAATGTGCTTTCAATGCTATTGGCTCACAGGACAGCAGAGGACATTTTCTGGCCACAGTAGGATGGTTTGGACTAGAGATATATTAGAACTGGGAGGCACACAGCAGGAATATGGTGTCTGAGGGTAGCTGGGAGGTACAGTGACAGAGTCACAGTATGGCCCAACCCTTGCTCAAGCATGGTCAACAGCAGGTTGATCAGGCCCATGCCCTGTCAGGCTTTGAGTATCTCCAAGGATGGAGACTTCACCACCTCTGTGGTCAGCTTGTGCCAGTGCTTGACCACCTTCAATATAAAAAAAGGTTTTTTCTTATGTTTTAAATGAAATTTCTTATTTTTCAATTTGTGAGGTCAGTCTACAGTGCCTGGGAGGCTATCTCATAGGAAGCAGTAGGTTGGTGCCTACAGGAGAGGGGTGAGGGAAGGAATGAGGGGTTGCCTGACAAGTGGGAACTTCTGTAACCACCAACCATCAGCCCCATTGCAATTTGGTGTGGTGATGTCAGATTTACTTTCTCTTCAGATTTTACAAGATTTTTGCAGAAGGTCACCACTGGACACAGACTTTTCAGTGCTTGAAGAGCAGTGGGCAAAAGCAAGATAGGTTATGAGGGAGGATGGTCCCTCCAGAGCCCCATCATTGCTTGGGCAGCAGGGACAGCCACTGTCCTCCCTTGGCCAGCCCCTCTCCCCACTTGATTGATGGAGGTGCTGACAGTGGGATGCGAAGGATGCTTCTGCTGTGCTGGATGTGTATGTGGGATCTGAGTGGGAAGCGCTGAGGTTTTCATGCAGAAGTTAACTTCTTTTCCCCAAACATTCCTGGGGTGTATTTGCATTGAACCACCTCCCTTCTGGTTTTGGATGCAAAAATAAAACAGTGAAAAGAAAAAATCCTCATGGTGACAGCGCAGGCTTAGATGTTAAAATCAGCTCTCCTTTGTGGGTAGGAGCTAATTTATATACATGATTTATGCCTGTTGGAATGAGAGGGACAGACTTAACAAATGACAGATTTTGAATGGTTGCAAGTAGTGTTATTAATGTCTGCTGACTTGGTGACCTGCCCAACTTTGAACTTCTTTCGATTGTATGGGGCTGAACAAGATCTGCATGAGTTTTGAAATATTTCCACATAAAATAAGCTTTGAGACAGATGAAGAAATGTGAGTTTCCTAATGGGGCCTAGTAAGAAGAGTGCAGGAATTAAAAAATAAAGAAGGGTTATAAGAATCATCCTCAGTTGAAACAAAAACAAAAAATCAGAGAGAATATATTCTGGTGCCAACCACTGCTGCCTGTGGGGTCCCACCACTGTTGCCAGTTAGAGGGCAGGCTTTTTCAAAAAGGCATTTGCAACACCTTTCACCTTCTTTGCAGCACTGCATCCATAACTCCAGCAACTACAGCCTCCCTGGCCAGCACCACTGAATCCCAGCCTTAATTTATTTAAATGCATACAAGATGATTCAGTAGGTGCTAATGCTGCTAATTCAGTAGGTGTTAATGCGTGAATAATTATAGACATATTTAAGCAGCTGGTGCTGTGCCTTCAAAAGTTTCTGTGCATGGAAATTAATAGCTCTGTGGTGGCATGTGTGCTTTACATGTTATAAAATGAAGATGTTGGTAGCAGCTCTGTGTTACAGTTTGCATCAAGATTTTCACTTGAAGTAGAATGAAAACTTCTTGTTTTACTCTTGGATGTCTCCAGACATGGTACAACAGATTCTCAGGAAAGATCTGATTTTTTTCTTCATTCTTTAAAAAAGACCCACATTTTTTTCACATCTGTCCTTGATTTCTCCTCATTTCTCAGGATCCCCAACAGCATAAGCTCAGTGCTGACAAACTTCCTCTACATACGTGTATTGATGATATCTTAGAGCCAGGCCAGCTGAGAATAGCACACACAAACAAATATTCCCCTTATTTGCAATAGCTGTTTGGAGCTATGTGAAGAATAGATGCTGGAGGTGCTCCTTGCTCAGCTAATGTCTGGTTACATAGTTCCAGGTTAGTGCTTTGCCTTGAGCAGATGACAGGGCACCTCAGATGGGCACACCCCATAGAAAATATACTTACATGAAGTGCAAACATGACAGAATGACAATGAAAACAGGGGCAATGGAAATGACAGTCCATTTTGTGCCCCACTGACTGCAAATAATACTTTCTCATTTATTTCTCTGTCAGGACAAAATGGTTTCTAGGCTTCTGCTCAGAGGTGCTCAGCACCTTGCAGGATCAGTCCCCACAGAGACCTGGGCTGATGCAAGCACTGACAGCAAGGTTTTGACGTGTCAACTGTTTGGCTTTGGGACAAAAAGCAGGGTTGAGTTGATGCTGTCTGGTAGATTTCCCTGGGTCATCCTGACAGCTGTAGAAAGCCCTTTATTGCTTTTACCAGATAACTGTGGGAGCCTGCTTTCTTTCTTATCCCCTGCCTTCTTGTAAAGGAAGCGTCAACGCTGCTTCCCCTCTGGCTGCCTGGTCAGTGACAGTGCCCGGCACAGCCTTGTAGGGGAGAGGTCCTGCCAAGCAGACCTGCAGTGAGTGCTGCAGACCCTCTGCCCTGCAGGCATTTTCTAAATAAACATACACCATGAGAGCAGAGAGCTGCAGTGACTGACATCGCTGTTAGTCCAGCATTTTTTGCCTAGAACAGGGGATGGGACCTCTGGTCCATCTGTTTGGATCACCGCAGTGGCCACTCTCAAAAAGTGGCATGGCTTTGGATGGGAACCAGTCCACACTCATCTAGGATGTCACAAAGCTTAGATTAATTAAATAAGCATTGCTCTAGCAGCTGTTTTAAATAGCTGCACATCAACCTGACTTCCAGTGCCTCAGTTTTTAATAGATGAATATCATGTGAAGGTTTCACATTATCATTTGGATGAAATACAGATTTCTGAAGATGAAATGATATCCAGTACTTTTTTTGTATTTCCAGGAATGTCATGTTAATATGTTCTCTGTTCATCTGCAAAAGGCATAAAGCTCTCTCACCAGTATCAGACTTACTGCATGAGAATGGCTCACAACAGTTAATTAAAAAAAGTCCGGGATGACAGGCTACAAGGTCTGTTCTTGTGTACTTTGTATGCAGGCAAGAAAGTCTCAGAGTTCATGAATGGTTCATTTATACTGCACTTTAACTTATCTACTTCTTGAGTGCTCCTAGTCTTTTAAAAATGTTGGATAAATTTGCACTGGATACCCCTCGCCTAAACTGATTATCAGTATCAGATCCAAAAATAATTTAATTCCTCTAAACATTACCTGTTGCTTCCTGTTCCACTGTACAATAGTTTATTGTCTGGCTCTGTTGTGCCACATTTTGTCCTGTCAGCTGAAGCCACAGATGGGCTGAAAGGGGAGATGAAAGTGTTCTGCACTCCTTTACAAACCATAACCCAAAACCCGGGGAATGCACTTTACATCAGATGCCCCCTAGCCATGCAAGTAATGACTATTTTACCTTCATCTTTGTACTGATATCTGTGAGTTATCTGGGATTCAGAAAGTATGTATGGTGGATTGGGCGAGGGGGGCAGAGGGTGTTCATTAGATAAAAGCTACATTTTCCTCACTTGTCAAAAATGTGCACTGTAAAAGAACTCACTTTGGTTTACGAGCAAATCCCAAGATTTTGCTTTTTCTATTGTTATTAGTTACAGAAAAGTTGAATGCTTAGTGCAGCCCATTATTTTTCACTTGATACTCCTGCAGGAGCAGAAATGTGAGGAGAACTGACCTGTTTCTATCTTTTAATGGACAAGCCATTTTCCTCTACCCCCCTTCTGAGGTGGGGGATGTCTGGTATTTCTGCTTCTGAGAAGGGCACCTCTCAGCCTCACTGCTCTCCCTGAGGTGCTGTTGGAGGCATGGGCTGGGCCCTGGGGACACCCAGGGCAAGGAGAGGTGGCTCTGCCCCTGCTGCAATCTCAGCTGCTGGGGAAGCACCCCCAGCCACCCTACTCCTACCACACTTCCCCCATCCCTGAGACAGAAGTAACTCAGGTGTGAAACTCATTTGTATAAAATCCTTTATTCGCTCATGGTTTCTCCCTCAATCAGGTCTTCATTATTGCCCTGATTTTTTTTGGACTTTCTCCTTTGCATCATTTATCTCCTTCAGTTTATTTTGAAAAAATCTTTTCCTATACATAAATTCACAAAAAGAGGAAAAGAAGGTGGGAAGGGAAGGTTTAGGAAGGTTTGGGAAGGTTTGGGAAGGTTTGGGAAGGT